>NW_010973166.1:3747722-3900521 GCF_000737465.1 Haliaeetus leucocephalus | reverse complement strand
GGGCCGGGGCCGGCCTACCTACCTCGGAAGACGGCCAGGGTGCCGTTCGGCAGGGCCACCATGCCATCTGCCGGCTTCCCGCTGCACAGGTCTTTCTCTGCAAAACACAGTGGCGCGGGTTTGTTGAACATTCCACAAAAAACGGCGTTACCTCCCCAGCCCTCCGCCAGTAGCACTATGGCTGTTAAATGTGACCCTTTGTGCCAGGTGATGGCGGGGGCTCTCTGCCGTTCAGGCCTCTGCCTGGCGCTTCTCATGCAAAGGGTTTAATTACTCATTTGAGATACATTCTTGGAGAGTTTGACTCTCGTGTTTTGATCCCAGGAGTGCAAGACCAGCCGTTTACATGACTAGGTATATCTTTGCTTATTGCTTACCTAAGTACTTGTAATTCAGAAAAAGACCTTTAAATGCATTGTATGCTACATCCCTCATTTAATTTCTTCATGCTCTGGGATGTTTACTTGATGTTTCTCCAAGCTACGCTAGTGGGTTCACTTCCCCCTCCTCATTTCTTAAAAAAAGCATTTACATTTATTTTCAGTTAAATATAAAGGAAGGATGAACCTGGTTTGGACAAAACTCCAAGTATTTCCCATCTAAAAAACTTTTTTTTTTCCTCTCCAAAATATCTGTCAGTATATGATTGGAAAAAAAAATGCCCAAGAACCTGCAGGCTATCTCTGATTAAAATAAATAGTGAGGACATGAAAAACATTGTGGCAAAAAGCACAGAGGAAAGAGAATACAAGGAAAAGACTTCTTGTCGATCTTATGTGACGTTTTTTGTATGTGACTACAAAATGCTAGGTTAGGTACCATGAGTAACGGTGGATATTCAGCAATGTTTTCCTCCCTAGCAATGTTTTCATGGGACTTAGAAATTTATCGTCTCTTTCCTTGACTTTTTTCTGTTTGCATCTTCTGCAGTACCTAAGTAGGTAGTACCTCTAAAGCAAACATTTTTCAGCAGGACCAATTACTGAAACTAATTACTGAAACAAGATCATGCTCTAAAGTACTTGGGGAATTTCATTAACACAATTGAAAACCAAGGTACCAGTATTCAGGATGCTGGCAGCTGTAGCACCGTGGTTATGGTTGACCATTGGGACAGGAGTGCCATGTTCTTGTGGCACCAGATAGAAAGGTCTTGCATGTGCTTTACTCACGTGTTTTGTTGTGCTCTCTGGTGGAGTTATTGGTGCTTTTGTACCTACTGGAATGCAATTACCTTGTGTTTCTCCAGTTAAAATTGGCAAGTCTGCAGTTTGTATTAAAGGCTTGTTGTTTGTGTCGGGCTCCTCTTTTATTGGCAGAGTTTCAGGGTCGGCTGGATGAGGCTCGTCTCTCGTGTCAGTAACCTCCTGGAAATGTATAGTTGGCTTGGATGTCCCTTTAGAAACAATAAACATTTCTTCTATGGTGTCTTTTTTATCTCTTGTAGTGTTCTGTTTGGTAACTGTAGTTTCCTCTCCTTTGTCAATAGTAGGGGCCTTTTCAGTGTCATCTCCCATTTCTTTTTCAGGTGTGATGCTAGTTTTTTTGATCGTTGTTACGTCTTTACCAGCCGTTGTTGTCTCTACAACACAAATACTACTTGTGCTCTCTTTAGCTGCTGCTGTTACAGTCTGCTTAGTTTCCATAATTGTGTCTCTTTTATTTGTTGTTACAATCTCCCTGGGTTTAGGAGTTGAATCTGTTTTGGCAGTTGTTGCCAACACGGTAGGCTTGGGCAATGGAGTTGTAGCTGCTGCGGCTGCTGTCGTTACAGTTGCTGTTCCCACAGGGTTTTCTTCTTTTTTAGCTGTTAAAGTCTCTTTTGGTATGGGAGTCTTGTCTTGTTTAGCTGGGCTTGCTTCTTTTTCTGCAGCTGTTGTTGTAGTCTTTTTGTCTGCAGTAGTTGCTTCTGATTCAGCTGCTGTAGTGACAGCTTCCTTGGCTGTAGGTGTTGTATTGGGAATATCATCCTTAACTTTAGGAGAGTCATCTGGTTTAGCTGTTATAACCGTAGTTACAGTAGTTGTGTATTTCCTACTTTTTGTTGTTAAAATGTCTTTAAGCACAGTAGTTTTGTCTTTCTTGGGTGTAGTTATGTCTTTGTTCACAGTGGTTGTTTCTATTTTAGTTGTTGTCTCTTTGGTTATAGGAGTAGTAACAGTTTTAGCTGTTGTTTTGTCTTTTTTGTCCGGTATTCTTACAATCTCAGTAGTCCTAGCTGCAGTCACCACTATCCTTTCTACTGCTGTAGTCGTGTCTTTTGCAGTTGTGCTGGTTGCTAATTTAGGTGCGGGAGTTGTAATTTTCTTCTCTGCTGTTGTTTCTGAAACTGTCGTGTCTGCTTCAGGTATGGGTGTTTCCTTCCTAGTTGAGACCACCTCACGGCTTTGAGTGGTTGTGTCTTTTTTAGCAGTTGTTACTAATCCAGGGACAGTAGTTGTCATTTCAAGAGGTGTTGTTTTCTGTATGGCAGTGGTGTCAGCCTCAGTAGCTGCAGGGGTAGTCCCCTTAACCTCAGGGGTGTTGGGAGAGTCTGCCTCTGCCTTCTCCAGTTTAGGGGTAGTGGGAGAGTCTACCTTGGTGGTTGGAGCCTCTGGAGTTGTGTCTTCAGGTTTGGAGGTGGTGGGAGAGTCTGCCTTGGTTGTTGGTGCCTCTGTGGCTTCACGGGTTGTGTCTTCAGGTTTGGGGGTGGTGGGGGAGTCAGCCTTGGTTGTTGGTGCCTCTGGGGTTGTGTCTTCAGGTTTGGGGGTGGTGGGAGAGTCTGCCTTGGTTGTTGGTGCCTCTGGGGTTGTCTCTTCAGGCTTGGGGGTGGTGGGAGAGTCTGCCTTGGTCGTTGGTGCCTCTGTGGCTTCAGGGGTTGTGTCTTCAGGCTTCTGGGTGGTGGGAGAGTCTGCGTTGGTCGTTGGTGCTGCTGTTGTCGCAGGGGTATCTTTCTGACCCATTGTGGTCTCTTTGGTAGTTGTTTCTTTTATGGTTGTACTTGTTGTAGGTGGTAAAGTGGGTTTTGGGCCTGATGTAGTTGCTTTGATTGTTGTGGTTGTATCAGGGTGTTTTGTAGTTGGAGCAGGACTGTTCGCTTTATTTTCCAGTTCACTGCTATTATCTATGAGAAAACAAATATATATTAAATTCAGACATTGGAATTGCAGTGCATGCACCAATTGCATATTAATTTATCATACCAATTAGAGCTGCTTATCTTTTGAATAGCAGTAGTTGTTTTTATGGTCTTTGCTCTAAAAGCTTTCTGTGTAAAATTGCACTTTATTAGCTTTAAAGTGGTTGAAACATTTATTTATACTGGTGAAAAAAAAGGGTATGTGGAAACCTAAGTAAAATGCCAGTTTATGGACTTAGGTAACTGTCAAAAGATAAATAATTTAGAAGAGCAAAACTAACTTGGATTGGGGTAAATGTGAATTCCTTTTGTCTGCATAGGACTTTGCAGCAGCTTAGCTAAGTTTTAAGTAATCCTTTGGCTCAGCTGTCGCAGCTTTGAGTGCAGCATTGTAGGTTTTAGTTTGGTGTTTGTAGGTGAGGCCACCTGGTGTTTCCGTCCTTTTTCATGGAAGGGGAACCACACTATAAAATATAGTCCTTCTAATAAGACACTTCCCTTCTTAGTCTGTTCTTTTGATTTATTACTCTGACCTTAACTGTAAAATGGCCTGCAGTGACCTGGGCTTTAAGGAGATAGGTAGGGAAATGGGAAGAAAAGAAACTTTCTGAATACAGACACCTGACTGTATCTCCTACTGTACCTTTATATCTCAGATGGTTTTCCTCTTTGTTATTTACAGCTTTAAGACTCTCTTTACTTGTATGTATAGTTACATTGACTTGAGTCAAATTGTTAATATAGCTATATTCAGTAAAAAGTAACAGTAAATGCTTCTGCAGTTTAATCTCTCACTAAGTGTTATCTCTCTGAAGTTTTGCCTTTAGTTTTGTTTTCACATAGGTTTTGTTTTGTTTTCTAGGATTCCTGCTGTGTTGCTCTACCGTTACAGCTGAATAAGCATTTGTTTCTTGAAAACCTGAAAAAAACAAGTGCAGCATCATGTGGTTTGGGGCCATGTTCAGCTTTTGAACAAATCTAAAAATATAAAAAGATCTGAGCTACTGCTGATGGTGATGGCCTGATGACTATTAGCAGCACTGATGCTGTGTGTCTCCCAGCAGAATGGAAGAATTTACAATACTGCAGTGTGAGAAATAATCCCTGTGTAAATATATTGTAAAAACAGTGCAGTATGAGCTGAGTGTTACAGAACAGGTTTTCCTCCCACCCAATGTGTCTGAAATACCATAAGCCAAGTGGGATCCTGTTAATAGTTATTTGTATTTCCTTAATTTTATTTCATTTAACCCACTATATCGATTTTTTTTTTCTAATAGGAAATTGCCACAGTGGAAAGGCAAGTACTCCAAATCTAAAATTAAAAAAAAAAAAAAAGGTAGGTGTTAAAATGTTGGCCAGAATTGATTTCTAGTCTTATTTAATTCTTGTTACTAGAGGTTTCAAGTTCAAACTGATCTCCTGAGTTATCACTTTAAAAGCTGGAACAGAATATCAAAGAACACAGGAAAGCAACATATTTTCCATTCAGAAAAAATAAATATGTGTTTTCTGAAGCTCCATGAGGCCTGGCTTGATTAAAGCTAGAGAAACCTGCTAGGAGATTTTCCTGTCTTGGTCCTGACAATTCATCACTGTCCCAAAATACAACACCCTTCCTGTTTCAGCAGTGGAGTTTGTCCAAAACTGACAATGGTGTGTAACGTATTTTTGGAAGATGTGTGTGAAAATCCAATAGGGACGCTGGAGACATCACCACACTTTAACATCTGTGCTAAGTGAACTCTCCAAAGTCAGTATCCTGAGGTCTAGGTGAGGTAATTAGTTTATAAACTGAGTGGTTCCAAGCTTGGTAACTGTCTGGTAATGTCTCACATCAGCTTTCTATTTCCAGAGCAGGAAAATGGTCTTTAATGTTCCTTCAGGTAACACCCATCCTGTTTCAATCATATACTTTCCTACCTTCCATAACTTCATGGGGCTGTGTTACTTCCTCTGGCTTCTTTTCCTCATTTTTGGATGACCTTTTAGATGCTGATTTGTTTGCTGGAGGAGTTTTTGGTGATGCCTTTTCTGCATGTGCTGAAAGAAATAAAATAATCTGTTAATGGGAGCATTTTTCTTTATAGGTGCTTGGTGTCAACTGTATAAGAAGAAAGTGATTACAAAATTTCAGTGACCATCTTCCATATAAATCTAAGTTTCTTCCTACCTATAGGATTCTTTATAGCTTTATTCAGGGGAAAAGGGAAAAAATACCCTTTAGATCCCTAAGTGTTTCATCACAGATGGGAGAAATGTTTTTCCGAGAAGTTTGAGGTGAGGCATTCTTTGCTAATGGCAATTTTGAGGTGGGGAAAAGATGAATTCTGAGTGGAGTTCTGCGTTCTGAAAATCTGTCTTAATTTTTTTGTCAGCTTTTTTTTTTTGACTACAGATGACTTGGGACTGACTCACTATAGTGGATCTCTGGGAGCTATCATATTAGCCAAGCATTTACTTTGACAATCTCCTGAAGATTTAGTTATGTTGTAGTTCTTCAGGCATGATAATTCTACACAAGTGATCATTTTGGAGAGACATCTTAAAAGCAATAGTTTCCTTGAAAGAGACAGGACCTACAAAGCAGGCGTGGACCAAAGAAACAATGCAAGGTCTAAGTATTAAGCTAACATCTAGTAGGCTGAGTTGTAGGAGAAACTGGAGGTTTGTGTGCAGGATTTCCAACTCTGAAGATTGCATGGGATTTCACTTGCATCCAGTAAGAGCCAGAAAATATTTTTAAATTAACTGCTGGGTCAAACGGTACAACTGGAAGTGAGACCATCTCTTCCCACTATCATAGCCTTGTAGAAGGATCTTGCTAGTGGTGAAAAAAGCATGATGGAGCTCAGTGAACATGCAAAATTTTTTTTATTCAACTAAATGAGCTAGTAACTGCCATAGGTATGTGTAATAAGCTTTTTACAAAAGGAGCGGTATTTTTGTCTCATAAGGTGACGACCATGGTATCAAAGGATTTACCTTCATAGCAAGATAGTACTCAAAGCAAGTAAGGTTGGGTGTTGGACTATACCCTGAAGCTTTTATTGAGAAAGAGAGAGAAATCGTAATTGTTAAATAAAATCTCTTTGGGAGCTGAATCGGCTTTCAGAGTCAGTAGTGGAGGCAAAAATGTTTGATCAGTCCTTAACTCTGTGTGTGTGTGTGTGTGTGTGTGTGTGTGTGTGTATTCAGGGGATATAGGGCTTCTGGAGGATAGGAAAGATAAAAATGCTCCCTAGATATACATTGTAAACTTAGCTTCGCTGTACAGGGCAAAGTGTTCAGAAGATGCAGAAACAGCAAAATTATTCCAAGAGGTTTAACAGGTTTCTCAGTTCTCACAAATAGCAAAAATACCAACATACTGAGTATAGTGGTAGTCTGGGTTTGGGGGATTTTTTGGTAGTTTTTTTTTTTTACAAAAATTAATAGCAAAGCTAAGTAATTAAAATACTGGAAGAAAGTCTTAAGATGAGGAGCAGTTGGTTAAATTTTCATTACATTTGAACTGAAGAACAAGTGAAACAGCTGTCTTTTGTGAGCATTCATGCATGTCAAACTCTGCAGATAGGGGGAGGCGTTAAGCAACCTCAAAGGCAGCAAATTGACCTCAAGACACTTCCAAGATGTTTATCCTCCTCTAGACATCCAGTCAAAAAATGCTGAATGCAGACTCTATTTCAATATAAAATACTGTGCAACTGAGTGACAAAACCAAGCGGCTATACCAGCATTTGGGGACAGGGAGTGGTTTGGTGAAGTGAACCAAATGATAATCTGTAACTCATCTTGTTTTTTAAAGTGCACGCTTTGGAAATTGGCTGCCTTGGAAGTTGTCTGGTCTGTGAATGCAGCAACCCGGTGCCAAGCCATATTTGCCAAGTTCACAGGAATGAATTTAGGTCCGTAAGTACCAGAAAGTTTAAGGACATGATGAAATTAAAGATATTCTGTTAGTGTTTTCTGGACTAGAATTCCACTGCTAGTGTCATTAAAGCTACATGAAGGTGAAACTGCACCTCCAGGTCTGTGCCTTTGTGCTCAACTAACAAAACCCCATCAGGTTCTGTAGTGAAAGACAGAATAAACAAAAGTGACTGTAGGTCACTGTAATTCTTCCCTGAACTGAATTTGCAGCCTAAAGGTTAGATGTGCATCTTCTTAAAATTCCTTTTGCTGCAGTGTGAATATGTAACCACTTCTAACCAGGCAGATCCTGCAATTCCTCCCTCTTGCCCCAGAGGATGGATTTCTGTGTTGGGCTGGTCTTCCCATTTTGGATTTGAGGTGGGCAGGACCTAGGACATCTCTCAATCTATGCTGCCAGTGACTGCAGTAACCCAAAGCAAGTAGTGCTATCTCAGTGCATGGAGTAGGTATTCTCCACTTTTGGATGGGTGGGGAATTTAAGGGAGTTGGACCTTCCTTCATTACTGCTTTTTTTTGTAAGATGAACTAGGCTTTTTACTGCGAAATATCATTCATTCCCCCCAGCTTCTGTCCTTGAATTCTATTATTGATGTAACTTAAGTAGTATGAGTGGAAATGCACGTGCAAAATGTGGCCTTACACATATTATTCTGGGTGACAATTCTGATAGTAAATTAGAGTGCAGCTAGTGCCAAAAGAGGCTAATGCAAAATAAAACTTTACCCTCAGAATTTGTATCTTTGTGATGGCTTCCAGTTTATCTACTAGTATGTGTCCATAAAGTGTTAATGCTTGAGAAAATGGCCAATTTATATTTGAAATCAGATTTTGTTGGTTTTGTTTTGTTTTTTTTGTTCAGTAGCTAACTTCTTGTGTCCTGAGAAGCCTGCGCAGTTAATGTTTTACGATAATGCAAAGCATCTCTGTTTAAATATATCTACGAAAAAAATAGTGATAAAGAAATTTCTTACCCTCTTTACAGTGTTCTGTGTAGTCTGGGCAACATTTGCCATATCTTTCACAGTCTGCGTCACAGTCACACTCTCTTCCTCTTTCAAAGGCTTCAAAGCAACGTCCTTTGCAGGAGAGTGCTACATAAGGCAGAACGAGAGAGTTAGTGTTTTTGGCTAGCTCACGTTTAACGTTGGGACCTTTCTACAGTGAAGTCATTTGCTTAAGCTGATGTAAAGAACAGCTTCATAAAATTGGGTGGTTATTCTGGTCTGATCCAGAACTCGTTTGTGTAATTGTGGGGTTTACATCAGGCCATACAACCAGAACTGCACTTTGCCATTGCAGTATATTGAGACCATTTAGAATTTATAGTGGAGTAAAATGTGACCTCAGCATTCACTTTAGCTAGGTCCCATCATAGAAGGTTTCCATTTCCCTAATCAAATAGCAGTTATCTCAAGAATAGTATTTAAATTCTGGGTTGGGTTTTTCAAAAAGGTATTCATTAGGGTACTACTTTGTATCAAGAGTGATGTGTCTACCAGAGCATTTCTGAAAAGTAATTTCCCTAAATATGTCATGACCAAGTGTACTTGGTGTCTCTGGGCAAATACTGCAACTTAATTGTGTGAATGAGTTAACAAAGTTGCACAGAGTGACTATTTTTGAAATGTTATCCCAGTCTATTTAATACAGTTCTTAAATTTTTAGTACTAAAGGAGTATGTACCATGTTTTGACATGATTAATAACCACATGCTTTTAATGTTGCATTACTGGTTAACTTCTGACAACTTCAGTCACTACAGTACTTCTGTTTCATATCAAAAAATTACCAAATTGTTTGGGAAAGTGTGTGCACAGCTGTTACAGACTTCAGCAAAATACGCATGCTGTTATTTTTGAACATTTGAAAACATGAACCTGAACATTTACATCACGTTACAATGTAATATTTATTAACATTCAGTAGTACCTTTAATAGGTACTTAGTTAACTGTTAAATTGAAGTGATTATGTTAGACCTGAAGTGGATATTTTTTGAGGATGCTTAGTATCTCTCAGAATTGAGCCAACAATCAGCTATCACTTGGTATTTCCAGAATTTGCTGTATGACCTGTTATTCTTGTCCTGTATCTTTTCTGTACATAAGTCTCTACTGAAGTCATTGTCTTTGTTGCACACAGGGCATAAAATCATATTTTACAATTAAATCACTGTCTAACAAAATTAAGATACCTGTCTAGGCAGATTCTGAACATCTTTTGACCGGTGTGGATGTGGAGTGAGTCTGTTGATGCCAGTAGATTCATCCCACATACACAGGTGAGAATTGTTTTTATTTTATGATGTTAGGACAGTTTTTATTCATAAACAATGTCTGGCATTTCTCTAATTTAGGCAGCATCGATCACACACTAACTGGGCAACAGTCCTTAGTCAGACTGCCTGCATGCTTTTAAGTATGGCACCTACTGTGCTTGCCTGAATTCAGTGATTTAGGGTAGAACAGGGAAGACTTCCTCTAGCCTTAAACATTTTATTAAATGTTATGTAGATCTGAGAATAACTTTAGAATTTGGTCCACAATAAATAAATAGCCTACATAATTAAAATACCTCAGTATGTACTTTCAGCTATGATGTCCCCTCACAAATCAAAATCAGGATGGGGAAGACTGAAGTGCCATTGTTTCCAGTGTGCATGTCAAAGCAGCAGAATTGGCATTTTAGGGAGTGCTGTGTCTGCATTTTGAACAACACTCGGCCTGTGTTGGTGGATCTAAGAAATTTTATCTTAACACCTGTAATCTTACTAGAACTAGAGTGTAGTGTAACAAACTGCAGTTATCTAAATCACTGATATTTTTGACATTGGTGATTCATCAGAAAATACTTTTTAACTCTCAGTAAAATAGTTTGAAATACCTGTATCTATACTATATAATTTTGCACATAAATAAAGCATATCAAATAATACTTATCCAACCATCTTTTCCATCAAACTCAATGTGGTTCTGATCCAGAGTCAATTTCTATGCATGGAAGGACACCCTCTGACTTTGGATTAGACCCTACAGCCTCCACACTTCTTAAATTTGAGTTGGAATGTCCCAAAATTTCTTCCTGGTAAACCCTGAATTTGCTTTTACCAATTTTTTGTATAAGAGACAAACATATAGTACAAACACACTAAGGAGAAGAAAACAAGCAGCAGGTAAACCATTTCCCCTCGTCTTGCCTAGCTCTGCTCTTCTGAAAAGCAAAATCCTATTCTCAGTGATAACCTGTGGATGCACAATTTTCTTTGAATGGGTTGTGAGAGGTTATCACTGCATTTTTGAGGGGGAGAATAATACACGTATGAGAGGAGAGCAAGGACACAAGTGAACTAAAAGAGACATTTAAGCATTCAGAGGAGAGACACTGGTGTGGTAGGGAGTTGGAGCAAAGGGGAGGGGAAGTCTTGCAGATAGGAACTGGCTGTCTTTGGGAACTTACCCACTGTGCAGAATTTCTTGAAGTCAGGGCAGCACTCCATGTAGTGTTGACAGTTAAAATCACAGTGGCAGTCATGCTCTCTAGAATACCCTTCCCCACATCTCCCTGTACAGCTTGATAAATCTAAAATCACACAACACTAGTGTAAACGTTGCTAAACCAAAATGGTACATAAGGAAATGCTGAATGGCGAAGTAATAGGATTTCTCTTTTTTTCTACAGAATGCCATTTCTTCACTCAGTATTGCAGAGACTGTGGGACCGGTGCAACCCCTCCTGAAGGCATGCGGATCAGAGGTCTGCTCTGAGCTAGCCTGAGGACCAGCAGCAGCACACACTCAGGTTAGAGGGGGTGTTCTGCTGAGGCTAACTTAGCCTGTTTCTCCTGAAGATTAATGAATCCCTGAGGAGTGGTTCAGTAGTATGACCACAGCAGTTCTGGCATCCAAACTAGCCCATGCAGATTTAACTTAGGCAGTGTATCAGCCAGGTATTATATTGTTTTGCAGACTTATTCTCCACCTTAACTCACCCTACGTATGGTTATAGATGTGTGTCTGCACAACTGTACCTGACAGACCTGTTAGGTTTGACTGATTTTTACTTTTGGTAATGTTCTTTATAGTAATAAAATCAGTTTAGCTTGCAAACTGGTGAGCACTGTCATAATAAATGCAGGTCCCTGGAGCCATTTTTATTGGCAGTTTTCAAAATCTGCCTGCCCTCTACGTTATTTTTTTTTTTCCCTGCGGTCAGAGAGGAATTTGGTATCAACTCTGAGGTTAGGAGCAGTTGGGATCTAGTCCTGCAATCTTCTATAAAGTACTTTCTGTTGATGAGGAGACTACTTATTAGCAGACTAGCATAAAAGTTTATCCCACAGTGGCTTTACTGCTAGAGTGCTGTAGTGTTGGAAAATGCTGAATAATAATAAATGGTGCAGGTTACAGCTGTTAAGCAAGATATCAGGAGGTCTGCTTTCAAACTGCAAGCATTCAAGCTCAGCAGTGGTTTGTTACCTTCTACTGCCAGATCAGATATTTGCCCTGCAGTAACTCCCCTTCCTATGTGAAATCGCTACTAACGTAACACACTAATAGCTTCTTCTGGAAATGAAACACGCAGGACCACAAGTGAAGTGCCCCTAAATACAAACAAAGAAGCTGAACAATCAGCAAGCTAAAACAGAGTTTAGATAATCAGCTGAAACTTTGCGGAACAACAAGAAAATAACAAGAAATAACATATAACACAACACAACACCAAAGACAATTTCTAACAGGGCACACTCCATGTGTGTGTGTATGAAGGAAGACCATGGAATAACAAATAATTATATCTATTGTGATTTTCAGCAGTTAGATATAATGTTTCTTACCACTGCTTAACAAATAATGAAGTGGGACTAGGGAATAAATGGAGAAGTGAATGGACTTGAGTTAATGGGCTCTTAATACAGTAGTTGAAAAGAGAAGCTAGACACCTTCCTTTATGGATATGTGCCCAATATATTGCACCTTTCTTCCCTTATGGGAGGAAATTAAGTCCAAAAAGTAACACCTTTTGGTTCAGTTATTTAAGTTTAGGACTTGTAAGTTTTGAAGTTACTTCTAAGGAAAATGCCTAAATGGTTCTAGTTGCTGTTGGCAAGAGTCTTGATTTCTGCTGAAAATAGTGGGAAGGCTCTCATCAACTATAGAGGGTGCAGAGTCAGACTGCTCTGCCCTGCAGGTCGAATCTGATATCTGCTGTGCCCTGATGAGCTGCTCAGATATACAAATGTTATGTCTTCTCCTATAAACTAGTAATATATTATTTTCTACCAGCAAGTAATACACAATTTTATCACTAGAACAAGTTGATAGCTACCTGACAACTGTGACAGCACAGGACTTCCCAGGCTGCGAGTTCTTCTGTTTCTTCATAACAGTGCTACTTTAGTTAGAAATCAATTACAGAGCTTTGAGAGTAAATAAAAAGCTGTAGTTTTAGGCAAATAATTGCCAAAATTGGCCTTGGTGGTGCCAATAACAGTGCATTTAATGGCAAAGCACTTAGCACAGTATAGACATTCCTTTCCCTGAGCCTGTTGTGTTTAAATATTTTTAACCAAATTATGTGGATATTGTAATTTTAGATTCTTCCTTGAATCATACTACAAGTCACTTGGGCTAAATATGTCAGTCTGAGGGCAACAAGATCTGTAGAATATGTCTACAGAAAAAGAAGTAGGTTCATACATATTTTGTATTATATTCATATTTATGTGTTGTTCCTCCAAAAAAGAGGACCATGCTGTACCAAAATATATTTATGAAAATATTCAGTGATGATAAAACTGAATCATAATGCCTATCTGAATAAATATAAAGTTCTAGAACTTAGTATTTTTATGAAGATGCATTTGAAGCATCCTTAGTATTTGTCAGATATCCTAGACACCCTCCCTTCAACATTATATGTTACAGTACCTTCAGAAGACACTTCTTGAATCAAGGACAGTGAAAGGATCACCATGGATACGCAAAGTATGTTCCATATGATCATTACTTTCAGGTACGACATCATCCCTAAAAAGAAATAATCTCACTACATGCAATTCAATTAATCAGTTCATATTTTTTAAAAATTTGCAGTGCATATCTCTATACATAATACTAGTTTAATAACAACATAAAATTAGTATTAAAATTATTAAATGACAAATTGCTAATTTAGAATTAGTCCATAAATTCTATCTTAGTTATTAATCGATTAGCTGTTAAATTTTGTAGTAAGAGTAGGAAAATTCATGATTAACAAATAACAGAACTAATTTTTTTCAGAATTCTATTACATGAAAACTACATTCACAGTCTTCTTTTAACATGGATACACTTCAGTACAGCAGTTTCTAAGGTTATAATACTGAAAAATATAAATGTAAAGTAAGAAAAAATACTATCAAAACATTACTTATTAAGGCACATAATTTTATAAACCATAATCTATCATTGAAATATTAGTGTTTAAGTATGTCAAATGGAAAGGTAGGATAAAAGTAAATCTTCTTTCAAAAGGAAAACTTGTCTGGTTTCTCTGTTCCAGTTCATCATTTTCCTTTTGAAGAGCAGCACTTTGATCAAAATGCTCTGAGTAGAGATAGGTGTGACACTTACCTAACAAAGAATATGTCTGCTCTCAGCAATGTTTCAGATGCCTTATATATTGCTTTGTAGCTACGTTGGGGTTAACTAATTAGACAGCTTGTTAAACAAAACTGCCAATGACAGCTTATGACAGCAAACTTTCCACATGAGTTGGAAGAGGTCCCAGATGACTAGACTAACGCAACATCTGGAAAATGCTCCCATTAAGAAAAATGATTACAGAAAAAAATAAATAGGGACTTACTAGTCAAAACACATTTTGATTACTGAGTGAAATGAACAAATTGTCCTGAATGCATCTGGAAGGCATTAGATATTATTGCATAGCAATAAAAAAATCATTATAGACAAATGCTGAGTATATTTTCTCTCCTGTCAAATGTAGCTTAGGTGACAGTAGCCTAAAATTATGCAGTATTATCTGCTACTGATGGTGTATCTTCTCCAAAAAGTTTTGAGATCTAATTCATACAGGCATAAGCAGTTTGCCAGTTCTGCACTGATATATAGTACTTTCCCCTGAACTGAATGGAAATTTTGCCAAGGTATTGGCTAGAGATCAAAGATTTTACTTAAATCTCAAATTTATTAAATATCGTATATGTAAAGCATCAAAAATGAATGAGACATGCCTAAATTGTTTCAGTGGTCTTTGTGTTCATTGGTTCCAGATTCAGGATACTGGAAATGGTTATTTTTAACTCTCTCCCAGAGCTAAAGGAAGTTTCCATTGAAACTTTTAATGGTCCTGACTCTCGGGGTTTGGGAGGGATTTTTTATTCAGAAACTATCCTAAAGGCCAGGGAACTTTAATACTTCTGTCTTACATTATTACTTAAATCTCAAAGTAATTCTGGTATCCCAAAATAATAAATATGGTATAATACGCATTGATCCAAATTGAGGAAAGCACTTAAAATGAGCTTGAGTCTCTTAAGGAAAATAACGTAGATACCTCTGAAAAGGAGTGTGTTTAGACATGTGCTTGAACGTTTTCTTCACTTGGTCCAATGATTGTGCAGCTTTAGTATTTTTATGCCAGAATTTCTTTCAAATTTCTGTATTATCACAATAGAGGCAGTTTCATTTAATCTTTCTGCACTGTGTATGCTTCTAATTGCATGCATATCACAGCCAGGCTTCAATTAACTGATTCCAGTCAATAAAAGAGTGCTTTTTCATTGCTCTAGGAGCACATATAATCTTTGTAAAAGTTTCTAGAGTTATTTAGACAAGTGTTAATTGGGAGCACTTACATAGTGTTGATTTGCTATTCAAGGTTCTCTGCCCACTGCCAACCTGCTTATGAAGTAAATATTACTATACTTTGTGGAAAAGGGAACGTGAGGCTCTGAGATTTTATAGAGTTTATTCAAGGTAATACACAGAAGGAAATACATATTACATGTCTTATAACAAGAACTTCAGTGCTGTCTTTAGTGGAGCTGACTATAAGCTTGATAAAGAAACTGTGGTTGGAGAAGAAAGGTACCTGTCTATGGATATTTAAAGCCTAGGGAAGAAATAGTTGTTAGGGTAGCTAAATAGGATCAACATGATGAGATAGGTCTTGTAGAAAAGTACTAAAATCCTCATAACTTAAATAATTTGATGCAAGACTACATTATTGAGTATATCCTTACTTTGATATCCATGATATGGAGGAATTTGTTGACTTCCATCATTTCACAGCCACTACAGCTGTGAGTCCCTGTTAATACTGGCTAGCTACCTGAGGTGAAAAAATACACATAAAGTAGTAAATAAAAAGTAATAGAAGATCAAAATTATTATTATGCTTCTGTTAACATGCCAGTACTCAATTAAGCCATATGAAAACAATCAGGCACATACATAGCTTGAAAATACGGGTATTCATGATTGGCTGCTACATTTGTTGTGTTACGGATATGTTCATTTTGGTAGGGTTGTATTGTTTCATTTCTCTTATGAATTAAGTTTTTGGATCATCAGAGGCGAGACGGGGTTGCAAAGTGTGAGTAATGAGAAGATAGTTCTGTAAGTGTATTAACAGTACGTGAAAAACACTTAAGACACCTTTAAATTGTAGTGTCACAGTTGCATTGAAATGGTATCTATGCAGGCACCTCACAGCATGTGATCAGACAACAGCGAGGTGGGGTTTGTATCCTGACCAGCTTCTGCTGGTCTTCCCTTGATTTTTAGGGATGCACTTTGAAATCCTGCTTTAAATTATTGTTATGGTTTCTGGAAGGCGGTAAGAAATATGCTCAAATACGGACATAGTCAGGACACTCATGATGGACAGAGTTTACTTGCTACTGTTATGCAAAGGTTTGTGTGCCAGTGAAAAGGGCCATAAGAGTAACAGTGAAACAGTAAGCAGGGAGCTGCATGGGTAGGGGAGGGTGAGGTGGGGATACATGTCAACCATTTTTGGGTTGCGCTCCATCCAAAATGGACTTGGAGCTATAAAAAAAAAAAGGAAGCACAAAATGTCCCATTTCCTTATTTTTATTTCTGTTGCATTTAGGGAAACAGGACTCTCTACATTCCTGATGAGTAAAGATACATGGCTTCACCACCATTTTTCTTTGTCTTGGAGCAACATATGGGACGTAATATTGTGGTTAGCCACTCCAATTGGAAAGAGATAACACTATTTTTTATCTGGTATTTCGTTGCTTCAGTTAGGTATCAACTGACCCGTCATTTAATTTGGCAAGGGTTTCCGGCAACGTAAACACTTCAGTAAATCTTGTCATGTGTATCCAAAATCTTATCTGTATTTCCCAACTTCATTAGTTGATTGCATTTTCTTAAAAAAAAAAAAAAAAGCCTTACCCTACAAACTCTGCTTTGCTTATATAGTGAGATCATCACAGTTACAATATTATTATTGTTAATCTTTTATTTTGGATTAATGGATTACTTACGTTTATGCCCGTGACTCAGCTGTATTCTTATGCCTTTTCAGGCCTTGGCTTTTTCAGAAGCTCATCAGTCAGTCCCATTTATGATGGTGGTTTTGGGATGTGTTCATATCCACTGGGGATCACATGGAAAATGTGAGCCAGTGAAATCCCCCAAAATGGTTGTTGTGTTAATCTGGGTCTGGTCTGACAGATGCCTTATTGCTTTTTCAGTCCCATCATTGATGTCCATTGTTAACCCATCAGTATCCTCAAAATATCATGTAATTTTGATATAAAAACTAAGTTACATTTGGAGTGATCCGAATCCCTGTGAGAACTCAGTTGACTATAAGAGCAGCTGGCATGTCCCTGCAGAAGTTAGAGAAACTGAGCTGAGCAAGAGCGAATAAAGTGAAAAGAAAACAAAAGAGCATGTATTTAAAGTAGTGTTTGTCTGTTAAATATCCACTGATTAGTGTTCCTCTTTTTCATCTTTAACCTAGAAGGAATCATAGAAGGAATTTAATTGAAAGTTAAATGAGAGTGCTAGATGTCTCATTAAATGAGTTACTAAGAAAAATTATGAAGAATCACAAAAAACTTGCTCTTGCAGCAAGGACTGACACACTTTCAGCCTTACAGTCTTGGAGGGGCAAGGAAGGAGAATGATGTAGAAGAGGTAGAAGCCGTAATGTGGGAAGGGCATGGGATTACAATTAATTCTTCTGGGACATCTGATAACTGATCAAAGGATGCTTCCCTGTATTGACTTCTACAATCAGTCACTTCCTTCCATGACAGAACTGGCTACATTTTATTGGCATATTTTATTTTATTATAGAAAAAAAAAGTTAATTTTGAAGAGGACTTAAATACACTGACTTTTAAGACAAAGGAATTGTCTTTTAATTAATTGCTTTTCTGTGATTTATGAATAGTATGAGTAGCAGTAGTATTGCAATGGATTCTGCTGTAGCAAGCTGCTGTAATAAGGGTGAGATGGTCCCATGCATCATACAGTTGGTGTAAATATAGACTTACTGCATTTCCAATTCCTAAACATTTGAGAGAATTGTTTAAAAGTAGAAAAGAGGAAAATATGACTTAGAAATTATATATGTCCTCACAGAGGTAACAGACTGATAGGTGGAAGATGAAGGATAGAATCTGCATGTTTGTTATTTTTATGGTACTACTGAAATCAGTAGGAGAAATCTTTTTATTCCAGAAGAGCCTTTGAACTCAGTACAGCTGCAGACACTACTGAATATCTTGAAGAGCAGGAGGAGGAGCAGATCTGCTGGCAGTTTACGACTACAGATGTACATAACTTGACTTCCTCTGGATCCTTGGCCCTAAGACCATCTTAGTGGGTCCTAACAATTTCCTCTAAAAGAATTTTAAAAGTTTTTATCCCAAAGCTAGAGTACAGATTTATTTGAACTAGGCTGGAATCTCATTTTGTGTGGAATGCGTGCTCTGACTCATACAACAGGGTAGACTTTTAGTGACAGTTACAGGGAAAAATCTTTCAGCAAATGTCTGGCAGGACAGGACCTTACTAAATCAGAAATATTCAACTTTTCTTTCTTTTCCAGTATAGGAATTATTCCCCTCCTAACTTGGGTCTAGTGAAATGGTTATTGATTTGGATACAGATAGCCTGATTAAAAAGTGACTACTGCCTCATAAAAATGTCTCACAAAATGAATTACATTCTGTATTGTTCTTTTTCATTTTTATAGTGTATGGTCTAATTCAAATGAATAATAGCTGGAAGAAAACAAGAGATTCAATTACAGGAAGAAAAAAAAAATTCATGCAAGATTTGATTAATATGAAGGATGGCACATGATAAGAATAAGGAAAATTAACATGAGAAAGAGTGCTTCAGGTAGGAGAAAGAGGTAGATCTAGGAAAGCAAGAAGTTATACTTTTTTTTATAACATAAGAAACTACGTTTATCAGTTAAACAAGGAATTCTCAGTTAAACAGTAGTAGCTGAATTAGCACTGGCTCCTGGTTAATTTGTGAATGAAAGATACAGAAAATTCTTTCAGACCATGGTTATTTCATTACCACCTACAGGACTGTTAATAAAGACTCCCAGAAACAGTCATCACTTTTTTTCTGGCTGAAGAATAACACCCTTGCTTTGGTAAAATAGCAGTGAGAGGTTTTTTCAGACTTGGTATAAAGTAATTTTCTTGTAACAAGGAGAATCATCTTTCTTAGACATCACACTCAAGCTACTATAAGTAATCCTTTTAACACATTCTCAAGCTTTCACCTCTTATGTATTCAGACAAAAATATTCTGTTTAAATGTGTATATTAAGAGGGAAAGACTTGCTGGATCAGCATAATTGTACATAGGAGCGACAAATAGTTGTTAATTTATACTTCTCTGAGAAGATATATTTTTTCTTTTTTTGAACTTTTATGCTGTTGCTTGCCTTCAGAGTGAGAAATGAACAGTAACACTTCTGATATGTATTCAACAAGAAGGTCTTAAAGGTCAAATAATAAGTTCATGTACAAAAAACCTCTCTTGGCAGTATTGAATGCTGTATATTAACGCTGGTAGAAAAAGCTTTAGTTAAAGCTGCTAGAGGCTTGTGGAAGATGCCTTTTTTTTCTTCTTATTGTAAACACCTAGTTTTGGTCATTCATAGTTTTACAAGAATCTGAATTATTCATCTGAAATGTTCAGTACTTTGCTTCTGCCTATTAGGATTCTATTGTGCAAAAGACACCTACAGTGAACAAGAGTTGACTGGGTATTTAGCAGGGTGGATTGTCTCAGCATGATAAATCCCTTTTTCTTTGTCAAAGGTAAAGATATTAAAAAAAAAGAAAAATACTTGTTTTCCCTTCAGTTTCAATGACCTTTTGAAATAGTTGTATTCTCTTTTAACTGCTTTCTGAATGAACTCTGCCTCTGAGAAATCAGTTTTCTTCTCAGTCCTCCTGAAAGAGCTGCACACACACAGTATGATTGCAGCAGCTCAAAACAGGGCACTGAGAACACAGCAGCCTGTTTTCAGTTTAAATATAACAGGAAGAGTCTTCCAACAAATAAAATGATTGCAAAAATGTAAATTATTCAGCAAGGCTATGGTACATCACAGGTTGTGCAGTGCTGATCTAATTCTGAAAAAGGAATAATCTGCAGCAAAGGCAGGTTTCTTGACCTGATCTGCTGAAGGAATAACAAGGCAAAATTAAGAAAATAACCAGCTTTAGTTGTTTATCATCCAAATATCTTTCTGCTATATCAGGAAATTTCTAGGCATTGGTCTCTGTTTGCCTAAAATTAAGTCCGAGGTTAGAACTGAAATATGTATTAGGTTTTAGAAATCTAAAACTAGAAGTCCACTTAATTACCTGTTTCTCAAGGGCACAGGTAGCTGGGAACATGAATGGTAGCTCCCTTCTGGTAGGGAGTTAAGTTCTTTACCTTCCCTAAACAATCCTCTTTTACAGTGTGGATGACCATAATTAAAAGCTACTGTTAGGGCTGGGGATCTGAATTAGTCCCCATATCCTTCCTCAGGTGTGACTATGCTTGAGGTTGGTGCCAAGGTCAAGCCTGGGAAAAATGAATCTTACAGAACTCCGTGGATTTTAAAAGCCATGAATTAAAAGAGGGCAGGCAGTAGTAGAGATTGGGAGTTTTCTGTTTATTTGATTCATCCCCCTTCTAGACCTTAAATTAAGTTTATGGTTTGAATTAAAGTTAGATTATAAGACTCTAGTTATACAAATTTGTGGCTTTCAGTTCTAGGAAGCTGTCTGGCAGGGCTCGGTTGGTCCCGTGTGCTGTAGGGATTGATCAATATATTGATATTACTAAGCGTATATTTGGGCTCAGGGTTAGGGCTTTGAAGCTCAGGTACTAAGAGGTTAAAAGGAGGGCTGAGGTTTGATGAAGATCTTATCTTCTGTGTTATTGTAGGAACTGATCTCAAAAGTAAAATTCAGTTTTGGGGGTTCATGCTATTGAGATCCTCATTTATGGCTACATTCAGTTGTCCTGGTTTCAGCTGGGATAGAGTTAATTTTCTTTCTAGTAGCTGTTATAGTGCTATGTTTTGGATTTAGGATGAGAAGAATGTTGATAACACATGAAAGTTTTCGATTGTTGCTAAGTAGTGTTTAGACTAAGTCAAGGGTTTTCCAGTTTCTCATGCCCAGCCAGCAAGAAGGCTGGAGGGGCACAAGAAGTTGGGAGGGGACACAGCAAGGACAGCTGACCCAAAGTGGCCAAAGGGATATTCCATACCATGCGATGTCATGCCCAGTATATAAACTGGGGGGAGCTGGCCTGGGGGGGCAGATCACTGCTTGGGAAATAACTGGGCATCAGTCTGCGAGTGGTGAGCAACTGCATTGTGCATCACCTGTTTTGTATATTCCAATTCTTTTATTATTGTTATTGTCATTTTATTATTATCATTATCATTTTCTTCCTTTCTGTCCTATTAAACTGTTCTTATCTCAACCCATGAGTTTTACTTTTTTCTTTTTTCCTGATTCTCTCCCCCATCCCACTGGGTGAGGGGGAAGTGAGTGAGCGGCTGCGTGGTGCTTAGTTGCTGGCTGGGGTTAAACCATGACATCAGTATATGTTTAGTAATAGCATTTCAGTGTATTTCATTAATGTTCAATTTATATGTTTCAGTTTCAACCTACATTTTCAGATATTTCTGTGTTTTATTTGCTTTCCATGTCACTTACTGTAATGATTGGCCTCATTCTTATAATTGAGGTCAGCATAAGGATGTGGGCTGGAGTTAGTATTTAGGCATCTACAGCTTTAAGAACCAATAAGTGTGGGCAGATGTGAACCACAGCCCTGTATTTTACTTTTATAAAGGGATTAATCTCTGGCTATAAAGAAGATTGGGTTTAGGTTTCAAGGATTTAACAATTCAACACGTCAATATATATGTTATCTGGGGACTTAAGAGATAGGGTTAGAGTTAGGAGAAATCCGAGAAGTAAAAATCTGATGACCTTCTGCAATCTGTGGGTGGTGGGAGCTGAAAAAAAGGTTTCAGAAAACTTTCATAACCCAAATCTTGAAGAGCACGTACTATTGCAAGGTGCTCCAGAAGTTGTCTGGTACCAGCAAGTGCTTAGCATCTTATGTTTTCTTTCAGAGTTTGAATGAGTCCCATAAAATTGAGTCCCATAACTGAGTTACGGTGGGCTAGGGTAGGAGTATGAAAAATTTCAAGGCCTGTTTTATCTGTTAAAAACATAGAGGGGTAAAACTATATTTGGATTAGGAATTGTTTCCTTTTTTTGGTGATTTTAGCGCCATACTGTATTCCACAGACACTGCATGCTTAAGCAGTGGTTTAATGTTACTAGGAGATAATGTCTCCATGTTTTGGGCGTATATGTTTTGCATATATGAATCCAATACTTAGGGTTAAGAGTTGGAAACCCAAAGGCCAGAAATCTGTGGCCCTCATGTAATCTGAAGACATAAAGAAGATGATTTAACATCAGAAGGACTAGTGCTTTATATGCTGGCTTAGTATGCAAATAATATTTTGTGAAGGCTTTTCGGTTAATTTAGGCATAGGGTTACGCTAGGGTTTGGGAAACCAACACCCCAGGAGCCTTATTCATTGATGAGTTGAACAGGGTCAGAAGAGTTGCTATTGGTAGGGGTCTTAAAGACTCCAGTAGTCTTTAACTGAATAGATGAATCTGGTAATTAATTAATAGCCTCTAACCCTGAGTTCAAGATGATGAAATTTGGAGCAGGTATTCCCTCTGTGATATAGATTCTGGGGATGAAGTTTGCAGATTTTTGACTGTTGAGATGCCTGTCCCTTAGTTGTGGTTGGGGGTCACCTTTGTGTTTGGAGTCTGAAGTCCCAGGACCCTGCTTTTTTGGTGTACTTTACAGAGCTGAAATTTGAACTGATGTCATTCATTGTCCGTAAATATGCAATAGTATTTTTTACTGCATAGATGGGTACATTATACTCTGGTTTAATGTTTAGGAAACTACAGTGTCAGAAACACGTTTTATTGATTGCTATTATTGGTATTACTGATCCTACCCAGTGCTTAGACTAAACCCATCTGATATGGGTTTGTGTGGCATGGGTTTTTTTGGTAGCAGGGAGGGGCCGCAGGGGTGGCTCCTGTGAGAAGCTGCTGGAAGCTTCCCCGGCTCCCAGGCGGACCCGCCTCTGGCCCAGGCCGACCCCGTCAGTGACAGCGGTAGCGCCTCTGGGAGAGCAGATTTGAGAAGGGGAGCCTGCAGTGAGGAGGGGGACTGGAATGCGAGAGGAACCCCTCTGCAGATACCGAGGTCCGTGAGGAAGGAGGGGCGCCTGAGGAGGTGGATGCCCCCCCCGCAGCCCGTGGGGAGACGGCAGGCTGTGTCCCCCCGGCCCATGGAGGGGAGCGGGGGAGCGGAGGCCCCCCAAGATGGCCGTGACTCCATGGGAGAGCCCGCGCTGGAGCAGGCTGTGACTGAAGATCGGCCCGGGGAAAGGACCCACACCGGGGAAGTTCGGGAAGAGCTGAAGCCCACGGAAAAGGACTCACACTGGAGAAGTTTGTGAAGGACTGTCTCCTGTGGGAGGGACCCCGCGGCGGAGCAGGGGCCGAGTGAGGAGTCCTCCTCCCCCTGAGGAGGAAGGAGCGGCACAGACAAGGTGTGGGGAGCTGACCCCGACCCCCATCCCCTGTTCCCCTGCGAGGAGGGAGAGAGAACCGGGAGTGGGGTTGAGGCGGGAAGGAGGGAGGAGTGGGGGAAGGTGTTCTCAGGTTTGGTTTTGCTTCCCAATATCCTTGTTTTGTTTTGACTTGTAGTAAATTAAATTGGTTTGGTTTCTTCCCCAAGTTGCGCCTGGCTTTTGCCAGTGACCATAAGTGGTGAGTGATCCCTCCCAGTCCTTATCTCGACCACGAGCCCGCCTTTATATTTTCTCCTCATCCCACCGTGGCTGGGGTGGGGGGGCAGGGAGCGAGAGAGCGGCTGCATGGTGCTTTGTTACCGGCTGGGCTGAAACCATGACACCATCTCAAAGCGTAGCCTTAGTAACAGCCAGGGAGCAAATCCCTGCAATGATCCCCGAAAGAGAAAACAGAAGCACCTTTCCATTCCAACAAACTCACACCCTTGTAGAATACGCGAACATGGTGCGTATCTAGGCAGTAGAAGAATAAGGACTATAAATTTCTGTGCTCTGGGACATCGTTAATCTCCCGTTAGCAAGAGGAAAAGACACCTTTCATCCCTAAGGCACAGCATTGAAGTGTTGGTGCATCTGACAGGTTTTTGCACCTCTGTTGTCACTGAAAGGAAGGGACAGGACACTGAATTCTGGCAACAGATTCCTACGTTTTTGGTAACTAACATCTGAGAATGAATCAGTAGCTTAGTGTCACCAAACATAGACTTCTCTGTTTCTATTAACAGTATTCTCTTTGCTGATGGCTCTTTAACTCAACTTTCTGAGGGACTCTGGAGTTGTAATGAGGATGGTGAGTAGAAGAAAATCTCTCCAGTGGGCAGAGAATTCAGGAGTTTGCATCAGTCTCTGAATGGGGCGGCAGGTTTATAGATAAGACCTGCCTGCAATAAAAGCTTAGTTTGAAAAATGACTTAGTTGCCTTGGCTGGACTGTGAGGATTCCCTTTCTGGTGTAGACTGTGGGAAGGAATCTCCTTTTTTTCCCCCAAAAAAATTAGAACAGGTTTTGGATGTTAGATTCTGAAGTGAGGAAGGAGGTGCATTTTGTAACTGGGATGCCACAAGAAGGTGTTTAATGGAAGTAGCAGGTCATCCTTATAAGCTTCTGTTCTTTCAAAGAAAATCTCGTCCTTGGCTTTTATACCTCTGCTAGCATATTGCCTCGCAGGCTGTCCTCTGCTGGGCACTCTTAAGTTGGCAACCAGTGTCGTCTTTTTGTATGTGGCTATGTCAGCGAGTGTTCCCGAGTACATCAGGGTTTTTTTAACTACTGTTGTTTCATAGTAATATTTTCATAATATTCAGAATCTGTTAGGTGCTTTTCAGAACAAACAAGAAAAAGTCCTCACCCTGTGCATCTAACAATCTAATTTTAGTACATCATCAGAGATGTGTCTGGAGGATTGGACTTCTTACAGGCAGCTTTCTTTTATACTTTTCAGAACGAGTCCATATGTTTTTGTAAGCAAAGCAGTTGGTTTAAATATTAAAATTATAAATAATGCACCACTCAACCTTTCTGGAATAGAACTGTCTTAGGCTCAGTGAATTGTCAACATCCTTTGCTCAAAGTTAGTTTTTAGAAAATAACAGAAAATTCTAGGGATAAAGAATATGTGTTGACATAAGAATACTCTTATAAGAAAACATCATTTATCCTTTGTTTATGGATGCTGTGCCTGACAAACAAATCTATAAAGACTTAATCAGATTGCAAATCAAAGAATTTGCATGACCAAAATAATATACAGTAGCTATGCTCCTTAAAAGCATGGCCCTCCAGAAATCATGTCATTAATAAAATAGCATTGTTAATTCTTTCCGTTTCTGTTGAGAAGTGAAAACCTTGAGCATGATCTGTAGGTGCATGTGCTGAAATATTGACAACAGACATTACAGTCACTCCTCTGCCTATACTTCAGTAAATGATTCAAAGCAATTATTGCTGCTATGAAGTCCAGAACATGAGAAATGAACAGGATGGACAGACATATTTTTCAGGAAAGCTCAATCTAACAGCATGCCGAAAATAACTCCTACCTGGGCTTAGTGACTATGTAATGATGTGAAATAAAAGTGAAAACTAACTTTGAGGTGAATGTGGGAATACATGAGGAAGAATAGCCCAAAGAAAAATGCTACAGTGGTCATTTCTTGGGGACCTGATCATTGGTTCTTGGTTGCCCTGAATCCACTGAAAGTAGAATGAGTTGAAAAGGGAAGCAGCTTGCTTAGCCTTCCATGCCAAGCTCAATGAAAATTCAGATCTCTTGATGTTTTAATTAATCTTTTTTTCCTTGATTCTTCTTTAAGTATGCTACGAATAGGCATATCAAGTATCTAAGAATATAGCACATGTTTCAATTAAGGATATGGTCCAAATTCGCCAGTCTTTTCAGGAGAACAGCAATTCCTTCTAAATGTTTAGCTTAACTTTCAGATTAAAGTAATTTTATGTACATGTGATATGAACTCCATGCTTTCAAAATTATCTTTGGAATCCTTAAAGTTGACATCTACTAATAGGAAGAATTATTAGAAAAGGTGTAAGGACAGAGAAGCTAAAGCAGGTGGACTACAGTCAGTCTGTTAAATTCTAGGAAATTAATTTCAGAATTCCCAGCGATATGCAACTTGTATTTGCAGATAAAGAAAGAGCTCCTGTGAAGATAGTGTATTTAAAAATAAACAAACCTGTTCTCATGTGAAATTATAAGATGTGTTTAAACCAGCAAGATCTAAACTATAAATAGAAATAAGGTACTGCCCCTAGCTTCTTAGGCATAAGTTTGTGACCTTTTCAATTGGGTGTATGTGCTACTACCTGTTTCTATGAAGAGTTTTTTTAGCTCCATTAAGCTTGAATAAAAATTGTTTTATAAGCAAAGTGTTTCAGGCATAGGCATTTAAATTCCAAATCCATTTGATGCTTACTTTTAATGCATTAAACTATTTTTTATATCCGAATACTAAGAGTTATGAGAATAGGGTAGGTTAAAGGGTTATATTTCTGAAAAAAAATCAGAGTATTAAATAGGGTATTTTTTCAGGTTTATGTCATCAGAGGTGCAGATCACAAATTGCAAGTGCAAGACTATTCCAAAACAGTAACACAGTGGCTTGAGTTGTCTCTATCAGCTGCGGTAGACCAGTAGGAAAATGGACAGATGGGCTGATGTAGCATTACTTGGGTACGAGCAACACAGAATACAGACATTGCTCTGCAACAGAGTTTCTGGTGTGCTGTCCTTTTTGCTTAAGGTAAGGCTTTCTAATCATGAAGCTATCTCAAACACTTTATTAAGGAGTTGAGACTGCTGGTGTTTTCGGTATAGCTGGCAGCAAGTTCTGCAACTTGGTAAAGAACTAGCATAAATTCAAACTTGTAGATATTAACATGGTACAAACCTGAGCTTCATTCAGTTTGTTCTCTGTAAGGTAGACAGAACAAATTTGCATGTTATTGAACCTCTGATGAAGCTTGAACACTTTTTCCTAAAAGTACATTGAAAAAGAGTGTGTAAATGTTGTGCCTAATTTGCAGCGTGAAGGACAAACAGGAAAACTCAGTTATCTGCAGTACTTTATAAAGGTGATGATAAATATTTCATATAGGACCTTGCTGTAAGTAATTACTAAATGATCCTAGGAAGGCATCCAGTAGGAAAATTCCCTAAATTAGTTATTTACATCAGTTAAATATATGCCTAAAATAATAGATGATATTGTAATGTACTCCAGCCTATTACCTCTTAGTGGAAAAACCACAAAAGATCCAAGCCTTTTTTTCTTCTGTGTAGTAAATTTTAAACCTTATAGTGCTTTTAAATTCCCAGGAGTTATGCAAGAAGGTAAGTAGCTTCCCATTCTAAAAGAGTTTCAGAATATGTACAAATCCTGAATATTGTCTTGAGGCTTTATTGAGATTATTGTGGTACTTCTTTCCAGTATTTTTGATGAAGAAAACATGAAGGACAGACTGGCAGTATTATCTGACTATCCTGTTTTGTAGGTGTGTAGACACAGGATGAGCCCTTTTGTTTCACCTCAAATTTACTGAAATACATGGTGACTAGAGGCTATACAGCGTTGGTAGTTGCCTTATGTTTTGACCAGCTGCATTATTAGATCCAGTGACAGATTAGGCCAATTAAGGTAAACTTTAAATATCATATGTTAACAAGAAGCTTAGCACCAGTGTTACAGGCAAGCTTGAACCTGGAGCAGTAAAGTTCAAGGAGATCTTGGAGGACGTAACTAAAGACTGAGAGGCACTGAAAGCATAAACGAATCCCTCAGTATTGGTGGAGATGATGTATCGGTTTGTTTGGGCAACGGGGTGTTGATGGTAATGGGTTGGGCTGCAGACACAGGATGTGTGAGGAGAAGTTGAATTTGGCATCAGTGATCAGCTACCAAATTGTAGACAGTGGGGACTAACTGGAATATACAGTCATGAAGGAAACAAGAATGGCCGTCACTGCCAGCAGATAGGTTTATATGTTTTTGTCTTTGGGAATCCTATGGGGCTTGGGTGAGATGGCTGTGGAATTTGCAAAGGTTGCAGAAGTTTGGCACCATTTTAGGGCTGATGTTACATTCATAATGTTCTGTTCCAGGGCTCTGGCTTGGGCTGATGACTCTGCATTACTTAATGGTAACGCCCTAGTGTTCTTCTGAGGGCTCAGGTTACTCAGCAAAGTTAATTATGCGGCCAGATAAAACTTCACAGTTATTGTGACATGTTGTTGAGATTTTTCTGGTGACATTTAAACCAGCACACTTCAGAAATTCAGGGTCCTGCATTTAGTGAAAGTAGAGAAAGCAGTCTAAAAATATTAACTAAACCCCATGGTCTGATACGAAATACTGTGAGCATTTTTGGCCACCCATGCACAAGTTACTGAAACTAACACAAGTGAAAATAGAGGCTGTGATAATAAATTAAGTAATGGAAAGATGCAAGAGGAAACCGTAGGAGTTTAGCTTGTTAATTCTAGCAAAGAAGGGCTTTGATTTCTGTGTGTAAATACCTCCAGGCGATAAGGATCTGGGGGACTGAGGGGAAGAGAATTACTTAAACTGAAGAGCAACAGCAGCCAAAAGCCAAGTAGTTTTAAGCAGTTTGTAAGTAAGATTATGCAGGATATTAGAATAAGGTTCTTAAGCATTGTATCACTGAGGTTTTGAAACAGCCTTCTGATCAAATGCGTTTTGAGATGGAGCTGGATGCATTTTTGAATGAGGTGAAATGCTGTGGGAGAAGGATCTCAGTGACACAGGAGTTCCTTCTTGGTGTCCCTCCCTTGCTCTCTTCTCAGTCTGCATCACTAAAAGAGAATAGTGAAACTGAGGTTGTATTATTAACCTGTTGTGATTTTGTGAGCCTGTTACTGTAAGACGGTAGAGCAGGGACAGTTATTTTAGAGACATTACTTCACTGTAAATGGATTAATTTCCATTTACTAAGTCATGTATCATGTCCATCTGTTGAAGAGTCTTATTTGGGCAGCCAGTAAAACTTTGCTGTGACCTAATTATATGGAGAGGCAACAACAGCCATTTCCCAGCTTCCTGACACTGGACCGCAAATACAGATGGCCCTAATATTTTACTTTAATCCCTTTCCTGCTGGGGGTAGATGCAGCTTTCTCAGTGGCTTGGGGTACCTGCAACAAGGAGGGGAGAACTCCTCAATCGTTTCTCTGAACTTTGTCCTTCCACTTCTGTGAACTCTGTGCTTCACTTACAGTTAGCAAGAGAAACCAGTGAAATTTAAGCAAATTTTGTTGAGAATAAGAGTAAGAAAAACCATGGGTACCACAGTAGTCATAAAAGATAAGGCATGTAGCATCTGCAGCTTTCTGTGTCATATAAAATTTTATAAAATATTCATTCTTGCTGTTCAACAAAGTTTCCTACCCAGGTTTTTTTTTTAGTATCAGAAGGAATTTTTAAGATCATTATATTATTGTTGCAGGTGATGCTGTTAGAGCATCTTGATCACAGTACAAGGACGTCTTTTAATCCAGTTTTGGAACCAAAGCTAAATTTAAACTTGTATCTTCTTAATGACAAAGATGATCTCTCTGAAAAATATCTCTCAAATACCATTTTAGGTTAATACAAGATAATTTAAATGCAACTTTCCTAGTTCATGTATTTTGTAGCAAAATCACACCACTAAATAGTGAGTGAGAAAGTGGATATATTTGCAATTAGTCCCTCCTTATAACTGTTGAATGAAAGGAAATACTCGTCTTGGCCCCACCATAAAATAAGGTTATGTTCTTTTGAAGTCCATTCTAACCTTACATTTGTTAATGAAAGCAGTTTAATTCATGTGTCTTAAACTTGGCTGTCACAGTTAATCTATGAATAGTCACTTGGAGAATGAGGATGTCCATAGAGCATGATAAATATCTATAGTTTTCACTCCCTTTTTCTTCTTTCTTTTTTTTTTTTTTCTTTTTCCTGTGAACATAATGCATGTTCACCCTCTGGGACCTTTGACTTCTGCCAGGATGGTAGTTCGCTTGTGAGTCATATGTGAACTTCAGAAAATATGGACACTTAGTGATGATTTCAGGGATATGATGTTACTTCCATCCTTTTAAGCTTTTTACATTTATATAATCACTGTGTCTGGAATAATATTAAAGAGCATTGCAAATAACACTTACTTGGAGCAATTATTCTTTCACAAGACTGTCTGGCAGATTGCAGGGTTTTACCATATGTTCTGATTTACAAGTAATGTTGCTCATCTTACAAAGTAAACTTAATTTAAATAGGACCAAACCAGCTTAAAAAACCCCCACTGCATAATAGGTGAATGCAATCAAGTATTTTCTTTACTTACAAAATCTATCTATGGAAAACTGGAGTAGAAAATTCACTGAATAACTGTCATATCAATGCTGCTACTGACAGCAGAAATGACAATTTTTATAATATTTGATTTTTTTTGTGTGTTGCAATACCTCAGATTTAATCTAAAAAAATAAATCAATGTCTTCTGAGAACATCTAGCAACAGGAAAGATCTATCTATCCTGTGATAATTCAGGCAATAGCAATGATTACTTTTCTCATTAGAGCCTCTCAGAGGTGATCTACAGCTTGCTTGGAACATAGGGCCAAAATTGGACATGATACTCCAGACAAAATTGTATAATAACTAATAAAAAAAAAGAAATAAGAATACATCGCATGTCTTGCATGCAATGCTTTTGTTCTGGTATCAGTAGGAAGCTTTCTCCGTCTCCGTGTGAGAATATTAACTCTCATTTAGCTGGTGATCCTCAGTAATACCTCAGTTCCTTTTGAAAAGCAGCCATAACCAGACATTGTGCATGTTATATTTGCGCAATTGTATTTTCATGTGTAATGTGTCAGGTTTGATCTTTGAACAGCATCCTGGGTTTTGGGGGAGTATCTTCAATTAATCAACTTTGTTTGCAACTCTAATCCTAATTTTGCCCTCTACCTTTTGGGTCATCTGCTAATATTCACCCTGCCCTGATCATTAATAAAAACATGTAACTTGGGTACTGAAACTAGCCCTTGCAAAATTCTATTGAATCTAAAATTCCAACTAGATAGTAACCAAGTCATCAGTTGAAAGAAGTCTGGCCTGGTAAACTAGATTACAAAATGTGTGATCTGTGGTTGCCTCCCTTATGTTATGTTGTAATTGAATATTTTTCTCCACCATGAGAAGCCTGAATGCAAGAAGTGTGAGGTGCTTGTTTCTGTTGACAGTCTTATAAATACTAAAAATGCATATTCCTTCCATTCTTGGCATAACACTGAAAAAACTAGAATTTCATGCCAGAAGTTCAGAACTAAGGTCAAATGCATAACTGCAGATGTGCTTGCTAATTAGCAAAGCTTTTTGATACCATGTGTGTGTTCTGCTCTCATCAGAAAAATTAAAACAGAACAAAATGCCAAACATATTTAAAAAAAAATAAATCCTACCCATTGTTTCAGCAAATATAGACTGAAATTCTGTTTTCTGATTTGAAGTTGTCCCAGTGTGCGGTGGAAGTACGGTCACATTTCTAAGTGCTCACATACGCTGTAAGTAGCTGCTCAGGATGTTGTCAGGAATCAATGACAGCTCTCACTTGGACTAAAACTGTAAATCCATGGCGTAACATGAAATGTGATCTGCTGTTTGCGTATGCCCTTTCTGGTTTAAATCTAGAGAAGGTCTTTCTTTGATTATTGGGGTTTTTTGGTACTGATGAGAGACACTCATGTTCATTGGTGTTCACTGATCTATGGAATTTTTCTCCTCTGTGACCATCATTTGAGACCAGCAAATGCCGGTGGCAGCAGCTGTTATTTGCAGTCCATGGCAAAGTCTGACTGGGCCATCTGCAGTCCAAAGCTTATTGTACCAGTCCAGGTCCTTCCTTACAGCACCCCTAGTCTGTCACCGTCCACTCCTGCGTGCTTGTACTAAGCAGCAACAAGGACCCATTTTAGTCAAATCCTGCTGGCTGAAACTCTGTTTTTGTTGATAGCAGTGTTCATATTTCCAACAATACTTCTTTTGCATCACAGGTTTTGGTGTAGCATTAGTGGCCAAATTTCAGTGCATCATTTATACCTCAGATTGTGACCCAGAGGAACCCCCTGCCCTTTCCCTAGGAGCACGTTGCAGAACAGGTCTTAAAATCCATGCATGCACATCTTGGGCATTTTCTGTCTGTAACTGAATAGAGTTTATCTGGACTTTAGATACAGAATTTGTAAAACTGAAAAAAAGAAAAACAACTCAATAACCAACACTTTCATAAGGGAAATCATTATAAAAGTGCTGTTTACCAACATGATGTTACACTTGAAGATGTTTAATACCTTCCAAAACTAATTTTTAGATAACTTCTACAGAAAAAAGATGTTAGACTCCTTCCCTGTACTTATGCACTTCACTATCTTTGTTGTCTTCTATCTCTAATGACATCCTAACAGAGGAGTACTCTGGAGAAAGATTTGAAAGAGCAAAATGAAATGCTTCTGTGTGTGGGGAACTTCTGCCAAGTAAAAAGGCCAATTTGAGAGGAAAAGCAAACATTTGAAAGTCTAGCAAGGCTGTTTCTTGACAGTAGAGAAAGGCTGTAGAGGACTTGAAAGCAAAGTAGCAGCAGCTTATGTTATTAGACTAAGATAAAGGTCTTTCTAGCAGCAATTGGAATTATTGTGAGTGAGGGAAAAAGGATTTGCTGTGATCAGAAAAAAGGTTATTGCCATTATTGAGAGCTGGCTGGAAAGTCGATGCTCAGGCATATGAAGCTTGTGCTGTAATAGTCATTTCAGCTTTTTAGGTGTGAATAGAGATGGCTGTATTGTTATGAAGTATAAGTAAAAAAAAAAACTTTTGACTTCTTCAGTGTAATTCAGACCAAATGTCTAATTTGAAGATGTTGTCCAGGTTGCGTATCTGAGTATCAGAAGCATTTGTTGAAAGAAACAAAGGCTGGCAGAAAAGCCACTGAAGAGACAGTTTTGGTTTTGCCAGGTTGAGCAGACATCCATCCATCTGTCTGTCCATCAGGGGATGTCAGGCTGAGATTTATCCTAGCTAGAAGAAGGTGGTATGGGTTTCTCTCAGGTCAGCTTTAAGTGGTCAGAGGTCTTTGTCAAAATGCTATCAACGTTTGCATCTTCCATTTTTGGGACTGTCTTTGCTGGAAAACTAGGTAAGTACCAGACCATGGCACAAAGGGGTCATGTTAAGCATGGAATAAATCAATTTAGAGACATACAGAGACAAGCTGTGTAATAGGCACCAAGTAAAGTACTGTCTGGTCAAAGATAGTACAGCGTGTATTACAAAGTGTTATGCAAATTAAATGCCCAGACACAGCCAGGTGTCACTCGTACAAATACTTTTAAAAATCTACTGATGGTTAATTTTCTCACAAGTCTCTAGATCAGGAAAATGTCTTAGATTTTAGCATGACTGGTTTAGATTTAAGTTTCAGGCTGGAGATGCAGCAATTGTTCTTTTCTATTAATTCTTTTCTAGCACACAAGGTAGGAGCAAAAACAGTGCTATGTGATTTATTTAGATAATCAACAGGGCTTTATAAATAAACAATGGCTAGTCTGGCAAAGCCTGAACTTCACTGCTGAATCTGGCTGCTGTAGTAACAACTTTACTTCTCAGAAAAGCTAGTTCTTGGCAAAATGCAGACTGTTTTTACTAGCTGCTTTGCAGATGCTCTTTTTCATGGTATGGTAATTCATTCTGTGATGTATCCTTTCTCTCCTGTTTATCATTTTCAAATCTCTATCAGGAAAATTCATTTCACATCAGCTCTAAGTAAAACTTAACTTTTGCTATTGTTCTTAGTATCTGCTGAGAACTGTTGATATGATTAAGAGATATTTTGATTAGATGAGGTGTCCAATTTGAAGGCAGGCAGGGGTTTTTATCAAGGTTGTGAACGGCTTTCATTTGATGTGACTGGTCATCACTGATGGCTCTTTGCTTGTCCATAGTAAAGCTACCGGACATGGTAAAAATACCGTGATATTACCTTGCTGTGCATTTCAGTTGGTGAACACAAACCACTGCTGTGCTACAGCCTCATCTCTTAAAGGACAACATCGTTTATGCTTCCAAAATCTTTTCAAAACATGAGCTGCAAAATGTTAGCAGTAATATTTTGGCAAAGGCTTTGCAGGGTTACACCCAATTTGAGGTTGTCTATCAGTCTGCACATCACTGAGAGCATTGCAGAGGAACCAGTAAGCAAACCGCAAATAATTTCTCCCAAACAAGGCCAGGGCAGAGAAAAGCAATCTGACCTGTACGGTTCGTAAATATGTGAAGATTTGTGAGCTAATTCTGTTAGCAGACAATGATGAGGAAGGCTGAATAAATTTGATGTAATAAGAGTTATTTACAAGGTTTGTATTCAAAGTTCAGATCCTTTAAGCAGAAGAGACGTCGAAGAGGTGATAGTTTTGCTGCAGTTTTGAACATCTTTTCAGCCTATCTCCTACTCATAAGCTCTCTAGCGTTTAAGAATTGTCCACAGGTGGTGAACTACCAAGACATTTATGCCGAAACAGTACTGTTCTGGTAGAAGAATGCCTTGCCTTCCCCACTTTATCACTAAGGCTCCTGTAGTCCCTTCAGCATGCATTTTTAATGTTGTTTTCTCATGGTATTTTTGGTTCTTCAATTTCAGTCACTCACACAGTTGCATCAGAGCACTCCGCATTTTCCTCTTTGGATGCAGAGAAGTCCTGTTCGTTCACCTGCTTTCAGTGAAGACCTGGGGCACTTCTGTTGTTTCTGTGGCATTTAGGAATTCATTATTCTCCCAACTTTTCTGTCTTCACTCTTTAGATCCACGGGATCGGATTCTAGAGGCACCCTGGCTAAAAACCTGTGATGGCTGTGAAGGCTGTTAGAGAGAGGAACTTGGAACCTAGCTGTGGTTTATGCACCACTGTATTTAACTAGGGACAGCAGTAACTAGGGCCACTTACAGGATTTGTCTCTTTAGGGATCCTGGTTGGTTTTTTGCCTCTGAAGTTGTGGACCCAAAATCAGATACATTCTTTTTTGAAGCTTTTATGTACAACTTTATTTAAGTATTTGCCAGCGGCTGTGCTATGTTTCTCTGTAGCAAGAGCGTTTGGCCTTGCTTTAATTATGGGCTAGACCGTATCTGTACAGTCCAGATTTCTTGATACCTCTCAGGTGTTCTCTAAGAGAGGCTTCCTTGAGACACTTCTTGAGATCCAAGCAAAAGAAAGGCTGGACTATGGTTTGTCCTGCTTTTCTGTAAGCCGTTAAAAGGGTTGGAGGGTTGCTCACCTTGGTCCGTAGCCAGCTGAACCCCTCTGAATTCCATATGAACCCTGCACATCAGATTTACTGTGCAATTTCATAGGCAGCATACAGATTTAAAAAAAAAATCATGATTGAGAGAGATTCTACTCAAGATGTCTTCTTCTGACCTGTATATAAACTAGTCTATAACTTCAAGTGGGATGATGTGTTATTAATAAGAAAGTCGGCTGCATCTCACTAAATGTCAAGCCATTTTGTTAAGCTATCAAGAACAACAAGAATTGTGCAGGCCTTACTCTTGTGTGCTAGCTCTTCCCATTTTAGGAAAGATCTTTCTAATGCAAGTGCTGTATTTGCTATACCTTTTTTTTTCTTACACACATTTTATCCAAGAAATTATCTCAACTTGTTCTCAGTCCCAAAACGGCCACAGTTTTATAATCCTCAAATATAGTGAAAAATTACCTGAGGTTATCTTTCCATCAGATTCTCTTCTCCTTGCAGCAATCACACAGCATTACTTAAGAGCACTTCTGAACCTTTGCTCTGTCATCTGAACAACTTCTTGGCTTGGTCATGTTTCTGATGCTCCCATCATTTGGCTATTCATAAATTATCATTTGAGTCTGTGGTTGTGTAAAATATTAAAGAACGGTTCTTTTTATCCATATGCTTTTATCTGTAAGCAGGTATTCTTTGTTTCCCTTTGTAATACTAAATTTATCGAACCAGAAGAATGAGCTGTGCATGCTGTCTGGCCCCAGTTGTACACTGAAGATGCTGAATAGCGGAACTCAGTGATCTGAAAAGTGATTGGAAAAGTGTGTCCAGACATGCAAATGTGTTTATAAAAATCTGCTTGCCAGTTAGGGATTACATTTAACGTTATTCACAGGGCAGGGCTGAATATGCTGTGCTTAGATGTTAAGTTTATTGGTGCAATGCTGTTGGACGTGTGGTACGCAACAGCCCTGTTTTGCTCTGGCAATTGGCTGGCACTCTCTGGTGTTTCCTTTCTGTTTCAGCTCACGCCCAGAGCTACCCTGTGCCTCAGAAAGTTTGTCCAGGGAAAGAAAGGACAAACAAAGTAATTCGCTAAAGGTGTCTTCGTGGCTCATGTGGAGCAACAGCTCCAGACACAGTGTGCATTGCTGTATGGGCAGGAGGTGAAACTGTCTCTGATTTCCCAGGAAGAAATATGGCTGTGCTTGAGCAAGTCATTGACTTTTTGGGCTTTTCAGCACGAATGACATTGGTGTAGGTGTTCTAAATTCCCAGGCTTCAGTGTTCGACTTCTCAATACAGTGTTGAATCATTGCAGGTGATATCCATTTGCTGACTCTGTGGACTCTTATCAAAATCTCATCTGAAGCAGAGGTTGAAGCCCAGAAGACTGGTGGAGCCTTCATCTGCCTACAGGCTTTCCGCAGAAACAAAGCATAAGACCTGCTCAGCAGCCCTCACCCATCTATGTGTTTGGTTTGTAGGTCACAGCATCTTGGCAGGGATTAGTTTAAATAGAAATGTGCTAGATGGCTCTTTTGCATCTCTTTGCCTGGGTGATTAACCACAGCCGATGGTGTTGGATGTACCTCCTTGCACAGTGCTGCATGTCCTGTTCCCCGCCTGTGTGCAACTGGGTGGGGGGCGGGCTGTTGGATTCCAGCCTCATAAGCTAATCTGTGGATTTCAAAGGTTGTAACATGCCAAGTTTTTATTGACAGCAGCCTTAGATTTGAGCTGCCAGAACTAGAAATTCTTCTGAAGTCAAAGGGTACCAGAGCTCCCACTTGCATCCCAAGAGCAGAGTCCTGCCGGTAGTTGCCACGCTGATGTAAGAGTAATGACAACTTCTTTACTCATCCTTCTGCTTCATTTAGCATTGACTGTCTGGCTTTTACTTGGCAAGTGGATGCTTATCTGTCAAGCACTGCTACTCTTGTCTTTTCTGAGCATTGTTCTCATCGGATAACTTGTTTTCCATTTAACCCACAGTGCTATGTATGTATGCTGCATTGCTTCCTTGCTGTACCCATTCAATAGCTTATTGAATTCAGCCAGCGTGCAAAGAAAACCAAAACCTAAACCTCAGTGGATTTCCTCTCTCAAAAGATTGGCAAGCTGGATCTCTACAGAAGGTGTGATGCGGCAACCTTACCTGTCCTCAGTTCCTGAACACCTGCCATGTAACAAGTGATGGTGGTTGTGGACTTTCTAGCCTCTCTGACAATTGACCCTGGTTTTGTCCCTGAACTCCTGTTGTTGTCTTATTCCTCTACTAGAACTTATACACAGAAGGAATTGTGTGCTTTGATTTGAAAAAAGTGCTGTATCTCAGCATGTATTTTCCTGTAGGCTTTAATAAGGAGGGATCATTTGCAGGAGGAAAAGTGGGTCTGGTTGTGCCCTGGCAAAGGCTCAGACATAGCAGGATGTTTTCTTGGAATATGGGTGTGGGCTGGGTGCGGGGCAGTACTGCGGCAAGTGGGTAGCCAGTATCTAGTGTGTTCACCCAGAGGTGAGCTTCAGGGAGACTTGCGTGCCCAGCTTCATGCTGCTGGACTGCCACAAGATGTCACACTTAAACTACCAGTATGTGTAAATTAATCTCTAAGGTATAAAACACATTTGCCATCTTTCAGCAGGCATGTTTAATCTTGGTATTGTAGTTAATTAAATATTGTCATGTTTATGCCTAGTTAAGGCCCAGGAATGGTGGTAGCCAGTGTCGGGGGTGGTGTTTCAGGGATAGGGTTGAGAGGAAGTGCTGCGTTACCTCCCCAGGAAATCAAATGAGCGGTGGAAATCATAGGCTTGTACAAAAGGACGGTAGCACAGGCACCAAGTAGCACTGAAGCATTAACAGGTTATTCAGCATATCTCTGAACTACCCCAAAACAATTGCTCTTGCTGGGACCTTTTTGAAGGAAAAGTGTGGCCAAGGCAGCCAACGGCATTCTGGCCTGTATCAGAAATAGTGTGGCCAGCAGGAGCAGGGAAGAGATCGTCCCCCTGTACTTGGCACTGGTGAGGCTGCACCTCGAATACTGTGTTCAGTTTTGGGCCCCTCACTACAACATTGAGGTGCTGGAGCATGTCCAGAGGGCAACGAAGCTGGTGAAGGGTCTAGAGCACAAGTCTTATGAGGAGTGGCTGAGGGAGCTGGGGCTGTTTAGCCTGGAGAAAAGGAGGCTGAGGGGAGACCTTATCGCTCTCTACAACTACCTGAAGGGGGGTTGTAGTGAGGTGGGGGGGTCAGTCTCTTTTCCCAAGTAACAAGTGATGGGATGGGAGGAACAGCCTCAGGTTGTGCCAGCAGAGGTTTAGATTGGAGAGGAGTTAAAAATTGTTCACTGAAAGGATTATCAAGCATTGGAACAGGCTGCCCAGGGAAGTGGTTGAGTCACCATCCCTGGAGGTATTTAAAAGATGCGTAGATGTGGCACTTAGGGACATGGTTTAGTGGTGGACTTGGCAGTGTTAGGTTTATGGTTGGCCTTAAGGATCTTTTCCAACCTAAACAATTCTATGATTCTATAGCTTGTGGAGGTAGATTTGCAGCAGGTGTGTTTGCTCTGAGATTTAATCTAACATGTTTGCAGTTCTTTCTTTTCTTAAAACAAAAGAGACTGGAAATTTGTAACACAGAACAAGATGTCCAAGGAAGAAAAGGGCATGGCACAACTTCTCCTTTATTCATAACTTCCCTTCAACCATCAATAAGTGAAACAATAAAGCTCACAATAACATTGATCTTGCTGGTCCCTCAATCCTGTGGAATCATCTCTGTGTAACTAACAGCTTCCAGATGGGCAAGTGGCTCCTCCCTCTCAAGTTACAGCTGGGCACCTGAAAAGCACAGAATGAGAAAGCAAATAGTGGAAACAAAGCTGTGTATGTGTCTGGGAGTGTTTGAGTAAGTGACTTCTGTCTGGTAAGTTCCTAACCCTAAAAAGTAACAAACAGATTTGCCTTAAAGCCTGTTAACTAACTCTGTTATTGATTGGATTTTTTTTTTTTCCGTCTCAGAAAACAGATCATAATAGAAATTTTATTTTTCTTCCTGTCTCACAGTAGAGTTAAATTCCCTCAAGGACATAATTTTCAGTGTGATTGTCATCTTTAAAAGAAATTGAGGTAACTACCTGTACTTACTATATAGCTTATTCTCATTTGTCCTTCCCTTGTGTCTTTGTCATGAAAGTTATGTTGTTTTACTCCCTAAACTGCTTTTATTTTTCAAGTCAGGCTTCCAAGAAACAAATGTGTTTTGTTTGAAGCCCGTCACTTGTATAAAGAGCAAAATAATTTTAAGCCATCCTTGTTTTGCAGGACTATCATCTCATTTTTTGCAATGGAAATTGAACAAAAAGCAAGGTTAGGGGAAAATTGGTGGAGCTTTCACTAGGCATCATTAATAATGTCAAAGTATAGATAACCAAAATTCCACTGCAGAGCAATTTTACCCTGTTGCTAAAACTGTACTTTGAGTGAAATGAGTTATTCTTGGTCCATTCCTTGCATCCCAATCATGCAGCACAGAAACCTGAGAGTCTACAGTTCAGCCCCTGTGGAGTTGTCAACCCGAGGGCTCTGCTGATGTCTCTATCTCACTTAGAAAATGGCAAAATTTTCACAGTGAACACTGGTAATTTCCAGTGGGCTCCAATCTTAATGCCTTTCAATGATTTTGTTTCTTTTTTCTTTTATATGCATTGGAATTATAGTGACTTATTTAATGTTTGGCAATGAGTTCAGTCTATTTATGAATAAACACTGCCTTTTTATGCAAGAAAAATTTAACTCTTGGCAAAATCCATTTCCTCTGAGGAAATGAGATGTCTCCTAGTCAGTTGGCTCTGGCTGAAGTAAGAGGTCTTACAGTAACTGCACCCGTTTCCTTGACTTTTTTTGAAAAACTGAAGGATGTGGGGAAGCCAGCAGGGCAATAAACAGGAGACCTGGCTGCATCTGTGCATGCTGCTCCCCACTTTGCTGGGCATGCTGCCTTCTGTGTTTTCCACCAGCACTAAAGGCAACTGCCTTACAAATGGGAAAGAATTTTTTTCAATGATAAAACTCGCAGCAATCTCAAAGGCAATGGGAACCTTTATTTTGATTATTTTCAATGTATTGACATTGTCCTTTTATGCAAACTTAACTGTAAAACACTCTTGAGATACTGCATAGAAAATACACATAGGAAAAAAACATATATACACTTTCATAAAAATAGAATACATCTTGGTAAAATTACTTGTGTACAGTGTATTGACATTATTGAACCAAACTTACATCGTCATTAGAGAAAAATGTTCCATTTGCAAAAAAAACCCCCAAAACATTTTAACTGAGTTGTGAGTACTGAAATGGATATGGTTTTGAGCTAAATAAATGGCTATACCAGAATGTCAGAGTAAAAAAAAAAAAAAAGTTATAAAATACCTGCAGTATAAAGCAGATGTAGCCCTGTTTTTAATTCCAAAAAATAGTGACATCTCTAAACTTGCAGGGAAATCAAATGTACCAATTCCAAATTCTACTGTAGATTCTTTAGCTGAAAACAAACTTTAATATCATTTGTTTCAGTATTTGCAACCATCAGGTACAGTGGTTTTGAGCACACAACATAGTGTATTACAGCCCTAATTCTATCAGGTATTTGATAAGGAAAAAAAAAAATCTAACAGATATAAAATTGTAAAACACTTAGCAACCTTTAAAATACATAGACCACTTGAAAGTATGGTTGGATTTTTTCTTCTGGTTAGGCTTTTCTTTAGTTGCTTGCAACAGAGACTGCTCGTTGCTTACTGCTTTGACCACGTACTTCAGCTCATACTTGGATTTTTCTGCTCATTTTCAGGACAAACTGTGGAAAATGACTACTCCAGTGTAATAAATAAATCAAGTGGTAACAGGTCCTCAAAGCCATAGATTTTCATCTTGGAATAATGGGACTGAATGGGCAGCCTCAGGGAAGGAGGAAAAAAGAAAAGAGCATAGCACCATTTCAAGTGACATGGTTCACAACTGTTTGGCAGGCAGTAGAGTCAGTCTGGAAGTGGTAATACCCACTGGCATTTATGAATGTGGTTAAAATACTGCGATTACTGGTCAAGTAGTTTGGGTGTTTAATAGGGATAGGCTGACACAGCTATATAAACAATGAAAGTTGTCCGATACTCAATATTTCCATCGATGCTGTAGGATAAGGCTCTGACTCCCATGCGGTAAGTCTTTGGCTCTCGCAGCGGTTGGGTGGTGAACACGACTCCTTTCAAGTTCTCATCTCTCAGAGCAAATGGGATTGCTGGGTCCTCATCTGCCATTAAGAAAGTTGTCCTTGGGTGCATGACTTGATCGTGAGTATAGGCAACCAGCCGGATTAAATCCTGACCGGCAGCTATGCCAAAGGGGAGGGAAAGGAGTTTGTATTCCAAGGCATAGGTACTCAGATCACACTCCAAGTCGTTGGCTGGGCAGTTTTTGAGACAGAACCTAGGAATAAGCAGAGCACTTTAGGCCAGGGAGAAGGCACAATATTGTAAGTACTGCAGTAGGTCTTAAAGGAGAAATTCTTCCTCTGTTGCAGTATGCAGATTAAAACTTCTCTATAAAGATAATATGCTCATACACTCTTTATCCACTGTTCCTTTAAAGTTGCAGCCCAGTTTAATTTCCCATTTTCCCCTCAACAGGATCATCTCAAAGTACCAAGAGGTAATGTAAAGATATCGGATACATTATATGTCATTGTAGTCAATAGTATATGGTTTAGTGACCTTGCTCTTAGAGTTGAAAAGGTTGATTTAAAAGGTAGCAGGCAGCTCCATTTGAGGTTTCTGCATGTTAGATCATAAAATAAAGAATTTGGAATGAAGAAGGGCAGAGTAAATTTTACTTCTATTTATCAAAAGTGAAAACAGGCAATCGTTGCTGGCTCTGCTTGTCAGTGCTAACAGAGATCAAAGAACATTATCCATTTCAACTTAAGTATCATTCCAATTCAGTTTGATCACAAAAGATGGTTTCTGACTATGTAGCAAGCTATTTCCTTGAGTATATTAAAAGAAATTAATATGTGTTTTCCAGAACAGGGAAATAGAGTAACTTAAAAATAACAAAACTACTCACTGTAGCATTATTTTCATGACTAAAAGACTATTTTAAATGCTTTGAAATTGATGCTAAGTTGACCCTTCAGAGAAGTAAGTCAGAAACCTTAGATGCAAAGGCATGCTTGTAAGTGACAAATGAATGACACCAAATTGACAGAAGGAATCACAGCGTGTTGCCCACTGGGGTTCATATCATAAAGGAACATTTTGGTGCTGTTTACTCTTAGGTCAAAAGGAAAGTGCTGCATGGATACTGAGCACCAGCCAAGCTTGCCAGCGGCCACTGCTGTCTGGTTCTGCTGCATGGGAAACATGGAAAACTGCTGCTCAGGAAACCAACAATCATCTCGAGTGTTACTGCTTTACCTTTTGCTAGTATGAGCTTCACTGGTGTCAGTCAAACTTAGATACTAAGTTTCTTCTGACAAATACAGGTTAAGGATTCAAGCTTGGGGTGGGTGAAAAGGGGCTGAAAATAAAACGTACCCAGAAAGACGCTCTCGCTGATAGTTTGGTGGACAAGGTGTGTCTATGCACTGGTAGCTTCCTCTCATATTGAAACACATCTGATTTGATCCACAATTAATGTTCTGTTCAAGGCACTCATCAATATCTGAATGTAGAAAAACATGCAAATAATCAGCTGCTGGTACTTAGATGAATCTAACAGTTAAAAACTAGCTGGGCCAGTAAAGGCTGGGCAGACTGCAGAATGTACCTTTGCACACAGGGAAATCTTTCAGCATCTTGTCTTGCTGTTTGAGACACTGGAGCCACTAGTTCCAATAACATGCATTTATTATTGTTGGCACTTTATTACTGTGCAGGATGGTGTATTGTTCAAAAGCTGCCCTACAGCCATGATCCAACATAAACTGCAGTTGTCTTGTCAATAGAGGCTAATTAGGTAAATTTTCTTTTTTTGTGGATTAGAAAAATCTGACAGTACCTTTTTTTGACAGAGATGGGTTAAGGATTATATTGGGTTTGACCCTAGAGCTGCTGTTTACTTGCCTGGAGTTAAATCTGTAATGTAAGGTCACATGAGGAAACTTCAGAGAATAAGAAGTTGCAATTGTCTAATTTGCTGGTGTTTTATGAAGCATTAAAACATGAAATATAAAAACTTCTGAAACTGGAAATTTTGAATGCTGAATCTCATACAGCAACTTCAAAGAGGTAGCTTATACATGTACTGAATATGATTTGTATCTTATTTATTTACAAATGTATTTGTGAGCACTCCAAGAGATCTCCATACCTTGACAGGCTTTGCCATTGGGCATAAGGTGATAACCAGATGGACAAGTACACTGGTAACTTCCCAGGGTGTTTCTGCATTCATGCTGACAGGTATCTCTGGTTTCACATTCATCAATGTCTGTGGAAAGAAACATGAACACGTACACATCAGGATTATTTGACCCTGGTACTCAACTGAGGTATTTTTTGTCATATTTATATACAAGCATATGGACAGAGTTGGCGGAAGTTGTCTGGATCTTGTTTTCTGATGGGATTGAATGTGTAAGACTAGCACGTCCTTTCACACCTTACCGTTACACCTCTTTAATAATTAAAGTCAGCTTTGAGGGGATCCTCACCTCTTTTGATAGCAGCCATAATAAGTATTCTAGCTGAAAAGACTAGTCCTGATACAGAGTTCTGGGAAGAAAGGGGGAGGTGCAATCTGTATACATCGACAAGGTTATACAAATACAGTCTTGCCCCCAAAACCAAACAGAGCTGCCTGATGAGGTTTCAGGCAATATGCTTAGGAAACGCCCAGATTAGTTATCTCAGCAGAGGAAGCCTTGACAATGGGGGAGTTGTTCTTACAGTTAATCCCTCCTCAGGCAAAGCTGTTTCCCCTCCAAACTGATCTTCCCAGTGCTATGGGGATGAATTAAACTCAGTATCAGAGAAGACTATCAGTGAATGTTCATAACTCTTTTTTTTAATCTCCCTCTCAAATATAGAAGTACCAGACCACTTTATGTAAAATTTTCAAAGCAGACTAGTGTGATTTAGACACAGCTCATACATAATTATAATTTCTTTTGAAACATCTGCATAATTCAGGACAGCAGTAGAGACCCTACTCAAGTTAGTCTCATACAAGAGTTAAGACTTGCATGATTAAAACAGTGGAAGGAAGGTCTTTGCTTCCCCTCTCTTTGTCTGATTTACAGGAGTTGCATTAGATAAAAATGCAACCACAGAAGAGAAACAGATGTGACTGACTAGAAATTTATGGAATGTTAGCATCAAATCCTGATGGTTGTCTATTGAAATAACTTTCTTTAAAAAAAGCATCATTTGGGTGTGTTTTTCGTATTAAACAGTAATTTTTAAATTTAGGTGGTTATTCCAATGAAATGGAAGTATGAGAATATTAACTAATTCAAACTGGAAGCTGCGGTGAAGATCACAGATTTTAGCTTAACCCTTTCATCAGCAGTAGCTATTTTCCTAGGTCTTTCAATTAAATTGCTATACCCACAACAAACTGCATGTATACAACTACTGAAATGTCTTTATAATGTAAATACAAGGGTTGATGTCTGCCTGTCTATAATTTTTATTAATAAAAGTATATTCATATTTTCCAACATTATATATTGCTATATAATTCTAGCAATAATTCTGGTTACTAGAATCCAGCTGTAAGATCACTGTCTTTATCCTGAAAGGATATTGTGCCTCCTCTGAAGTGTCATTGGCACATATGCTAGGTTGAGGCACATAGCTAACGCACCACAAACTGCGATGGTCAGTGCATTGGGACAAGCTCTAGTAAGGCCTACGCTGTGGTACCTAGTCCTGAACTCAGCAGCATTATCGCAAAATAACTGAATAGTTTTTTTTAAGATACTCAAAATGTGAGTTAAGTTGGCAAAATCTGGCTTAAGATAAGCATATTTCAAAAGATGGAACTCATTTTTATTATCACCATCTGTCCTTTTTGTAGAGCATCAGGTCTGGTGATTCCCTCCCAGAAGACAAGGCGAGCCCAGGCTCAAGAGCCCCATGGTGGTCCCTCTCCAGCCCATATCTGTTCGGCTGTCTGGGGCAGGGAGGGGAGCATACTTCAGGGAGGCTGGGAGGGAGTGCCCAGTTTCTGGCTCTAGACCAGCAGTTACTGAGGGTCTAGATCCACGGACCACTACTGCCGCATGAGAAAAACCTGACATTTCTAGCTCTTGAGCAATAGTTTGTTAGGGTTTTGGTTGGTTTTTTAACTTCTTATTTCTTCACATTTAGTACAAATTGGTCAATGAACAGTACAGGCTGCTGTTCCTTTGACTTTCACAAGGAGCTGAATTAAATTTTCGATACCTGCGAAAATAGCAGCATGTCATTGAAAAACCTCAGAAAAGCTCACGGAGTAAGGAGGAAGTGAACGAAATGCTTGATGGTTAAAGGTGCCAAATACCTTTGTTTCCTGTTGGTATAAGAGTCTGCTTTGAGCCTTTGCACCTCTTAAAAGAAAAAAAAAAAGGGGGGGAGGGTGGGCAGGGCTTGCCAGTTACTGTAACTACCCTGCTCTCCTCATCATGGAAAAAGAAGTGGTAGTGCTATCTTTGTCACAGCTTACAACAAACTCCCTATTAGTTTACTTGTAATCAGGCTTTCCAGGCTCAGTGAATTACATTACAACCCGCTATATATCATAACTACAGACAATTTAAAAGCTTCTGCTTATATTGCCCGTACAGCCATGACTAACAGTCCTGTAGCAGTGCTGGCATTGGCCCTAGTGTGCTCAATTCTAAAATCCTTATTCAAAACCTTTTTGAACCAGATTATTACTACCATCAGTGGGAGTCTGACATAAGCAACATCCCCAGGACTAGACTGGATCTACTGGTGTTTTTTAGTGTGAGAAAATTCACAAAAGTGAGCTACCATAATCGGAAGAAAGAGAATAGCAGAGGGAAATAATGTGCAAACACACAATAAGCAGCACAATTAAAACGAGGTTACAAGGAGGAGGTTTGAAAACATTTTTGCTACAACGTGCTCAGGAGACAAGAACATGCAGAACTCTCTGAATATTTATCAGGGTAATAAGAAAAAAAACACAGCACCACAAACCATCAGCCCCTGGTATATATGAAACAGTAACCTAAGAATAAGGACCAAAACAAGAGAATTGCATAGATATGACTGACATTTACCTACACATCTGTCATTTCTTGCCTCATAGCCTTCAGGACAAGTTTCTCTAATGTTCCTTCTAGTCCTGGAGAAAGGTATTCTGCTGTTTCTATACTCTGAGAAGGAGCTGTAGAGATTTGAGGAGTGCCTGTAATATTGTTGAGGTTGATAGTTGTCTCTCACAGGGGAAAATTGAGCATAGTTATAGCTATTGTAATAGGCACCATAATTTGGCAATCTCTCCAATCCAGCGCAAGATTTCCCATCACCTAATAAATGTTGTCCAGGTGGACAGATACACTTGAAGCTGCCAGGGGTGTTGGTGCATTGAAATGCACAGGGTTTAGGCACTTGTTCACATTCATTAATGTCTGCTCATGTGACATGATCCAGAGCAACAAACCATGTGGAAAGGAGAAAAAACAAACAAACAACAACGCATAACTATATGTGTATATATATATACATATATACTTATCTCAGTCTGTAGAACAAACTGAAGACATAGAAGTGAGATCTTGAAGGCAGTAAAATACAGCAAACACGATACCAAGTAGGCTGGTTATTCTATCCTGTGCAGTAATACACCTTTACTCTTTCTGTAAGGCTGCTTGTGACTTAAGACTGTGCTCACATAGGACAAGAACTCTGTGCAAAGTCTTGCCTCAAGTGTTACTGAAGATAAGATGTGGATATAAAACTGGGATCCAAGCCTGTTCCCCTGCTTTTGCAAAAGCAGGGCAGTGTGATAGCCTGAAAGCTGCTGGCTGCGGTTCCTGCTGGTTACCAGAAAAGATGCAGTGTGAGAAATAAGTGGCCCTTAGGACCCCTGCTGTTCATCGTTGCAGCCTAAGCTGCTCACTACTACTTCAGTAATTATTTTTTTGTCTCGAAGTGCTCCACAGATGGATGGGGGAAGCTGTTAGGCCCTTCTTTAAAGGAGGATACTTAACACAGAGCATTCTTAAGAAGTACAGCGTTAGAAATTCATTCAAACTGGCACCGAGGGAAGCTCGGAAGCTCCAATACAGTTATTGTACTCTGTGTGAGGTGAAAAATTGGGTCTCAAGGACGGACAGTGTCACAGGGGAAGGAGGTCAGGTATGTTCTAACCTTTCATGTTGTTACTGGTCATTCCAGCTGTGAAAGGTTAGAGACTTAACAGTAAATATTAATTCACTTTTATACAATTAAAAAACAGAATTACTTTTTTTCTAAGGATTTTTTTTTTTAAGTTGCCTCCCTTTAAATTGTAATCCAAAGTAATTTGACCAACCCTAGCAGTAAATATCCATCCTTAAATCAGAGTGATGAGCATACAAAGCATGGTAAAGGGTTTAAGGATGTAACATGATGAGTGTCCTTCATGCAAAATAGAGTAAATATGAGTGCTCTTGGATACTGTAGGACCAGGCCTTCTCCCACAGTTTCTCTAGTGCTACCAGAAAGAAATTTTCTAAAATTTTCACCAAGTTACTTCAGGCCCAGCTGAAAATTTGACGTATATGGTATTCCTTTTCAAACCTACATTCATTCTTTACTAGAAAAACACAAAAAATTGCTAATTCCGAAACAGGAATGTGCAACTCTGCAATGATCAGAAATAAATAACCTGATATTAACATACATAACAACATATCTATAATTGACATATATTGTAAACCTTTTTTTACTAGAATTTAAAGATTATCTTAGTGGTGGCTCAATAAAGGTTTAATTATTTCATATTAGTGGAAAGTGTGTATTCTTTAAATTATTACTGTAAAAATGCCATTAAGCTAGCGTTATTACAGTCTCACTTTGGTTCCCTCTGAACATAGTATTTTGAGCATAGTTTGTAACCCTCCAAGACACAAATGCATGCTAATGGTATTTAAAAAGTAACACTGTTCAGAAATGTAGTAGAATATTAGATTGCATTTTTATTAAGTCTTTAATACTTTATATGTTTTAAAGAATTTTGGGGAGTATTAATAATTAAATGTTTTGAGAGCTGGAAATCCAGGGATAATTACTGCAGAGTATTGCAGTATTTTCCAATTGTTATTTCACAAACACGTAACTGAAACTTTATATATTAGTTGAAATATTATTAGGGTAATATAACTTCGTTTTTAGTATGGCAACAACTAATATGAATTTTAAGTTTATATTCCTTCATTGTGTGCTTAAGATGAAAAACATGTTACTCATACACATGTAAAAGAATACTGAAACTCACACTCAACTATTTTCTAACTGCAGAATTTAACATTCTTTACCTGCAGAAAACAGTGCACATACATAGCTATTGTCTAACATCTAACATTTTGTTCCCCTGTACTCGGCACTGGTGAGGCCGCACCTCAAGTCCTGTGTTCAGTTTTGGGCCCCTCACTACAGGAAAGACATTGAGTTGCTGGAGTGTGTCCAGAGAAGGGCAACCAAGTTGGTGAGGGGCCTGGAGCACAAGTCCTGTGAGGAAGGGCTGAGGGAGCTGGGGCTGTTTAGTCTAGAAAAGAGGAGGCTGAGGGGAGACCTTATCGCTCTCTACAACTACCTGAAGGGGGTTGTAGTGAGGTGGGTGCTGGTTTCTTCTGTCAGGTGGCTGGAGATAGGACAAGAGGAAATGGCCTCAAGTTGCAGCAGGGGAGGTTTAGTTTGGATATTAGGAAAAATTTCTTTACTGAAAGGGTTGTCAGGCATTGGAATGGGCTGCCCAGGGAAGTGGTTGAGTCACCATCCCTGGAGATATTAAAAAAGCGCGTAGACAAGGTACTTCAGGACGTGGTTTAGTGGGCATGGTTGACGGTTGGACTCGATGATCTTAAAAGTCTTTTCCATCCTAAATGATTCTATGATTCTATTCTATGATCTTTACAACAACCAATGCCCTTGGAACAAATTGTGGATAAACAATATAAGACTACCATAGAAATAATGAAAGAAAACACGTGAAGATTCGAGCAATTTCTTTCATAGGATCCTCCTCTGCAATACAAGTAAAATTGAAGGCAGCAAGTCACTTGCATTTATACCATAGCCATCCCTGGGGAAAGTGATCGCTGACCAACTGGTAAGCCTAGGTCTCCACTGGACAGTATCCCTTTGATTACGCACTATGAGTATTAAATATTTACAAGAACAAGGTGAATTGACTTTGAAACTAAAATAGCTAAATTCTCGTGCATTCTTTTAACTTGAAAAATAATATTTCATTTTGAATTCTAGATAGCCTTGCATGTATTATATGCAAAAATGCTTTATAACAGCTTTTGATAAAGCCCTTCCTTCTATGATACGGCATGTTGAGATCCAACACAGTAATATTGTAATTTAGTTAAATGGGCATGCATGTATCTATGGGTGTTGTGATGACAAATGAACACCTTATCCCCATCTGACAGACAGGATTGCAGCACAAAGGACTTTACACAGGGTAAGAGTAGCACAGGTAGGAACAAAGTTCAATTCTTCTGTTTCAGTCTGGGGCCCTACTTTTCAACTCTTCCCCGTGCTCACTGGAAACATTAACAGTAAAAACTGGATTTTATTAACACATGTGAACTAATATCTTTGATGCATCTATATTTTAAATATATTTTTAAGCAGATAAAAATTCAAAGGTGCATAAAGGTCATACTTTAATTTAAGAGGGAGCTTTCAGTGCTCCTTGGTCAGAAGACAGCTTTAGGGCAGCTGCTAGTGTTTTGTGAAAATCTGTAGTCCTATACTTTATCAAGCTTATTAATGTCAGAAATTTAAATGGTTTTAATATATGTTAAGGAGTCTGGGATTGATTTTATTTCAGTAGAGAGGCAGCTGGTGGAAGTAATGTCTTGGTCTACAGCCAAACAGTTTCTTACTGCAATTTAATCTCTTTAAAAAAAAAATCAAAAAAAAAAATCCTGGCTTTTGGTACTCCAAAACCTTAGGTTGTTTAAAAAGAAAAAAAATAAAATCCTGTTCTTCAAAGCAGCTGTTTATCACTTATGAAAGCTAATCTTTAAGAAGTCATCACAGAGGAATGCTTCTTGGATAATGATACATGAGACCAACTGAAACCAACTTCACTTAGTGTCATATACCAATATTCATAAATCATTATTATCAGGGTGGATCAGCTATTATATTTTAAATATTCTACATAAATACAGAAAAGGTGAATCTAAATGATCCTAGTGCCATCCTGAGGTCTGTTAAATACCAGGGGAAGTGTTTTATGCACTTGCACTGACACCATACATTAAACTCTCTTGCTATCCATGTTAGAGCTACGAGAGCATCCTTCAAATGCTACGTATGTGTGTGTGGGAGAAAGCTCTGCGTGTTTTTATGCTAAAACGTTCTACGTAGATAGCACAGGGGAGTAACTACATGATCAGCATTCCTGTGACTGACAGGAATGCTCTTTCCCTGCTGTGATCCACCCAAACCAGAATGGGGAGTGTTGAGTGATAAATGCATATCAGCTTCCTCCACTTTACCCATATGGGGAACACCCTTTGCAATTCTAATGGGTGGGTAAGCATGTTTGCTTGCAGAAGCAAGTTCTGGGTGTTATCCTGCCTCTTGCAACACACTTCTTTGGGTGTTCTCCTTTAGGGGAGTCCATCACCCCCTGCTTGACTCCTTTCAGGTGTGAATCAATGCAGTCCAGAGTATAGCCAGGCATATTTCACTGTCCAATCAACTAACAAATCTGACCTGATTTTTATAAATGAAGCCTCTTGCAGAGCGGTAGCTCACCACATCCATCCACCAGTACTCTGAGACCCTTGCACGCTTTGTTTTCAAAGTATGGACCTATAACAATCTCTGTTTGGAATTATTTAGTTTTGACTATCTGTTTTGAATGGGACGCTTTGTTTTAGATGGGTAATTTTGAACTTCAGTGCAAATTTGTGTATAGAGCATAGTCGTCAAATGGGATAGCATTGTTGGATATGTTGCAGCAGAAAGGTCAGACAAAGCAGCAGAAAATATGTGATACTAATGTGATTGGACAACTTACCCACACAAGGTCTTCCAACTCCCTGGGACCGATACCCTCTTGGACACACACAACGGTAACTTCCTCGTGTGTTCTCACAAATCTGGTTATAACGACACTGGTGGGTTCCATCCCAGCATTCATCAATGTCTGCAAGCAACAAGGCAAGGGGAAGTAGTCAGATTTTTCCTGAAACTTCTTACAGCTATAAACTTCTTAATGTAGAAGGAATGCAGTTAAGCCACAAGTGACTTTGGCCCTCTAGATAGATTTAGCCTCTCAACATATTCTTTTCTTACCTGGTACCATGATTAGGCATTACTGTATAACAGTTTGTGTTAGGAATCACAATCTTTCACAATATGAAAGCAGATTTTGAGCAGATACACAGATAAATTTTTCAACTGTATTGCATTTACACACACTTTTCCTGTTAATTTTCAAAACTTGTCATTGAGGTTTTCAATGTGATCAGCTACTCTCCAAAGAGACATAATCCATCTTCCTGTCATATCCCACTAGAAAAAAAGTTTTGGTAGTATGTATAACATCGGTTATGTTTAAAAGCATCCCTGATAACTGCAAGGACCTGTGACTGTGATTCACAGCTCCTGAGACAAACTCTTAAGAAAGCATTCACACATGGGGCAAAACATTTCAGTCAATGAACAGTTCATAGAATTCAAGGTGACAATGCAGAAAAGATGCTGCGGGAAACCTTACTGTTCTTTCTTAAGAGCAATGGAATATTAGAAGTGGCAAGAATACAGCTATTCTTTTAATACCAATTACAAAAAAATTAAATGCCTATGTTCCCATAAATGAAAAAAAAAGTTGGTGCCTTAATATGTGCCAGTCTTCACAACTGGAGATGGACTGTCTCTAAGATTATTGTTTTAAAAAGAAAAAATTCATCATTGTCCCTGTGTTTACCATCATCATACAGTACATTAACACTTCTACTCACCAATACAAGTTCCATTTTCTGTTTTGGTCATTCCACTGGGACACAGATCAATGCACTTATAGCCACCACGGGTGTTTTTGCAAAGTTGATCAGGCCTGCATACATTCTGCCTGCACTCATTTACATCTTATTAAAAAAAAAAAAAAAGAAAAAAAGGCAAGAATGGAAATGAACTCTCTTCCTTATGCTCAATTCCTAACGAGCAGAATAATCTAGCTTTAATTATACTGTGTACATGCATTTGAATGTACTTCATGCACATTTGTCAGTCACCCCAATTCCCACTTCCTCTGGCTTTTAGTACTGCTTTACAAACAAATTCAGAAATGCATACTAAGTATATAATCCATAGTAGGATTTTCATTCATAAAGATTTCCAGTAACAAATACAGCAACAAATAAATGTTGAACTATGTCCACTGGAAAGAGGGAATGAACATTCAAAAATTCATTCATACCCATGCATTTTCTGCCCTTTAGCTGGTATCCTGGATCACAACCACAGTGGAAACTTCCTATAGTATTGAAGCAACGCTGGTGACAGGAGTTGGACTCTTGACACTCATTAACATCTGTTGAACAATACAAATCCTTGATATCATAGCTGTGAATTGCCTTGTCATCATTTACCTGAACAGTGTTTTGCTTGAGTCAACATTCGGGACTCTGCTTTGAGCTCTAGTTATTACAATATTGAGGTATGTTCAGAAGCGGTTACTTCTCTCATTTCTTTGTAACAGAAAATGCACATGGGACACAAAAGCAAGAATGTTAGGTTATTCCCTGATAAATTTTAAAATTTATTTCTAAAGATGGAAAAAGCAAAAGGTTTAAAAAACAAACAAACAAAAAACTCAACCCCCAAAAAAACCCCACAACCTTAAAAATGAAAATTTATAGATACCTTATTGGGAAATGCATCTTTTAAAAAGTTATTTTCAATTGTGTGAAAGACAGTATTTTCAGTTTCTGAAAGCTAACACCAAAAACCAGAGAACTCTCCATACCTTGGCAGCTAAATCCATCAGCTGTCCTCCTAAAGCCATTCCCACATCTAACCATGCAGCGGTATGAGCCAATGATGTTTTCACAGTCCTGGCCAGCGTGGCAGGTATGTCCACCCAACGCACACTCATCAATATCTACAATTAAAAAGAAGCTGTAAACCTCACTATCTCAAAGTGAAACAAAGATTAAGCAGCGTCTTGAGCATGATCAACTATGAAATACTTGATTGCAAATATATTCAGATATGAAATAACTAGAATACCACCAATAAATTATACTCTTATAATAAGAAAATGGCCCAGCCCAAACAGAACAGTTCCCTAGCAATTTAAGTGCAGTGGGGCTTTTGTATCCAACCCATCCACAGCAATCATTATCTTACCCTGACACATTCTACCATCTGCAGAGATAGTGAGGCCTTTTGGACAGGAGCAGTAGTAAGATCCCATGGCGTTATGACAGGTATGGGAACAAGGATTTCGCACAGCACATTCATCTTCATCTGGAACAAGGGAACATTTGAAAAACCAGTGAGACTTCACAAGAATTTACAAGAAACTATACCAAACAAATCATTCATAAGAGGTATAAGTCTGGTAGACCCATGGGGCAAAACTAGAACTAGCAATGGAGCAGCTTCACAGAAACGGTTCAGCGGTGCATTCTCCATGCTTATTTTTACGGTTACCAAACCTGCAATAACACGGCTTGCTGAAATCTTGCATTAGCTCTGCAAGACTGGGTCACTACCGCGGTAATGAATGTTTAAGACAATCTTTTCAAGAGAATCTCTTTACAACAGAAAAGATGGGTTTCAGTGTTAGACTTAAGATTTCCTGGAGACGTGCACAGATTACTACATGTGCCATATTAAAGTTTTAGAACTCATACTGTTTTACAGATGATACTGCAAGTGGTTGTTATGGGTTTGTGTGGCATGGGTTTTTTTGGTAGCAGGGAGGGGCCGCAGGGGTGGCTCCTGTGAGAAGCTGCTGGAAGCTTCCCCGGCTCCCAGGCGGACCCGCCTCTGGCCCAGGCCGACCCCGTCAGCAATGGCGGTAGCGCCTCTGGGAGAGCAGATTTGAGAAGGGGAGCCTGCAGTGAGGAGGGGGACTGGAATGCGAGAGGAACCCCTCTGCAGATACCGAGGTCCGTGAGGAAGGAGGGGCGCCTGAGGAGGTGGATGCCCCCCCCGCAGCCCGTGGGGAGACGGCAGGCTGTGTCCCCCCGGCCCATGGAGGGGAGCGGGGGAGCGGAGGCCCCCCAAGATGGCCGTGACTCCATGGGAGAGCCCGCGCTGGAGCAGGCTGTGACTGAAGATCGGCCCGTGGAAAGGACCCACACCGGGGAAGTTCGGGAAGAGCTGAAGCCCACGGAAAAGGACTCACACTGGAGAAGTTTGTGAAGGACTGTCTCCTGTGGGAGGGACCCCGCGGCGGAGCAGGGGCCGAGTGAGGAGTCCTCCTCCCCCTGAGGAGGAAGGAGCGGCACAGACAAGGTGTGGGGAGCTGACCCCGACCCCCATCCCCTGTTCCCCTGCGAGGAGGGAGAGAGAACCGGGAGTGGGGTTGAGGCGGGAAGGAGGGAGGAGTGGGGGAAGGTGTTCTCAGGTTTGGTTTTGCTTCCCAATATCCTTGTTTTGTTTTGACTTGTAGTAAATTAAATTGGTTTGGTTTCTTCCCCAAGTTGCGCCTGGCTTTTGCCAGTGACCATAAGTGGTGAGTGATCCCTCCCAGTCCTTATCTCGACCACGAGCCCGCCTTTATATTTTCTCCTCATCCCACCGTGGCTGGGGTGGGGGGGCAGGGAGCGAGAGAGCGGCTGCATGGTGCTTTGTTACCGGCTGGGCTGAAACACGACAGTGGAAAATTGTTTTAGCGACCTTATTTTCAGTTTTCCTGCTTTTAAACCTTTCGGATAGTGTAATGTTTGTTTCTTGTAGAATTTCTTTAATTTGTAAGCTTTCAAGGGGTAATGAAATAACTCCACAAAATTTTATCAGATGATTGTTCCCTAAAACAAACGTGACTCAGTCGACAGCTAAAACGCTTATAGCCTTCTCTTGACCTCCATCCCCCAAGCAGGAACTTGTGCGCAGTTGTCTAGGTTGCCAACATTCATCCTTCCCTCCACACAGACCATGCGAGTGCTTCACTACTTTGCAGGCTCAGCAGATCCTGTGGCTCAGTGTCCCCCCGTTGTACCTGAGGTACTGATGAAAAGCTGTCTGGGCACTACTTCTATTCTAGATGAGTACAGAAGTGAAGTCTTCACCTGGCTTTGGATCCATACCCTTTCATCAAAGGTTACTTACACTTTTTGAAGTATGCACTTCATGCTTGGAAACTCTAGATAATGGTGATGTGGTTGAGTACTGCATCCAGCTCTGGGGCCCCCAGCACAGGACAGACATGGGCCTCTTAGACCAGCTCCAGAGGAGGCCACGGAAATGGTCAGAGGGCTGGAACACCTCTGCTATGGACAAAGGCTGAGAGAGTTGGGGTTGTTTAGCCTGGGGAAAGGAAGGATCCGGGGAGACCTTACTGCAGCCTTTCAGTATATAAAGAGGGCTTATAAGAAAGATGGAGAGAATTTTTGCCGGGCCCTGTAGGCGACCTGGTAAAGGGCCAGGACAAGGGGTAACAGTTTTAAACTAAAAGAGGGTAGATTTAGATTGGAAATAAATACTAAATTTTTTATGATGAGGGTGGCGAGACACTGGAACAGGTTGTCCAGAGAAGCTGTGAATGCCCCCTCCCTGGAAGTGTTCAAGCTCAGGTTGGACAGGGCTTTCAGCAACCTGATCTAGTGAAAGATGTCCCTGCCTGTGGCAGTGGGGTGGAACTGGATGATCTTTAAAGGTCCCTTCCAACTCAAACCATTCTATGAATCTATGATTACACACTACCGTTTTCACATCATTACCTGAACAGTAAGGCCCAGTGGAGTCCAAACCAAACCCAGCAGGGCACTGATTGCTACGATCTCCTGTATGGTAAAGGAAGCACATGTTACTTGTGGGTGAAAATATGGCAATTTTATTACTTTTAAAAAACCTTTTAACATTAAGACTTGCAGCCCAGCTATTTATAAAATATTTATTATACTTGGACACTAAAATAGAAACTTTTTAAAATCTAGACTTCAGTGGTTTTTCTACTTGGGCAGCAAAAGTCAGTAGTACATGGTTTTTGCTGTTTTCAGAAACATTAAACTGGTGGGGGGTTTCCCTCAGAGTGACTGCAAGTTGCATCCCAGCCTAATACATCCTGCAACGTTCCTCCATAAAGTTTTCCTTATTAAAAGAACAAAGACCATTCAGTTTCACTTCACGTAAAAGGAGGGAAATAAACCCAAACCAAACAAATCACCATGTCATAGATTGTGATAAGTCACTGTAGAAGAACACAAGTGTGTACTATGAACTGTAATGGAAAACTCCAGTAGAGACTGCTCAAAGACCACATATATTTTGCTGCTTGAAAATTGATTCAATGAATATGAAATTTTTAAAAAAGCAGTATATTAATTGTGGGAGGAAATAAATGCAAGTTCAGTAAAGGCCTGGCCAGATTTATGCATAGGCATAACTTGATCTGGAGACTTCCTTTTATCAGACCTCTTTTTAAAACAGAAAAAATAATCTTATTTGGTTTCCAAATTGCACAATCAGTTCATAGCCTGGCAAGTAGGAAGATAATTATTTTACTTCATTTAGAATGTTGTTATTGAAAAGAAAGACTGAGATGGGCAATCCCACTGTTTCATTTACTTTCAAACCTCAGTTCTTTCTCTACTATGTAAAAAAAGCCAACCAATTATGACTTCTCAAAGGAAAACCCACTTACACAAATATAAGCCCTACTCCTTAAGATCACTTAGGTGAAAGGCAGCAGCTAGTAATGCTAAGGCACAGTACAACAGATGATGTTGCTACTAGCTTGCCACCTCTGTGTTAGGAGTCAGGAAATTTACAGACCGTACATAAGCATATGTCTACACAGGGCTGCATAACTATGCACCGTTCATATCTGGCCTTAAAAAATGTATCCATAAAGTACCAGTTAAGTTTTCAAGCTGCAGCTCAGCATCATATTTTCTGTATATGCCAAATAATTCCAGAGAAGTTCAATCTGAGGAATGCCTTAGGACATCTTACCCATTTAGTGCTGAATTTTGAATGTTCTTCTACTTCATTACTACCTTACTTATGTTTATGTGGTTTTTGCTGTGAGAAGAAGATTCACAATCCTTTTTTCTCAACAGCTATGCAAAAAACAAACCCAAACATAAAACCCCACCAATGCTTGACCACACACAAAAGCGACGGTAATTTCATTTTAGAGAATGAAAGGTACATGCAAAGAAATGGAGAAATGTTTTAGGCTGGCTACCTGAAGCTACTGGTGATGCTAATAGCAGCATCAGCAAATGCAGACGTACATCATCGATGAGAACTACAGGTGAAGAGTAAGTGCAAACTGCAACAGCTTTTACGTATTAGTCTATGGGTATGTTAACAAGACACGTAGGTCCCAGGATCTACAATAAAATTACCCAAGTTTCACAGAATTTCCTCTTTCAAGGCCATAACTGGCTTTTGAGAATACAGGTAATGAATTTTAGGAAGATAGGATATCATGTTTCCATTGTTTTATTTTTGTGAAAGATTAATACAGTACCTTTTGCTATAGAAGCGTGGATTTTAAAAGCCATAGTTTCTTCCAGTGGGTTGTACTCTGTTGTAATAGAGGAAGCATGGAGTGTTTCCACCAAGAAAGGCATCTTTCCTTTAGTGTAATCATAGGTGATAGTGTGGTTCCATGTATAGGGAACACTAACTCCATCTATAGTGAAGAGACGAGTAGAATGGGCATACAGTTGCCCAGGACCAGTTTGAATATAGTCTTCTGTATAATCCTGAAACAGCAAAATTCAGGCATCAGCCACTGAGTACAGCCAACACCACTGCGGTTTTTGTATTTTAAAGTGGTATGAGATGTATTCCAAGAAACATTTTTTTTTCTTAACAGCTGAACATAACATATTTCACACAACACATGCCTTTTTTACTCTTATTTTAACTGTTGAATCTTAACAGCATCTGGTACATTTCTTCAAATAAGAAACAGGCTGTGGTACTGAGGAACCTGATGACAGGGGCCTCAGCAGAGCATTTCCAAAAATCTGAAAATGATCTTATTGTTCTGTAACAATCTTTTGAGGTCTAAATATTTTTTGTGTTTCTAAGTCAGATGCTGACAACATGTGCTAAATAAACAATCAGTAGAGAAAAATTCTGCCACTGAAGAAAGGTATAAATATTGAACATGATAAATATTGCAGTGTATTGAAATATCAAGAACTTCATGTATATTTATTGTACTGTGGGATTAATATATTAAAACAATTTCACTGGTTACCTACCACTAACTAATTACCACCTTTATAGAAACAATGGTAAAGAATATTCTTTCTTGTACAGTAAAACAAATTATCAAGCACCTGGTTTTAAACCAAAACTTTAATACCACATATTGTATTAAGCAAAATGTTTGTCATGTGATATACTAAACCAAAAAGCTAGAAAAACAGTTCCTTTGAACTCCATCTTTCTATCAGGAGTACAACGTCAGTGATAGAAGCTATCTTACTAGGAGCAGTAGAGAGTATCTCCAAGAACCAACAGGCAGAGCAATTCAGTAGCGAGATTATAACCTTTTGCCATACAATCATGCAAACTGCCCTCTCTAATCATTCCTGAAAAAGGTCATAGAGAAGTGTCATTCTTTGAAAAAGCAAATTCTGCAAAACATTTCAGATGAATTGCATAATAGGACTGTTTACCATAATAGATATCTCCACAAGAGAAAGTTTTGATGCTATAGCAGAGAAAGGAGCACATCATTAACAGCATCATGACAGTGTGCACGATAACACCACACCCTGTGTTGCAATCCAATTCAGAATCTGTTAATCCCCTGTCTTTGCAACTTCATCAGCCACAGGAATGTTTCTCTGCCAGACTACATGTAATTGTAGCTGCAAATGAATCAACAGTAATATTGAGAAATTTTTGCAAGGTGCCATGGTATAAGAGAGCTGGTGTCATCCTCAGGGAAGGCAAAATGTCAGGCAGGTTTAAGATGCACCTTTATAGCTCTATTGAAAGCAACACCTGACATGCCTGCCTGTGATAACTAGCCCCAAAGACACTTCTCAACACTTCCTTCTAACATCTAAAAACCTTGGGTGACCCGTACTATCTTCCCAATGACAAGTTCTTGTTTTTAAAGGCAATGTGAACATCTGTCAGTTAAACCAGGCATAGAATAAGTCACATACTATAAAACAGTTTTCAGGCCTTAGTGTCTACTGCTTGAATATAGATGAGAGATGAAGCATGTATCAATGAGAGAAGGGGGTGGTATCTCGAGCAGCTTTACCTTCACATCAACATCAGCTACTGACTGGAGCTGCAGCACGTGGCCACTCACAACAACATCCAGCAGCAAGGCTCCATCCGAATCCAAGCCCCGGGCAATATGAGTCATTCGCAGAACCTCACCTATGAATTTTAACAGCACATTGATTTATAAAACATCTTAACCAGAGACTCATGTTAGCCACACAGTATCTGAACTGGGATCCCTTGAGCAGTTATTTTATACTCATTTTTATAAGGTGTACCCTGCCTATAATAAACTTCACATTTTTCAAATCACAGCTCTAAAAGCTGTATTTAAGCCTCAGAAAGCCATAGCCATTCAGAAATATTGGTGTAAGCACAAGACTCAAAATTCAGCAACAGTTATTGTGCTATTTTTTAAGAACTACAGTATCTGTCAAGCTTATTGGAAACAGAAAGAGATGGTATATCACAGGTAACGAACCAGTGGCAAACTCCACTTGAGTTTCTCTCTTGAAGACTGCATCAGTGAGCGTAAAACCATTCATTGCTTCTCCAATTTCTTTTGCAGTTGTCCAATAAACTGGGCTGAGTATAGAAACAAGCTTTCTCATCGCTGGACCTGAAAGAAATGCAACATAACATTGGAGAGCTTTTTTCCTAACATCACGTGACCCACATCTGTAGGAGTTAAATATGAAGACCTAACAGTAGTGTAACCCTTAAGATCTAAACCAGCAAAAATAGATATTGCTATATTCAGAGGAACCATTTTACAAATATCAATGTACTAGAAGTAAATATTGAAGATTCCCTTTTCCTCTCTCTGTCTATGGAAAGTTTAGATTAGTTTCTTCAGTGACACTTAATGACATGAAGTGCTGAAAACTGGCATTGCACAGAATTCAGCCTGGGTCAAGGAAAAAGGTGATAAAAAGTAATAAAAAGCCTACCAAGGCTCCGAGGGACATTTGTAATCTTTGCTTGTATTACTCTAGTTTCAGAATCAGGACTGTCTGTTATTGTGGTATTCAGGAAAGCAATTCCAAATTCAATATCATTAATGTTTCCAATGATGCTGCCTTTGGCACGTGAAGGCCCACCTGTGCAGGAGAGGGAAGGGAGAAAGGAAAAAAAAAAAGGCCCATGTGAAAACTCTATGGTCTGATATTTTGGGGGAGAGAAAATTGAGAAATATTGTCCAGCATTTTAAGAAGTAAGGATACTTCTGCATATATTACTACTTTATTTGCAAAAGTAAAGCTCACAACCTGCAAATAACAGGATGCTGTACATATGTGGTCTGAGATACATGCACAGTAACATGGGAATCGCCTTAGGCACTCACCCCTGTCTGAAAAGCAACAATTGTTTAACAGCATACTCTAGTGCTATGTAGCAGGTTAACAAAAAATGTATCCAGCTGAAGTTGCGGGAGAGATTTAAGCCAAAAAAATTAAATTACTTGGTCAACTGGCCAAGACATGGGAGAGTACTGGTCAAATCAGGAGTGCCACAGGCTTTCACTATGTTGTCATTGCGTGCAGGCTGTAAATTAACTCACCAGGACATGCTTGGGTGTTACACCTGGATATTTGGGAGGAGTCTCCAGGACAAGGACGTCCATGATTTAACGGGGCTGGACTGCTGCACAGGCGTATTCGGGTCTGCTCTCCTCCTCCACAAGAGGAAGAGCACTGGCTCCATGTTTGCCACTGCCCCCAGTTTCCATCCACTGAAGATACAAAGAATGAAGAAAGCGACTTTTCATTTTAAAGGTGTCAGGCTGCACCGGTGATGCTTTAGTGTCATTCCTTTTTGATGGAACCAACGTGTTAAAGAAAAGAAATAGCTCAAAGGATGACAAAAACACCTTAATGGGCAGGCATGAACACTTCTCCCCTCAGAAACACACCACCTTCAAAATTTTGTTTGTCTATCAGCTGTACCAGAAACAAGGAGTCTCCTCCAGGGGATGTTTCCAGTATAACGGCTGGGGATTTAACAAGAGCTACATAAAATTCTTCCCTAAGTCATGTTGAAGAGGTACCACTTCATGGCTGACGAGGGAAGCTTTGTACGGTATAAACTACATGTGTCACTCCACACAATCATGCAAGTCCTCCCTAAGGGTGGCACACAGAGGTCCAGTGTGCAGGTAATTTGCTCAGCTGGTGTTTGGGATTTCTGCCAGCCACACCCCCCAGGAGGTTCTGCAGAGATGCCCCCTGCCAGTCTCTGCATCTGTTACCTGAAAGCATCAGGCTCCACAGAAACCGATTTCAAAACTGAAAAAACATTGTCACATGTATGCAGACCCATCACAAACCAGTTGATAAAGAACAGCTGTCAATGTTCAGAATCTCCTGTCATACTTTTTGGTAGCCTATCACTAGAGACAACCTGTCTGTCTAGAGCTTTGAGTGCTTTTACTCCTATAGAGAAAATATCTGAGGTTGCATGGGTATAAAACTGATGGAAGAGTACAAGAAACCAAACAAAACATAAATCTTGCAAATAAGGAACACATGTTCTATCTAGCCAAACACTCTACAAGAGGTCAATCAGAGTTGGCTTGAACTACACGTGTGGGAGTCTGCACAGCCTCGGTAACAACAGGTGATACAATAGGACCATGACTGGACATTGAACAGAGTAATCCGAAATGCCTGATCTGATACAATACTTGCCCAAAACTAGCAATGGTAAGAGGAAAGTATCAATTAAAACTTTGCTTAAGACAACCATTAGCCAAAATAACAGTAACAAGGGAACTGAAAAGAATTATAAAAGCAGCATGAAATTTTGTGATTGGGCAGGATAAACCCAAGCAAGAGGAGGGTAAACATGGAACAGTCAGACCGAACTTGACACTGTAACCTCCATTGAGACCTGATGGAGAATTGTCCTCGCATGCCACGAGCAGCTGGCATCCAGCTTGCAGGGGCTGATGCTATGGGGTGCAGCAAGCAGGGGCCCACACCTGGGGTGTGCGGATGTGGCCTCATCAGGGGCTTTGTTACCAGCAGGTAGGTCAGCATGCATGTGGCACAGGTGCACATAAAGTTGTGCATCTCCCACAGGAGGAGGGTGTGTAAAGGGGTGTGCATAGAGGAGGGATTTAATGATTTATTTTTTTATTATATTAGAATTAATAATACTATAATAATAATAATCATCCTCCTCCTCCCTTTCTGGGATGAGTTATAGAAGGGTGTTGAGAAATTTGTAGGTGTTTAGTAAGTCTCTAGCATTGTGGTTTATCTTCCATATCACTGATACTGATCCTGAATGTGTAAGTTCATTGATTGCCCCTTAGTTATGTATTGTCAATAAATCAATTAACTGCTTTGATTATCATTTTACAGCATTAGAGCTGAGCATTTTTCCCTGCTCCTGGAATACATTATGAGAGTTCACTGAGAGCCTCATAAACTGTATTTACTGTAAAAACTAAGTAGAATTATTAGGTGTAGGAGAGATTTTCATATGCTATTTCCTCTTTTGAATTAGTCCACCTCATTTGGGGAAAATCTAACATGTAAAGGGGGAAATCCTTGTAAGGTGACAGTCATTTAAAGAAAAAGTGAGAGTGGATCATTAGATTGTATGAAATTTTAAGTAATTACAGGAATGTCCTACATTCCTTTCATATTATGAAAATCTCACATACGTTATGTATACCCTGAAGTCTTCCAGGGAAAGCTGCATTTAATTTCTCTGTTAGTCTGAGCACTCACCAGGGCACAGTTCAGTGCTGCATCTCTGGATCTGCATGTCAGCCCCTGCACATGCCCTTCCACCGCTGGCAGGACGAGGATTGTCACAGGTCCGGTATCGCCTCATCTGGCCTCCGTTGCACGTTCGGCTACAAGTTCCCCAACTACTCCATGGGCCCCAGTTGCCATGAACTGTAAAAATAAGTCAGATTTTATGTCTTCCTCTTAATAACAGATACTTAAAACCAGACAGTCAAGCTAGGAAAGTACTTCTATTGGAGAGTAACTTTTAAATTTCTTTTCCCAAAATAAAAATAAACCCCCAGACAATTAAAGATCTAAGGAAGTTATCTTGTCCAGCATTCTGTGATTTCTCAGAGCGTATTAACCAACTCCAGAACACTGTCAGTTGTAGGAAAAGTATGCAACACATATTATTAACCAAATGAGTCACTACACTTTACTGTGAGATATGAGAGGATCACTTTGTGGTACTTTCTGACAGGACAGTTTTAACACTGCTGCCACCACAGGAGGGGACATAATTGAAATGTATTGGGTTTGTGTGCCAAGGTTTTGGTAGTGGGGAGGTTACAGAGATGGCTTCTGTGAGAAGCTGCTGGAAGCTTCCCCTATGTCTGACAGAGCCAATACCAGCCGGCTCCAAGACGGACCTGCCGCCGGCCAAGGCCGAGCCAATCAGCAATAATGGTAGCGCCTCTGTGATAACAGATTTAAGAAGGAAAAAAAGTTGCAGGGCACACAGAAACCGCAGCTGGAGAGAGGAGTGAGAACATGTAGGGGAAACAACCCTGCAGACCCCCAGGTCAGTGAAGAAGGAGGGGGAGGAGGTGCTCCAGGCCCTGGAGCAGAGATTCCCCTGCAGCCCGTGGGGAAGACCATGGTGAGGCAGGCTGTCCCCCTGCAGTCCATGGAGGTCCACAGTGGAGCAGATATCCACCTGCAGCCCGGGGGGGGCCCCACGCCGGAGCAGGTGGGTTCCCGAAGGAGGCTGTGACCCCATGGGAAGCCTGCGCTGGAGCAGGTTTTCTGGCAGGACCTGTGGCCCCATGGAAAGGACCCATGCTGGAGCAGTTCGTGAAGAACTGCAGCCCATGGGAAGGACCCACGTTGGAGAAGTTTGTGGAGGACTGTCTCCCATGGGAGAGACCCCACGATGGAGCAGGGGAAGAATGTGATGAATCCTGCCCCTGAAGAGGATGAAGTGGCAGAAATAACGTGTGATGAACTGACCCCAGCCCCCATTCCCCGACCCCCTGCGCCGCTGGGGGGGTAGGTAGAGAATTTGGGAGTGAAGCTGTGCCCAGGAAGAAGGGAGGGGTGGAGGGAAGGTGTTTTGAGATTTGGTTTTATTTCTCATTACCCTGCTCTGGTTGATTGGCAATAAATTGAGTTAATTTTCCCCAAGTTGAGTCTGTTTTGCCCATGACAGTAATTGGTGAACGATCTCTCCCTGTCCTTATCTCGACCCACGAGCCCTTTGTTATATTCTTTCTCTCCCCTGTCCAGCTGATGGGCGGGGAGTGATAGAATAGCTTTGGTGGGCACCTGGCATCCAGCCAGGGTTAATCCACCACAGATAGGTGCGTGACCTCTGACAGTCTGGCAGGACCTTATGAACCAGCTGCTACTGGTTTGTGCTCCTAACAGTTAATATTTAAAATGCCCCCGTCACGCTGACTGATGAAGAGATGCTTTCACTCTTGCCAGGCAGCTAATACCACTTGCCTGTGTTCAGACCCTCTGATTTCTGTGGGAGTGTGTGACTGGTGGAGGGCTTCCTTCCTCTCGTGCATACATACAAACCCAGTCAGTGGACAAGCAGCCTGACCCAAAGCACTTACTCGGACAAGGATCACTGTTGCAAAAATCCATTTGCATGTCATTGCCTTCACATTTGTGGCCCCCAAACTGTGGGGCTGGGTCTGAGCAGTGGCGCGTTCTCTGCCTGCTGCCTCCTCCACAGGACACAGTGCAGGCACTCCAGCTGCTCCACGTGGCCCACTTCCCATCCACTGGCAAGAAAGGCATAGCATGGTACAGTTAGTCTCTGACATTAGAAATAACAAAGCAAATTAGTGTTACATCAGGGTAAAACTGACTGTAGGATGTTACTGACTCTCTCTGTAGAACATCTAAGCTACACAGGGATTTCTACACAGGGATTCCCAGGAGTGAAACTGGAGAAAAGCGTGACGTGTCTTTTAAATTACCTGTAAGCCTGACCAGAATCACGGTCAGGGATCACTCAGTCCTCAAGCTCAGTGAGTCTGATATTTCTAGGTATCTGTAAGCAAGTCAAACCATATAAAAAGTAGTCCCTGAAATTACCACACTGGGCAGATGGCTGGTACTAGTGCCATCCCCAAAACCCAGTCTAGTTGCAGCTGCACTGTCTGAAGATGTAACCATCACCACCTTCTCCCCCCGCCTTCCTAATCAACCTTTGATTTACTGGCTCAGCTGTTTATAGGAGTTATTACTAAATTATCTCATGTGAGCCAGGTTTGAGCAGTTGAATAGTATGGCCCTTGATCTCCCAAGATGTGGTGATGCAAACTGTTAAAAACAGGTATATCCATGTGAGCACTTGAGTTGGTGGCTGAGAAGAGGCTGATCAGTCACAAACTAGCTGTAAGCAATAGCATCCTCATCAGCAGCCCATCAAGCCAGAGAAATGTGCAACATTTAGCCCTCAGTTGCTTGACTACTGCAGGGTCAGTTCTCTCTTCTACCAGTTGACAGTTACAGTGGGGACTCAGCTTAGGATCTGGCATGTGCAAAATGGAGTGTGAAGCCAGAAGGATCTAGTCTGAACTGCTGCACATTCCATTTCATGAAATTTCCCTTTGTTACCCCTGCACTCAGCCAGATACAGAGGTCAGATTTCAAAAACTTGAGTTTTCCTATCCAGTCATGAAGGACTCATTGAAATGTGGAAGAAAAGGATAAATGAATAACAGAACCTAGGAAAATTTTAAAAAAGAAATGTTTAGGAAACCTGTAATTTAACTGCCAAGGATTTAAAATGCTGCTTTCGCACAGTGGCAGGGTAAAGGAAGAGAGGCAAGGATAGGAGAAGAAATCCCATGTGTTAGGTCTATAAAGGGATGCTAAAGATAGTGACAGGGGCCAGTGAAAACAAAAGGTTTAAATGAGTTTTTTTTCAGGGACTACACTTTTAGAACTGGAAAGCTTTCAATATAAAGTAGAATTTGGAAAGGAAATGACAAGTTTGTCATTGTTCTCTTTGTGTCCAATGCATCTTACCTGGGCAGCGTCTCTTGTTGCAAACCTGCATCTGTGCATCAGACCCCTCACAGTATGATCCATCATGGGAGGGAGGAGGGTTATTGCAGAGCCTCAGTCGTGTCTGAGTACCTTTCCCGCAAGTCTCGCTGCAAGGACCCCATGGCAGCCAAGAACTCCAATCACCATCAACTGCAAAGGCAGCACAGCTATAAAACTGTTTCAATTATACAGCTGCTTTAACATGAAATTACAGCTCCACAGCCTAAGGCAAAAAAGCTACATTGTTCAATATCAATAAATGAAATATTCTGAATAAGCCCTTGAAAAAACCTTTGCCTTGAACAACAGCTAAAATGAATCAACAGTTTCCAGAAGAGAGATCAATTCTTTCCTTTTTGTTTTCTGAATACATCACTTCACCTCACTACAATCTTGGAACAACAGAACTGAATCAGTTCTGATTGATCAGATCTGGTGTTTTCATAAGTTTTTGGCTCTGACTGTCCTGTGCTAGGCTGAAGGTCTCAGCAGGGGAAGGGGCATGCTGGCTAAAAGCTGGCACACAGCTTCATTGGCTAGCAATAAGCAGGAGCCAGAACTGATTTTGTTGCCAAGATCTAGAGAAATTAATCTCTCGATGGTGGATGAACATTTAGCATTGCAGTGGTAGCAAAGCCAGCGAAAAAGGGAAAAATCAATACCGTAAAAATTGTATAGAAGGAAACATGCCAGCAGTGAAGGGTTATGAATAAACTACAACCTGTCAAATGCAGGAAGTACTACTAAGACAGGAAGGAAACCTGAACATTCAGTTAGTTATGAGAAAGATGTTGCTGAAAATTAAAACAACAGAGAAAAACATACTGATAATGTCTTAAATTATTAACTATTATGTTTTACATGTTTTTTTAGTTTTTTTCTTTTTCATTTTAATTGGCTTTGCATGACAGAGTAGTGAGTGAGCATATGGGTAACAAACACTGAAAAACATGAAAATACAAAATTAACATTTTTATTGGGGTGGGGGGAAGAGAAATTGCTGAAAATTTTCCTTGCACTTACTTTTGTGACTTCAGTTTCCAAGAACTACTGCCATTCGATACATTACAAGCAATGTTAATATAAAAAAATTCAGCATTTAATTCTTTTATAATTTAATAATCTGAAACAAGCTGAGAGAATTTGCGTTTGGGGGGGGAATCTCTACAGAAAGCCCCTTATGCAACTAATTCTAACCAAATCTTCTCTTACCTGGGCAAGGCCTAATATTACACATGACTGAATCCACAGCACTGCCATCACAGGGCTTCCCACCATGCTGAGTTAGCGGGTTACTGCAGGTTCTGGTTCTGGTCCTGTTGCCTTGTCCACAACTCTTTGAACACTCTTCCCACAGCCCCCACTCCGACCAGTTGCCATCCACTAAGAAACAGAAAACCCCACAGTTTTAATTAAAAAATATTTTCAAGGTATTTATTGAGATTTCCTCTTCCTTTCCACAGAAGTAAAAACGAATTCTAACTTCTTAGAAAAACTACTATGTCACGAAGATCCGTGGTGATAACGGTTCACTGTTAGGGCACTTAACATAAGGTACATTAAAAGTATCAATTCGTTAAAGAAATACCTGGACACGGCTTATTGTGGCAGCTGCGTATGTCTGTATCGGGCCCCTCACACCTCCTTCCACCATTTGCTGGAAGAGGGTTGTTGCACTGACGGACTCGCTCCTGAACACCTTGACCACAAGTTACACTGCAAGCTCGCCATTCAAGCCAATCAGAAAATCCACCGTGCACTGCAGTGAGAAAAATTATGCTCTATTTGTAACGTGCTTGTGCTTATAACACTCCTAAATTGATACAGCAAAGTGAAAAATGCACTTCATAAGCCATACTTGGAAATCAAACTCCCTTCACATCTTCATTACTGCAGAAATATCTTACTACAGTTCAGAGAATACTTCAGCTGCTCTGAAATAGTTACTGCTTATGCTCCTAAATGCTTTTCTTTAGAGGTACAATTAAGTTATGTGTTCTGAGAATGGGATCTACTTCAAGACCCTTTCATTGTTATTTATGTCTCTCACTCCTTCACACTCATCTGTCTCACACAGCTGGATGAGCATAATGGAACAAATTTCATGGAACAAACCCACTGACATCGCAGATTAGGCTTAACATATACTTAATGCATATATGGAAGATAAGATAAAATCTCTTATCCATCATATATGAATAAGATACAATCTTGATCATAATTAATCTCAATTAATGCTGTAATCTACCAGTTTAATAGTCACAGTCCTATATTTTGTGAACCTACCCTGGACAGTCAGTGGTACTCTAACAAGAACAGATCCCATTAGATTCCTTGCTACACACTCATATTCAGACGTATCTTCCTTCTGTGCTGCAACAATACGCAAGGAGCCGTTAGACAGAACAGTCACTCTCTCATCGCTCACAACTGGATGACCTTGGCGGGACCATTTGATGGTTGGAGGAGGCTCTCCATTTGCCTGGCAGTTCAGCATTGCTGTGGCACCAGCTTCAATAACTGTCTCTACAGGTTCAACAGTAATGACTGGAGGACCTGAAAGAGAAAGGTTTCTTTAGGCAATAGCACATGGCTACGTTTTTTTCATTGTATTGAATATTAAAGATCTGGTCAGAACGGGGGCAAAAAATTCTTAAGTCAGTTTACTTTGACTAAAATTATTATTGTTGATCTTCCACTGTCAAAATATATGCAAGTTAAAATGACAACAATAGGCTTTTTTTAATATGTAGCAATCTGAGAACCAAAGTGGGGATTGAGGCTTGACTATATGAGCACACAGTCGTCTTTATTGCTAAAATGTGTTGTTTTTCATAAAACCTGCAGGAAGATGCTATTAATCATGTCCAGAGGCAACTGAGACATAAGTCACAGATCCATACTGCTTAAGGCTGTAATAGGAAAGGGATGTTCAGAAATTCTACCACTAGTGAAAAAAATAATTCTAAAATATAATTTCTGCCAAAAATAAAATACTGTCAGTGAAAGCTGGGATTAATCTCACATAAGTGACTTAATTTAAAAGTTAAAAGTCTAGTTTAGTCCAGTTGTAAAGACATCCTCTCAAGTCAACTAAGAGAAACAGGCCCTTTCAGAAGGTGATTCACCCCATTCTAAGTTGGTTTCTAAGATGAGGCTGAATCACCCTCTATATGCTTCTCATCTTTGACCTTAATCACTAGCTTAGACTAGACTCTTAAATATTAATGATGAAAGATGAGATGAATCTTAACCTACAGTGCACTACCCAACCTCCAAAACTTCAATGGGCACTACATACACCTATCCAAAGGTAGGTTATCGCTCCAATCTAGCAGCATTAAACTTATCACTTTCAGTCTTACTCTGGAGTGTTAGCGTCAGACTGCGTTCCACCACACCAGCATCATTGGTAGCCACGCACTTGTAGTCACCAGCATCTTCATTCTAAAGAAATGAAAACCAAATAGTCATATAACCTGTCAACATGTAATGAAGGTTTCAGTTAACAGTGCATCTCCTGCAGGTGAATTTTCTGCAACACATGGCATGCACTGGATCTTAAGAGGCACCCAGTTAGATTCTAGGGTATCCCAACATTTTGTTTTTATTAACATTAAGCTGATATTGTAAATTATTTTTACTGTTACTAATCCATTTTTTATTTCCTTCAACTCCTTAATCCTGAGGATAATTTTTTTTTTTATTTAAATGAACTGAAGGGAGCTGCTGTTTTTAACCCCATTCCAAAATACAGGCATTGGTTTATAGGGATAAGATGGGTCTTGCCATTCATGTTAGGAATTTAGATGCTAAGAAGTTTGCATGTGGAGAACACAATTGTTTTTCAGCTGATTTGACTGGGTAGAACCCAGGCTCTTTTAAGGTCAAAAGCAAAAGTCCCATTTAATTGGGCATGACCAGGATTTCGCACACCAGTGATTAGTACGTAGATTCAGTCTTTCTGACAATTAAAGAGAACAATAGCCCCCCCCCCCGTTTGTTTTTTTTTTGTCACAGTAATTTGAGTCTAATTCTAGTCTGAATTAAAACAACATTTGTTAAAGGTAAAAGCAAAAGTGGATTAAATGTCTAGCCTCACTCTTTCAAAGTAATACAATCTGGAATACCTTTATTAATCAAGTACAATGCAGAAACACCTCATAACAGACCAGTGACTCACTACAGTGCCGTAGATAGCAAGAGAACCATTGTTAAGCTGTTGGATCCTGTTGCTAATCGGAACACCAACTCCTTTTTTGCTCCACTGGATGGTTGGAGGTGGATCTCCTCTGACTTCACAATTCAATATAGCATTGCCACCCAAGGGCTCAATTCGGCTAGAGTGGTAATCCCCTTTGAAGACCGGAGGCTCTGAAAAACCAAGTGATGGCAGAGAAATAGCAGAGTCAAAATAAAATGCCCTTAATGAAATTGCTGGTAGGCATCATTCATCTCTGACTTTCTGAAGTGTGAATTTCAATCTGTTTCAATTTTTTTCCATTTAGCCATACACAAGGTAACAAATACTAGGGGTAACTTTTAAACTGAAAGAAGGTAGATTTAGATTAGTTATTAGGAGAAAATTCTTCACTGTGAGGGTGGCAATTCACTGGAACAAGTTGCCTAGAAAGGTTGTGGATGCCCCCTCCCTGGAAGTGTTCAAGGCCAGGTTGGATGAGGCTTGGAGCAACCTGGGCTAGTGCAAGGTGTCCCTGCCCATGGCAGGGGGGGGGAACTAGATGATCTTTAAGGTCCCTTCCAACCCAAACCATTCTATGACTCTATGATTCTACTATCAAAACAGATGGCTGTGTGAAACTGTCCAATAGTGACCACAACTACTGTTATTTTACATACCTTTGACGTACACAAAACCAATAGCTTTGATTGAGCCAACTGTGTTTTCTGCTGTACATACATAGGTACCAGAGTCATCTTTAGATACTCTTTCAATAACAAGTTCACTGTGTCCATTTACATCATCATATTGTGCTGAAGGGAGAACACACAGTAAAGGGTTACTTCAATGATCTTAATCGTATACATCTCAGTGACTGGGATGTTGTAAGATTGTTTGAATTAGAGTGCTATTCAACAACACAGCTCAATGGCACTGTGCCATTTCATTTCTGAGACACCTCAGAAACGCACAGAAAAGTCACTGCTGTGACATTTGCCCACATGCATGTATTCATTTAAGTAGTCCCTTAATTTTGAGTTGTTGGATGCTGAGTAAATATCATCAGACACTGAATGTTCTTAATGTGTTACACTATTGGTGACAGAAGAGGAACAACTTCTTAATTATCTTCCTTACAGCTTTGTTTCAGAGGCAATTTAATGATGTGATTGCATAATACTGAAGATATTCCCCACACAAGCACTCCCTAACAAGTTTGTTCCCTCTAGATTATTTTTCCTTCCTTATCCTAAACTAATTGCAATGCTATGTGGGGGAAAACAACTCTAGAGCAGAACGCCCAGTAAGACCCAGTGTTACCCACCCGGAATGATGTTGTTGTTAAAGGTCCATGTTATTTTGGGTACAGGTATCCCAGTTGCTTTGCAAGTTAATCTGAGCTGTTCTCCTTTAGTCAAAGCTATATCTCCAGGCAGTTCAGTAAAAGCTGGAAGTACATGAACTATCAGGGTGACAGTGTGTGTGTCTTCTCCAGCAGCATTGTTAGCAATACAGGTGTAACTACCAGAATCTTCAGGCTGAAAGAAAGCATGTTGGGGAAATTTCAGCTGTCATACATCCTATAAAATGCTACCACCTGTAACAATAAGAGAATCTCAAAAGGTTTGGAGCAAGCATACAGCAGAAATGCTCATCTGAACACTTTCACTTCCTCTAAATTTGAAAGATGACCTACACTTCTTTTTGCCCTTCCTGAGAATTTATCACTACAAATTCTTCACAGATATTTTACTCCTCAAAGGATAATGAAACATTTATAAAGACTCTGGAACATTAAGAACAAGAAAACAAAATAAAACAAAGACTAATCCAGAAGTGGGTGAAAACTAAGAGAAGCAGGGTCTTATTACTGCTAAACCTGTCAAGTCATAGCTTAGATTTAGGGAACTTACAACAACATTGTCCAAAATGAGGTCTCCATCTGGCACAGCCCGGTATTTTCCTACTGACTGTGTTAACAGCATATTGTCCTTCTTCCAGTTTATTGTTGGTGTTGGAATCCCCTCAGCCACACAGGACAGAACAGCCTGGGAGTCCTCCGTGACTGTGTACTGCACATCCGTGCTGTGAATCTTGGGTGGAACTGTGAGAGCGTTTATTAAAAAGATTTACCTCCATGTATTATCCAAGAACTACTGTAAAAGCATACAATACTGGACTAAAGAAACCATTGCCTGGATCTTCTGTATTGTTTCTTGTCTCCATCAATGACCACCATTAAGCATGCCAGAGAAATGTGTGAAATACTTGTAACGAAGTATAAACCAAATTAAGGAAATGTAATATTCTTCCTAAGTTCAACCAACTGGCTTATAATACAGCCAAATAAAACTCACCCATTAAGTAGCACAATTTTCCTGAACTTCTCCCTTACATCCTAGCTCCTTACCCTCCGTATGTTCGTGCTGTGATAACATACATTGTTTCCGTACAGTCCCACTTACTGTGCACAGCAAGTTCCATGCTAGAAGTGCTGGACCCTGCCAGGTTTGCCGCTATGCATGTGTAACGGCCAGCGTCACCAGGCTGTACAAACACAATCTGCAGAGCACCAGTGCTAAGACTTCTTCTTCTAATGGACTCCATTAGTTGCTGTCCATCTTTATGCCAACTGATCTCTGGCCCAGGGTAGCCTTCAGCCTCACATTGCAGAGTGACAGATTGATCAACAGGAACAACATATTTCTTGAGGTGGGACTTGATAACAGGAGGAACTGAAAAGAATTAAGAAAATTTTTAAAAGAATTAGACGTTGTAAGAAGCATGGAACGCTTCAGTTCTTAGTGAAAATAATACTAAAAGCATACTTTGATCCTAAAGTAGACAGACAACTAAACGGAATAAACCTCCTGGGCTCTATTCAGCATTACATCAAATAGGAAAGCATTAGATCCATTTCTATTGCTCAGAAATGTCTTTTCACCAGCAGAAAGCATGCACAAATTTCTTGCTGTAAATCACTACAGGAGTTTAAAAGATAATTTACCTTGAACTTTCAATTTGATCTTCCCCAGAGCAGTGCCAGCTGGATTTTGAGCAACACACGTATAAGTGCCAGCATCTTCAACAGTTGATTTTGCAATCTGTAAACTGCCACTTGGAAGAACCATATAACCGTTGCCTAGAACAAATATAAGCAAAGTATGACACTTCTGTGTGTGTGTGTTTTATTTTTGTTTGGTTTTTTAAACGAATGGGTTCCTTATATCTAAGTTTGAACGTTCCAAAAAGAGAAAATAAGCTTCTGAGTTACAGCAAGTAGGCTGGAGTTACAGGCTTTAAGAGGATACCTGTTGTGATTATATTGATGCCCTCCTTTTGCCATGTTATTACGGGTCGAGGTGTACCCGTCGCTTCACATGGTAGTAGAATGGGATTGTTCACAATGACATCCAGCACTCCTGGCTGAGTTTCGATAACTGGTGGTTCTGTGGAAAATACGGAAGATACTAAAATTGCATAACCTGAGAGTCTGAGAAGGCTATATTAGCAATGGCTGCATTCTGCCAACCTTACAGAGAGCTCAGTGAAAGTGCTTTTAAATATAACAACATGCTCAGCATGAGTATAGGTACAGAACACAGCCTTGCTTCATGCAATTTGCCATCACAGATACATTTTAACTTACCAAAAAGCAAAGAAACAAAAACCTTAAAAAAATAAATTACAGCAGCATGGACTGGGGGGCTCTATCCAAAGTACCAGAGTTGTAACTTTGCATGAGTAGTGACTTTGTAAATAATCAGTGTACCCACAAGACAATTCAGCTAAGCAAGACACTACTTGTGATGGTCCACTCTGGCCTCACCATTGCTCTGCAGCATACGTATGTATTTAAAGGGCGACGTTTACTGACAGAATGCACTTCCGCTTCAGCTTCCCATCCTACCCTGAACATGAAGAGTGGCATGTCTGTGAGCTGAGCCAGCTGCGTTCCAGGCCACACAGGTGTACCGTCCCGCGTGTGCTAGCTGAGCAGCAGGTATTTCAATAGCACCTGCAGCAGAGAGAGAGTGCATTAGAACATACAGCAGTATCCTGTATTCACAGTAAAACTGTCTTACAGCATCCATCTAAAGAGGTCTATATTTTTATTCTAAGGAATTGGAGAAGGGGGGGGGGGGGGGAATTATTTACTTCTAGACGTGTACAATTACACCCTTTCACTGATTTTCTGTGGCTGAGCTCGTCACGCACAGTACCTGAAGAGAGAATTCTGTAGCCATCTCCTCTGGGAAGCAACTTTATGCCATTTTTGGTCCAATGAACTGAGGGGACAGGAACCCCTGATGTGGTGCAGGAAATTACTACTGGAGACAGCTTTGTTACCAAAAGGTCTGTGGCTTCATCTGCTATAGATGGGGGCACTAAAAATGAAGATCAGTGTAAAGGTTACTTGCCCATTTTCATTTTTATGAATTCTTGGAAATAACTTATCTTTTTTGGGAATACCAGAGACTTATGGATATCAGTATCATAAAAGAATGATATAAAAATCTCATCTCAACATTAGAATGCCCCAAAGAAATTCTGGGTGCCATACACATGTAATAGCAATATCCCCTCTACCTTGAACAGTGAGCTCAACTGCTCTTTGATCTTCTCCTGCATCATTTGACACAAAGCACTCATAGACAGCAGTGTCATCCACAGTGGGAGAAATGATTACTAAGGAACCTGAAGATAGAAGTCTGAACAAAGAAAAGAGAAGAAAGTAAAAGCCATTGAAATACTTCTTTTCTTCTCAGGTAATCAGACCACTGAATTTGCTGGCTATACAAGATTACATTTAAGCATGGCTAGATTTTTAAAGTGCCAAAATCATCCTTGAAAACTTTAAACCCATGGTGAAAAGAAAACAGCTCTCACCTGTATGTATTCTGGTTCTGGTCAACACTAAGCAGATGCCCATTCTTTTTCCAGCTAATTTCTGGTCTGGGAATTCCAGTGGTTTCACAAGGCAAAGTGGTCTGCACATTTACAGTAACTGTAATATTCGTATGTCCAGGAGCAATAGTTGGAGGAACTAAGGACAAACAAAGCCTAATTATTCAGAATAATTATATACATATGCCCCCACACCCCTCTCATACCTATATATATATAGAGCTGAACTGCCTGAAGACATTTACTTGATTTTTATAAAGAGTAACTTGACAGTAGTAAACATGTAGCATGGGGTGTGTCAAGTCTTTCTAGTTCCAGTGCACCGGGAATAAATATTTTCTTGTCATAAATGTTTGGGTTGTATTCCTAAGGCCATAAATTTCTTCCCTGTTTTTTTAACCAGAGCAGCTCAAAAGGGGCTAAATTTAAAATTGGATCCGGCAGAACAAGAAATATGATGTAACTGGACTTCAGACTTGTAAAAACACATATATTTATCTAAAACCAAAACTCTTACCAAGAACCTGCAGATCAATTCGTTTGCGTTCAGTGCCAGCTGTATTGGTTGCCATGCACACGTATCTTCCTGTATCAGTAATGTGTGCTGAGTGGATGTGTAGAGATCCATCCTCTAACATGGAATATCTGAAACAAAGCCATATATTTTTTTCTACTATCCAACCATAGGCTATCCTGGTAGTACAGAAGGAAAAGATGACTCAGGGTCCACAACAAATAGCCTGAACACATGGTGTCCTAATTTGGGCACATAGAGTTTTCTCATTTATTACTCTTATTCTGACTTCACTCTGTCCCAGCACATCCATTTTCCAGAGAAATTATGAAATCTAGCTGACATAGTGATTTCCACATAAATGATGCCAGATTTGCAGAAGATATCCAAAAGCCCTTTTTTATGGTTTCTCTTTTAACCTTAAAAAACTCTAATTAATGCTTGTACATTTTCTTTTTTCTTTGAAATATAACTGAATTCTTTAGCATTTGCTCAGTTCTAGAAAATGCAAAACTACTTCCCCTTAAAACAATCAGAAGACAGAAACCATTCACTGTAATAAAAGTTGATACTAGAACACATATAGAAAGTTTTATATATTAGAAACTACAGAGTACACTCAAGTAGCTTTTGGTCTGCATGAAATTACTTGGCTTCATCCCAAAACTCCATATATATAAAAAAAAATAAAGTTCTTTCACATTTACTGTTCAAAATCTTTAATATCGGAAGAATTATTACTACATTTGGTTGTCAAAGGAGTTTTTTGTCCTTTGTAATAAAAGCATGAAACCCTTGGTACCACTACTTTTCTGTAGAACAACTTCTTTGTATTACTGTTTCTATCACCATATTTTCCACATTTGGGTCTACAAGATGATAGTACAAATATTAGTTCTAACCTGTGAAAACAAAACTAATTTACAAATCAGAGGTCTAATTAAGCTTTCTGCAATTAATAATACATTCTTAAAAAACAATGAAGAATATTTATGCTGACTACTGGACAATACCTCGTATTGTTTCCAGTAAAAATAGCCCCATCCTTCCTCCATGTAATTCTCGGGGTTGGTACTCCTTTTGCAACACACTCCAGAACAGCAGAAGCATTTAGATGCACAACAGCAGTCTGAGGACTGCTTTGGATTGTAGGAGCCACTGTAAAGGGAGAATTGCTGATGATATAGAGAAAAAAACTTTATGCTGCAATGATTGAAACTAAACACATGAAAACAGATGCAGTAACAGGTATGGGGATCACTGCAAAGACAGAAACAAGTTTCTTACTATGTTGTGTAGTGCATGATAATTGCCATGATGCAGTAGGGAATGAAAAAGAAAGTTTGTCTGAAATGCATTGTAAAGATCATCTTTGCAAGTTACTGCAAAGGTTATCCTATAGCTAAAACAGGAAGCGATTTCAGCATATTTAATTCAGTGAAATAAGGCTGTGGTGATATCCTTGCTTCCTAATTACAAATTAAGGAGAAAAAAGACTTTTAATTGGACCAGTAAGGACAGTCGCTGTAATGCAGGTACACATGACTGGGCTGTGAACAGAACAGAAATAGGAAAAAAGTTTCTTATCATCACCCAGGTGTGAGAATAGAATAGTTTCTCATCAGACTAGAGGTGAGAAAATAAATAGGTTTAAAATTAAATTCAGGCCTATGGTAGTACAGGACAAGTATGGAGATGCATAGAGCCCTTCAAGCCCTACCTTCCTACTATCTCATGCTTACAGGTGCAGAGAAGCAGCCACAGTTTTCAAGTAACTTGCAAAACTGGTGGCCAAGCTAGCTATGAAACCTAGTCCCCCAAGGTGCCAGTCAAATGCTTTTAAGAATTTATCTGAATTCGTCCAAGACCATTTCTCAGTCCTGGATCTGGGTGTTCGTTCTGGATGTATCGTGACTCCGTATCAGGATGATGGCTAGATACACAGCACCTTCCATTAGCAGGAAGCACAGAGAGATGGAGAGTGAGCTGTGGCGAGTCCCCAACAGGTCCTTTAGTGTGGGGGACAACTGTTGACTCAGATGGTGGCACACATGAGGTAATACACATGGTCCCAACAGTTTAGACACAGCCTAAGTGGCCAACACGTGGCTAGAAAGAGACTACTAATGCTTCTTTCTTGCCATTTGAACTCCTGCAGAAATACCATCCAAAGATCAAAATGCACAAGACTGGATCCATGATTTTACCATGTACTGTCAGCACGAACTCCCTGGTCATTTTTCCTGCGATATTACTTGCCACACATGTATAGCTTGCTGTATCGCTGAGGTCAGCATTATTGATCTGCAGGTATCGCCCATTGGATAGGATTCGAACTCGAGGAGTTCCCTAAGGTGAAAGAGAGAGAGAGTTTGACAAATTTAACTTTACCATTGTTCTCTTTATGAAGATAGAGCATTCTTTCATTGCAGAGTAATAAAAGCCATGAAAGAAGGCCAAAGACAAACCAGGGACTTAATTCATTGCTGGCTTAACTTTGTTTACTTCCATGAAGATCATAGGGTAAACAATGTTTTAAAAAATTGTCATTGCTTAATGGTTCCCCCTTGAAACCCCTACTGGGACTTGTGCCTGAAAAAGGCAACTTTTTTAGGTTACATAGCCAAAGAGCTTTTGAATTTTTATAGAAAGGGGCAGCTAATAGCACACAATGGACATTACTTATTTTTTTGAAAAATCTGTGCACACTACAGGCAGAAGAAATACAAGTTTCTCTACACTGTTCTTCAGACATCACAGTCTTGATCAGGTGGGAGCCAGCATAAACTTAGCCTACTAAGTTTACTAGCCAGAAAGTTTACTAGCCAGCATTTCTGAATATGAGGATACCACTCTTCTCAGCTCTACAGTGACTCTACAGTGCCTGCTAGGTAGCCATTTGAAGTCAAAGCTTTTCTACCACAACCAGTCTGCATCATATCTGCATGAATGACTGACAGTAATATCAACTACAAGTTTTCAAAAACCTGACTGGATTAAAAAAAAACAGTAGAAAAAGAACAGAAACTCAAACTTTTCCAGTATGTGCTACCCACACTTCAGATAAAATTGAAAATTGAAAGCTGACATTCTTTCCCACCTACTCTTTTGGTTAGAAGATCTGAGAATAGCAACTACAACAGATAGGTGAAACTCCTCCGGTTCTGCACTAGTACCCTACTATGCTGGTCTCATACTAGGCACCAACTCAGCAAGTCTACCAGTGCAGAATAAACAGCAGTGCTGGAGCCTCACAGGTGAAATGATTCACCATCAGAGTAAATTATAGACAGTCAGATTTGGAGTAATAACTGGTATTTCCTGTTGAAACGGGGAGCCAAAGGAACCTTAGTAGATATAGTAGATATATGGATGTAGATAGGAACTGTTTAATAATTATCTAGCTTATAGTGAAGTTAAAGAAATTTCAATAGAGGTAGACATGGCCCAAGAGGATGAGAAGTGATGCTGCATGTTTGCATTGTTGAGGCTGGCTGGGGCAGGAGATAGTCCCTGATAAGAAGCAGCAGTCAACCCCAAGAACCAGCCAAGACCAGCCTTGTGACTTTTTGGAACTAATTTTAATATGAAGTGGGGATAGATCATGCCTATGTATAGGTGTATTGTGAAACTCTATGTATATGTAACACTTGACTGTATAAATTTGAAGCGAACTGCCGAGTCAGGCGCGCACGACTTTGGTGGGACTACCCCCCCGTGCTGCCCAGCGCTGAATGAACATACCTACTTTACAATCTCATTGATTGTGGAGTCTGTTTCCACATGTCACTGTTGAGTACATAGCCTATGCCATGGTTTCTAAACACAGAAGCATACAGATGACAAAAGACAAGCAATGAAGCTATCATGTAATCCTTATGCTCTACTCAAGGTATGTCAGAAAACCCATCTTTGAAAAAATACAAATTCAGCAATTCTTCTGGTGTTTAAATAAAGCCAGATTAGGTCAAGACACTCCTACCTACTTTTCTTAACACTCAATGTGCATTTCCAGATCAATGAAGGGTACAAGGACTCCAAAGCTGCTAGAGGCTAGATCTTTCTATAGTTCTGTGAGAAACTGAATTGTTACCTTGAGCTGTTTGTCTCAAAGACTGTTAAGTGTGAGAGACTGGACTGTCATCTCAAGCCATTCATCTCAAGGATTGTTTGATCTGAGAGACTGAACTGTGAACTATTTATCTCAAGCCATTTGTCTCTGGGATGGCCTGTTTAAGCAGGACACTCCTCTGTCCATAAAGATGATTACCAGGCCATTGAGGCATCCAGGGGAGAAAACAGGCTGACGAAGCATGCAGGAATGTGGAGACTACCATTCTCACGGAAACTGTAGTCTTTGAGGTAAGATACTGGTTTCTAGTGCTGATCATGTGAAGGTCGTGTGATAGACGAAACTTGCAGCGCAACAGTGCATGAACAGTACGTATGTGCATGCATCATCGAACTATGCCCTATAAAAAACACGTGGAGACAAGCCATGGTGTGCACCCACCACCGAAGAATTGAAGACTGAGGACCAACTGGATGCCGCTGGATCCATGGTGGTGACTATCCTTGCAACTCTATCCCAACTGCTTGTTTGATTTCTGCCTTTTCTTCCATTCTATCCTATCGCTACTATTTTCTACTTTTGATACTTTTGATAATAAAAGCTCTTTTGGGTATATGGCATTTGACCTTGTTTGTGTCTTAATCTCGCTCTTGGGATCATATTGAAACCTTCCCTGACATTGGATTGGGACAAGTTCTGCTACCAAAAATCATGGTGCTGCACAATTACATCATTAAGCATACAGAAGTCTAGAGTAGACCTCAAAATCTGCACAGTGGAAGACAACAAAACTAGGAGGAATGACACCCTCCACCACAAGGGTGTTTCACAAAAACCAGTGATGATTTAAATTGAAATAACACTGCAATGTGAGAACCTGACTTTCTCCAATTCTCTCTTGTCACCATGAAACCTCTATTTTTCCAAGATAAGGAAGATGATATGTCACAGAGCACTTCTCTTTCCACACCCAAGGAGAGCTCTTTCTCACCTGCTTAGTATTAGTAGGCTGTTACATTTCTTTGAGTTTGAGAAAGCAACCAGGCATTCAGGAGGACACTAATGTTTTCCTGATATCTGGAGGATATATTTATATAAGCTAAGCTGAAGAATGAAAAGGATGGTAGGGACCAGAATAAACCCAAGTCTGCTACTTAAAATACATGTAACAAATTACGAGTGCCATGTCTGAACTAAATTTATAGCTTAAATTTAGTGCTGGAGGAGAGCTAACTCTAGAGATTGAAATTCCCTACTCTATTATAAATCAAAAGGCAGGGGATTGACCATACCACACAACCAAGATGCCTCAGCCCTTACATACTGACATGAATTCATGAGGCAAGAAGAAAACTAACATTGCAAAAGTTAATTCACAGGTTATCAGCTGAGTACCTATGTCTATCATAGTGTTCCTCTATTGCTTTGTTTTCTGGTGAATTTTGTAACCCTGGCTTCTTTTCACGGTTTATTTTCATTGAGTACTGCTTTTAAAACACAAGCTTTCCAGGGAAGACTGAGGTAAAAAGTATTCACATACTCTGACTTCCAAGCCTTGTTCAACCTTGCTTTCATAAAAATAATCACTACCCAATTAAAGAATTAATCATTCAGAAGAAAGGTGTTTCTGTTAAACTTGTTTCTAGCTAGTTCTTGTGCTATATTCAAGGTAGCATTCCCTAGCAGCACATAGTAAAACATAATTACCCACCATACTCCTATTTCTTCCACTAATATTTCATTCTTCTGAATGTACAACAGAGTAAGAGTCTGAGGAATGGCATGTCAGAAGGAAAGCAAATAAGCAGAACTTCGGGTGAATAAAGATCAACTGAGGGAAAATTATTAATTAAGTTCAATTAATAACTGAACTTAAATTGTTCAGTTGGAAAGCACCTGGTTTCTCAGTGATCCCAAGGAAGAAGATGGGAAGCAAAAAATTATTTCTGTATAAACCATCCTCATCTTGCTAATTGTCTCTCAACCAGCAAAGACTTGATGCCTTAACATGACACTACATGGAATTCTGAGTGAAAAAGATGCATTTGATACAAAACTGTGGTGATTAGCAACCCATTCTCTTTTCTTTGTTTCCAATGTAAATAATTTAAATCCTTTCTAAATACTACTAAAATATGAGGATGCATAATATACCCAAAGGAAACATATAGTGTAGTCTTTTCTCAGCTACCTTTCCTGGGAAGCCATTCAGGAGTATACCGAAGGCTTCTAGCATTGTTCAGAGGATCCAGGAGGAGCAAGGGATCCCCCTAAAGGAAAAAAGAACAAGTAACAGCGGGATGGCCACTTCACATGCTTGCTAGCTTCAGGTACTCATTTAGGACTAACTGTATTTGTTCTGGGGCTACTCAGCTTCTCTTGAATTCAAGGCACCATAACTTGGACTGCACTGAAGGGGCAAGTGAGCAGAATAAGAAACCTCAAGCACTGTGTGTAAAAAATAAAGGGAGCAAAAGACTAGTTCAAATAACATAACCACTATACCTCTAGAAGTTCTCCATTTTTAAGCCATGAGATTGTCGGAGGTGGCACAGCATCTGACTTGCATTCCAGTATAATTTGTCTGTTCTGCAGCACGGTGAGGTCCTGTGGACCACTGGTACCAGCAATGTTAGGAGGAACTGTTACAAAAATTAAGAAAAAAATAAACACCACACATATGAGCTAGTATTAAAATTACTCATGGGAAATTTCTAATTTCTCTCTTAAGTTTAAAATAAATGCAAAGCTACAGTATCATTAATTTGTTCTACTTTTCAATACCTGTGTTAAATATATGACATTTGTTTAACTGGTGAACCTGTTTCCTAATTCATACACTGGAAACTACTGTGACAGAAATTAAAGTCCCTTCTCAGTGAGAGTACCAGCATTTAAGCCAGACAGAGCAGAGATCACTGAAGTTCTGTAAACTGTTTATCAATAAACATGGGAGCTAAAATCTTCAAGAAGAAATCCAAGGCATATTGTAGAACTGAAGAAGTCCCATTTATACTTCCTTTACTATCATTACATTTTATGTACTCATTTCTAAGTACATTTCTTATCTATTATCATCTTAGTTTTTCAGTAGAAAAAGGTATCAGTATACTTCACATTCTTTCTCAGTAAGCACAATAAACTCAATCCAACTGAATACTGGTATCTATAAACTTCCTAGGTATTCAAAATATAAGACTTGGAATTATAATAGAAATCAGTTGCATCAGGTGGAAGTTTCCCTTTTAATTGTGTATCATGTTCAGAATAGTTACCTTTATTCTGAAATGTTAATTCTGATCATATGGTGTAATATCACTTTCTCAAAACACGTAATATTTCTTCTTCAGTAATATATAACTTGTTAAATGAGATACTGATATGTACCTTAGCAGTTTATGCTTTGAAGGAATAATTTCTTTTCCTAAATTAAACTTACCATGCACTCTTACTAAATATTCCTTATCATCATCTCCTGCTGGGCTAGATGCCAAACATGTGTATCTTCCAGTGTCCTCCACCTAGAAACACACAAACAGCTTCAGCAGAAACCATAGAATATGGGAATAATTCAGAAAAATTGTGAAATATAAACATGGACAACAACATGTAACAGGCAGCACTTGAACACAAACACAATAAATAAAGAATGCCTGAAATAAATTCATAAAGTTCTTGAAAACTTCTTTATTTTACCATGGTAGAATTGTACACAGATTGCTTCAGAGTTGCAGGACCCCATAAAATCTCTCTGGATAATGTGTCTCCAGCAAGAACCCTTCTTTTTGTGATGCTTTTTGCAGCAGGTGATCAATAAAGACGGAACTGGCTATAGGTATTGTGTACTAAGGAAATCTTTTTGTGCACACAGACTCGTTAATACTTTTATGCTTTCTTCTTCCTACAAACTCTTCATTCTAAAGACAAGGAGCGGTTGCTTTATAAACAAAACGAGCAGCAATCAGTCCCAAGCCCTGTCCCACTTCTGTTTGGTGAACTTCAGTCTGGCTGTCCGCAGCTGAGTACAGCCTTAGTTTAGGCTGAGTACAGCAGGTTTTTAAAGGTTATTTTTCCCTGGACGCCTTTATTGTCTGAATTAATCTGAAAGTCTTTCTATTGTCTTTATTTATTTTTTCTTAACTTGCACACAGATGACTGCAAATGCAGTTTTCTCTGTAATCTACAACTTATATATGTGAGAAGCAAATGGATATTAGGAAAATCCAAGCTAATGGAAAGAGAAGAAATGAAAAAAGGCTGAGGAGGAACTATAAAACACAAAAGAAGAAAAGCAAGAGATAGTAACAAGAGTCAAATAGGTAGGAAATGAACAAGAACAGATTACAGACACAGACTAAAACCAGAAATAACCCCAGAAAAAGGCAAGTCCCTAGCATTGATTGTTCTGCTTTGTAACAAGAAGTACCAATAAATAAAAAAATTACAGAACTCTGAAATAAACTTGGAGTAATAATGCTCAGAAGAGGCAGAAGTGCTTGGGCACTCTCAACCTATAATACTACTGCTTGTTCTGGATGGGAAACTCTAAGGCAAGGTTTGAAAAATATATTCTCTAACCACAAAGGCAGGTGGATGATTTTACAGAGGCTTTTTAGGACATCTCTTAAGATGGTCCTAATAGCAGGCAGTTCTGTGCACTCCTCTAGGGTTTGCAAAACTGAGCCTATTTGAAACAAACACTCCACCTGAGCACTGGTTATTCGAAGGACTTCTCTTAGGACATGAACATTATCATTCTGCAGAAGCGAGCGTCCATCCTTCATCCATGAGATTTTGGGGACTGGAATACCAGAGGAGATGCAGAGAAGTTCAAGAGGGTTGTTAACAACAACAGAGAGCTCTGCTGGCTCATCTGAACCATTGATGTGAGGTGGCTCTGTGGAAGGAAAAACATTCGAATTCTTTATTGGCTCAAAAAGTCTATAAAACATGATACACAGCCTTGTGGTTAGAGTTCGCAGAATTAGTCTACATTAGTATTATTTCTGACTGTGTCATGAACTCACTGAGTATCTCACGTAATTCCATCTGCCTATTAATTTGCATATTTTATGAGTTGGAATTATGAGTTTGAAAATGTTTTCATATTCCCAGGTAAAATACATTATAAGATATCAGTGAATATATTTATTAGCCCTTTAGCTGTTGTACCTTCAGCTATGCCATCTGCTGTGCTATCATCCTGTCAAGCTGAATTTCTACTAATGAAAGTTATTAATTTAAACCAAATTACTTTGTAAATTAGTTTACTATTAATTATAGCATATTTCAGTACTCAGGAAACATGAAAAAATATATACTATATTACATATCCACACATCTTTAGGTACATTCCATTTCCTTATTTCTCTTATTTATCCCAGTAAATGTTTCTTGAAAATACTCCTTATCCCTCGATATTTTTTTAATTGTTGTCCTGAGTAGATACTAATTTACAGCTCATATTTTGTTCATCCGAGGGGTTAACACTTACCCAGCACTTTTAGGGAAAAGTGCTTGCTGATATCTCCAGCTTCATTGGATGCTACACAAGTGTATTTGCCTGTGTCACCAATCTCTGCTTTTACAAAATGAAGGGCCATTCCTTGGTTACTTGACATCAGGTGAGCTCCAAGGCTTAAAGGATGTCCATTTTTAAACCAAGACATAGTGGGGGCAGGATTGCCATCAGTAAGACACTTCATCGAAGCTGAACTGCCTTTTACTACGGTCACATCCTCTGTTCCTCCTGCATTATCCAAGCTTGGTGGTACTGCCAAGAAACAAAGATCTGATTCATACAGAGTACAACCCAAGTGTTAATTCTGAATTTAAGAAAGTTGGAATGCAGCTACCCTTTTGCATTTCCCCACTTACATTCATGTTTAGCACATGCATTAAAATTCACTTAGAAATTATAGATTATTATTCTTTCTAAAAAACTTGTGACACATTATGGGTGCCAATTCAAGTAAGGACTCTTCTGGGGTTAAAACATTTTCCATTAAAAAAAACACATTGAAAAGTTAATCTTTCCCTCATGACTACCTATGTAAGATATACTTGTGCTTGTCTGCAACTTTATGTTGGTGAGAAAGAAAACTGAATATTAGGTTTAAGAAATTAAGAAATAAGAATCTTTACATAAAGCATTTCAGAGAAACTCACCAAAAACTTGAAGGTTGTAATGTTTGTTGTCCACTCCAGCCCTGTTAGACGCCACACAAGTGTACACACCAGTATCAGATATCTGCACTTGGGCAAGTCTAAAGAGAAAATCATTTTAAGCAAGCTGTAAATGGAATACATTATCTTTATTATGGCATGGTTTGGATCAAATTTTATTCTTGCTTCCAAAAATACTAGCAGAATTACACTGATACAGCAAAAGAGAACAGAAAACTCAGCTAGTTAAAATAGATGAAAACCAACCTGAGAATTTGCCCAGCTGACAGCAACCTGATTTGGGAGGAGACAGACAGAGGAAGGCCATTCTTCAGCCAGTTTATCTGTGGTGGTGGGGTTCCAGTAGCAGTACATTCAACATTTAAGGAGGTGTCCAAACGGGCAGTGAGGTCTTCTGGTTCATCTTTATTATTGGCTATTGTTGGAGGAACTACATTTTGTAAATGTTGAAAAGGAAGATATTAAAACTGGCTCTTAAAACCATTCCACATGTGTTACCTTGCAGGAAATCCTGCACCTAATGCCCCACAGGCAATTCAGTAAGAAGATCCCCATTTTTAAAAAGAGTAAATCCTCTAACAATAATATTGAGCATTAATAAATTATCATTTTACATATTTAAAATCAGATGCACTTTAGAATGATAGTGGAATTATCTCTTCGATTTGTCAGGCTGTGGCAAACAAGAGGGAGCTCAGAGCCTGAAGCTCATGGGTAGAGAATGACAATGCAGGTGGTCAGGCCTTACAGAGGATGGGCTGAACCACTTAAGGGCCAGATGGGACTTGGCAGTTCGCTGCCACTCAAACTTACCTATTGAAATAAACCTTAAATAAAGTGAAAGCTAGAATCATGCAGGAGGAAAGTTAGTTTATTAACTTCTAGATGTATATGCTGACTTAATTTTTAAATATAGAAAATTTCAAAATGCCTGGTTAAGTATTCTGGCTGATTGTTGTAAAAGAACTGCTTTTTGTGTTTGGTGGTTTTACAAGTTAGTTTGAAAGCCTTGGTCTTGGGGGCAAGAAGGGACTCACTACATAAAGAAGGCTCAGCCACATGCAGTTCCAAGCTCTGGCTGACTTAAGATTCCATCACACACCATGACAGTTGCATAGATAAGACCATCTAAGTTGGTTATTGCTTGAACCTCAATGAATACAAATTGACCAAAAAGGTCTCCACTGTTGTGTGGTGCCATTCTGTCCGCAAAAGATATGATGTGGTCATTCAGTATTGTTATTTATTTTGTCAAAGGTCACCTCTTGCTAGTCTGCTCATGCTCATAATTCCAATTGATTCTGAGTCTCTGTATAACTGGGACAGACACACTACTGTGAAACACTGCCTTATGCAGAGCTCTTCAGTCTTTCACACTAGTCATTATACTTAATGGACACATTTTTCACAAATTAAAATGTCCACTCTCTGCACTGCTAAAGAAGAGTTATGCTCACTATCTTCTGTATGTCAAATTGTGCAAGAGAAGAATTTAATCCAAAACTCTATAATTTTTCTTTTAAACACTAGGGACCTTTAACTATTAGTTCCCTACCATACTACTCTTGTTTTAGCTAATGTGCTTTGATTGGAATTATTGAAGATAAACTAATAGAACAAAAAAGATAGCAGTATCCTAGTAAATCAGCCCCAAGTGTATCTTTCTCTGCAAGAAAAAAAAAATCACTACAAGCAGAATTCCTCTATTATGAAATACACCAAAGGAATTAATTTCTGTTTATCCCAAAACACATTTACCAGTGATTTCAATCGTTTTGTCATTGACAGAACATCCTGTGTAATATACTGTGATATCTACAGTACATGAAATTGGAAACACATGCATGTAGTATTACACTGAAGACAGGCATTCATTTCTTGGCCCTCTCTTGGGAGCACTTACAAAGATAGGATTATAGACCAGATTTCAGTTTCACATCTGTGAAAACTCACCATATACATTCAAGTTGAAAATTCGGTCTTCCTCTCCTGCAGGATTAGTAGCCACACAAGTGTATTTTCCTGTATCAGAACTGAGAGCTCTGAAAATGTTTAATGTGCTGCCATCTGGAGTTACCCTACAAAGAAGGTTGTAAAATCCAGTGAGTTTGTTTACGTATTCCTATGACCTGGCAAATAAACAGTCAGTTTTGTACATTTAAATAAGCTACCTGTATCTATCTTCTTGGGAATTTGGTGAGAGAACCATTGGTTTTCTTGCAAAGTATTATTATTAGAGATAGGCTAGGGAGTTTTTCCTAGAGATGTCCTGTATTTAAACTTGTATTAGTATTCAATTCTAAGCAGGCTTTTGAAGAACCCATGATGAAAAGCATCAAGAGTAAAATGTTTCCATGTCTCAGGTCCTTCCCCTCCAAAGGAACTTAATGGAACTTATTGACATTAATAAACTTTAATGAACCTGATGAACTTTAATGGAATTTATTAGCTGAGAAAGGAATAGATATCATATACTTATCTCTGTATAAAAAAAATATAAATAAAAATCAAAGTAGTAACAAAGTATACTAGATTTATAGAAGCTAAAGAGAGAGATGATGTTCTTAACCTGGCTAAGCTAAGACTCAGGCTCTCTTTACACTTGCTCTGTAGGGCCCTCTTTTATGCTCCCTCTTAGGGTCCTCTGAGGTTTAAAATTACAGAAGATGACAATGCAGTGTCTGCTTATTTTTGCTTGCCTTATTCTTTGTAAATCATCACTGGCAACTGTTTTTCCATCTTTAAGCCATTGTATAATAGGCATGGGCACTCCATTGACATTGCAGACGAGCTGGATGCTTTCTCCCAGGAGGACACTGACCTCACTAGGTATTTCAGAGCCAACAATATCAGGAGGAACTGGAAATACATGATGGAGGGAAGAGAAGATTCATCAGCAAGAAACATAATCTAAACTGTAAAACTTACACTGCAGTAGCTCATAAGTACTAGCATTTATTGCAGTACCTTCATTCAAATCTAGTTTAGAAAGTACATGATTATGTTGTTAGAGGAGGTTCTGCAAAGATAAATTCAAAGCCACTTTAATAATTCCTTAAAACAGCTAATTTACAAAGTTATAAAAAACATGTATCTTTGCCATTATATTTAATATCTATAGTTATCTGCTTAAACAATGCTAACGTACAATATTATGACAAAATCCCATTTCATGAAACATCACAATGCACTGTAACAATTAAATGCCTGTTTAACTCTTGAGCATGTGCTTAGTGCACAGTCACATGCTCTATTGCATCAAGACTATCATATTCCTGTTAAGAGCCACACACTTACTCCATCTTAACCAGCAGCCATTTTTAGCCTGTTCTTCCAAAGAACAAGGATGACAGTCATGCTATCCATCAAGACTGTCAGTCCCACTAGTAAGTTTTGAGCATTTCAAGCTATTTCAGTCACATTTGATCAAACAAGCAGCTTGATATTCAATTCCTAAGCTTGGGGAAAAACTGGCAGACAGGCAGGGACACACACAAAAAACCAGCACCCCCAAGGAACGATTGCCATGACAAAGAGTTACTAGATGGCCAGCTATCACACATGGGTGTGCCTGCACACTCAGCTCACAGCTGATGCTCCCTCTTCTTCCTCAACCAGCAACTGTTGGTGTGGGAAAGGACGATGTCAGAAAGCCGGAGATGCTATATAATAGGTGTATTACTGGACAGGGGAGGGAACTAGTGCAATTAATGGGGATAAGTCATTAGGAACAGAGGAAAACAAAGATAGTTGCAGTGCAAGGCAGGAGACAATTCCAAAACAAATAAGGGTTTCTCATCTTAGCAGGCGGGGAAAAAAAAAATCATAAGGAAATTCTGCCAGTATTTCTTTGCTGTGTCCTCCTATTTGCTATTGCAAAAAAGGCAAGTGGTATCACTGCTTCTGAAACCATCTATGTGTGGTGCTCCACACTCAATCAACCAGCGTAGCTTCAGTGTTCAGCAGGAGGAAGGATGTGATAAGCAGCAAACACACACAGCCTTCCTGATTGCTTTCAAGTTATGTCATCTCAGTGTCTCTAGTACAGAGACAGTGTCATACTCAACCAATTATTAACCAGTTCTGCTCACTGCACTCTCATGCCTTACCTTGGATAGAAAGCACATAACTTTTCTGAGCTTTTCCCTCTATATTTGAGGCAATACATGTGTAGGTCCCACTGTCTAGAAGCTGAGAGCGAGCGATCTGAAGCTTGCTTCCACCAGATAAAATATGAACTTCAAGAGAATCAGAGTTTTCTGAAAATATGTAAACAGGTAGTCATTCCAAACCAGGCCACAGAGATCAAACACATTTTGAGAATTTTTTTCATCAAAATTTCAAAACAAAACAAAGATTCAGATCAGTTAACATAAGAGTCTGCCTAGAGACAGATGAAGAAGAAACAAAAAATAGGCAGCAAATAGCACAGTGGTGCCCCAAAGGGGGAAAAAAGAGCAGAAAGAGCGTGAGAGAATGTTACCTATTGGTTTTCCATCCTTAAGCCACACTAATGTTGGTGGAGGAATTCCAGTAGCATCGCATGCAAAGGTAACAGGATTACTGATAGTTTCATTGACCAACTCTTGTTCAGGGCCTTCTATATTTGGTGGCACTATAAATTGAATGGAAGCAATAAGAATGGTTTGGTTATCAAATATTTTTATAAACTGATTTTGAATTGTCTACTCCACAATGTCTATGGTATTATAATAACTACTGCAGATAATGCAGAGTATGCTCACCATAAATATTAAGATGGAAATTTTTATCATCTCGCCCTGCAATATTTATGGCTTTGCACACATATTGGCCCGTGTCAGAAACCTAAAATAAAAATAAATTAAAAAAAACTTATTATGGAGTCTTATTTTAATGTTACAATTTAGAGATATTAACAGCCTTTGCCTCTGCCAGCTCAAGGTCCTTTTCACAGAATGAAAGGCCTCCAGCAAATACATTTCCTATGCACAGCTAGTAGAAAACACCAATAAAGGGCAAAACAATTGCTTAACAGTAGCAGAGTAGTGGCAGATGCAACATTCCAAAAGCCTGGCCTACCTCTGCACCCTTGATTTGTAATGTTTGCCCGTCTGCTAAAATCTCCACATTTGCAGACTCTGAAATTAGGCGCCTGTTCTTGTACCAGGTGATGACTGGTGGTGGAATAGCATTGGATTCACACTCTAACGTCACCGGGGTCCCCACTCTCACGTTCAGCACTGTCAGTGAGGTTCCACTATGGTCTTTGATGCTTGGGGGCACTGTAGAAGAAACTCAGAGTTATTTCTGCCTTTTTTTGGTGAGAGGGCAGAAAACAACCTAATAAAAATAAATATAAATTACTGCATTTTCAAAGCAATAGGTATTATTTCAGAAAATAGTAAAAAACAAACCAAGGACAGTTAGGAAACTCTTCTTCTGACTTTCCCCAGCTTGGTTTCTGGCAATACAAGTATATTCACCATCATCTAGTAGTTTGGCTCGGGGAATCTGCAGAGTCCGAGCACCTGAAGTAAAGAGAGAAGGTCTGAGATTTATTTGTGGTTATTGTGTCAATCTCAAATGCTATTTTAAAATTCCAGGTCCAACAGACTGAGCACAGGCACTAAATTAACCTCAGATTCAAAAAAGCCCTGCACTGCCATTGCTTTTTAAGGTTCTTAAATCCTTAAAAAAAAAAAAAAAATCCAGACAAGAGAACTAAAATTTTAGGGTAAATTTCATTAGCACTGTTAATTACAAGTTTGGGCCACAAATACTCCTTTTAGACCTGTTTGTTTAGTAGCTGCTAATGGCTGTCTCCTAACATAACTATGCCCTTTCCCCTTACCTCTGTCACTATCCCATTCTTTACTCCCCAGTCTTACCTGTCTCCACTCGTGAAGCTACTTACTGCCTGTGTCTACATTACTAATCTGCACAGATGCCTCTACTGCCATTAAGCAATTTCCAGGCCTGTGCCTTAGCTTATGCAGTAACACAGCCCCCAGTCAGATGATACCAGCAAGACAGGGCTGAGCAACACACAAATGATCTTCACTTGATACCCTGGGCTGAAGATAAGCAGCGGGAGCAGAAGTGACACAGACGCTCATGGACCTTATTTAGTGAGGAGCTTCAGAAGGTTAAGGAGACCTCAGAACACAAGGACTTCTTCCTGAGAGTTCAGCAGGGTTAATCCAGTTTCCCACTGAAGTCAATGGGAAGCTTTTCACTTTTTGTCATCTAACCCAGCAGAATTTATCTTACCCTCTGTCCAATTTCTGATCATTTCTTTGAAAGGTGAGTCAAAGTGACTCAATTTTGATCAATACCTATATCAGAGCACCTCTGTTATGTGACTTGCCCTCTAGTCTTTTCCACACAGTTTATTTCAGTGCTTTCAGTCCAAGCCACTTTTCTTTAAAAAAAGTGAACCCACCCAACAGCCAAGAAATTATTAAACACAGTAGGCCAAGTGTCTTGTCTACTCACTGGAGCAATACTAAGAACATACTGGCTCCATAAATAGTGGCCATGGTCCTTATCAAGACAAACCAGACAGAAGTTGAGTCCAAAGGCTGTAGAAATAGCTGAGATTCCTCACCAGGCACAATGAAAGTGTTGGTATTCGAACTGATAGGTTTTCCATTCTTGAGCCAGCTGAGATCAGGAGGTGGAAAGCCAGTGACCTCACAAGTCAGAGAGATGAAATTATTCACCACCACAGTCAAATTCTCAGGATTAGTACCAACAACAATTGGAGGAACTGCAGAGAAAGATACATTAACAGTATCTATCACAGCATCAGCAAACAATATTCTACAAGATCCTGATTTACTAAAATAAAGCTGAATTGCTGAGTTTTGCCAAAGGGTCAAGTTGCAAGAATCTTTCACATTCTACGAATGGATCTGCTGCTTTTTGGATGCATCTGGAAATATGACTGAAGCCAATCTAATGATCATTCCTGTTCCTATAATTCACAAAAATTTCAATGCTTTCATTTGCAATCCTTCTGTGTTTGAGGTTGGGAAGGCTAATCAACCTATAAGAGGTCCTGCAGTTCCTGACTAATGCACTATCAATTTTAAAATGCTGTACTCATAGGACATTTGCTATGTAAGGCAGGACTGACTACATTTACCTTGTCAGGATATGTAGTATGACTAAGTATCATTTCTTCCTGATATTGTATTGCTCCTATTCTTTCTGAAATAGTCCATTTTCTCATTACAGAGAACGAAAAATGATTCCTTCTGTTACAGTTCAGAGTTCTTCTGTTAACCAGACAAACCTGTTGTTTAATAGTGAGCTAAGCAGTTTAAAATTCTGGCATGCAAGCATTGCTCTAAGGGGTGCATTTTTAAGCTTACAATTCCCAGTATTTTTAAATACAAGAATATTTTGAAATTTGACCTTTCTAAAAGAACTATTTAAAATGAAATAGCTGTAAATCTCTTCCTTTTAATAAACCCCAAGTTTTAGTTTCCATGTTTTTGCAGTGTGGATATATAAAACACTTAAGAGGAAAGCATAAGCATGTTCTTGGCTCTATTGGGCAGAAAAATCATTCCAAAGAACACATGGAATCCTCTTCTTCAAAGACAGAAATGTTAAAGTATTTTGGACCATATCCACCAAAAATACTCCAGCTGCTGTCACTTGAATGACACAAAACAGTCATTAAGCCAAGTTTATTGCTCCTCTGTGGCACTGCAGAAACAAGAGGAGTCAATGTAAATGGGTGAATTCAGTCCATATTTTTCAGCTTGGAATAACTGAAGATTATTTCCCTGATAATGAGCATAAAATGGTTCACTGAATAAATGGAAGAATTCTGATCTGATGACATTTTATAGTCATTTGTATTTATCTACTTTTACAGTTACTTTCCCCCAGATGTGATTATTAGCAGTGCAAGACAGTGGGCAATTTAATATACAGGGACAAATCTGAGCTATCTTTTAATGAACTTTGCTTAAACTATGTAAATGGTAGATTTCAAATTCTGCAGCCCCCACTGCATGCACAAAGCACTCACAAACGCACCACAGGTCATCTGCATATGCAAATGTCTTTGTATGTGCATAGAGATGCAGTAATGGGCTTAATTTTAGTATTCAGCGTGAAAATTACCTATTTATTATGTAAGGGTTGAGATTTATATATAACCTATATATTAGGTTAAGGGCTGAGATTTTAAAACTGGATGCTTATATTCAATGTTTTAGAAGGTTTTATTTTAGTTTTATTACTCACCTTTGAGACAAGAAGTGAATTTTTCAACTTATTAAAAAGCATCATCTTTAATATTTTATTTAAATTTATGAAAGCAGTTCCATTAGAAACATACAAAAATGCTGGAAAATAACCTTTTTTTGACACTGACAAAGCAAAGATCATGCTGCTTAGTGATAATGCATTTTCATCAGGGCTTCACCCTGCATGGCCCTTTCCTGAACAGCTATAGTCTAATTTTTCAAATGAAACTACATTCATAGAGAATAATAGAACTAAATTGGTAATACTGTTGAGCTAGAATTCAAGCTTCATTCAAATATTTCTTTTAAAATAATAGTATTAGACAATAGTTATTATAAACAAATATTTTAAAGAGAGGAAGTTATAATTAAAACACAAATGTCAAGAAAAGCAAAATATTTTGATCTAAAAACAAAACTCAGACATCAGGAAATCTGGATAGACTCCACTGAAAGAAAATAACTTCTCAGAGAATGACTCCAAGGCAAATTCTTCCCATGACAGTGTTATTTTGGGCTAATTGTATTATGAGTAGAAAAAAAGCACTATAAATTTGTTTCATTTAGTATGTAAATTTTCTGCATGTGTGAATGAGAAAAAAAATTATTTCTTCTGTATGTAATAACCTGAATCATCAGATTCCTGGGATGCTGGTACTATATTTAAGTGAGAGAGAAAGAAGACAGCACTTGGTTTACTAGCTAGTATGTAATACATAAGATCAGCTAGCTAACAAGGATGTGAAAAAGGAAACCGATCATATGTAGAAGACTGTGATACAAGTCTCCAAATCATACTGTGAAAGCAGATAAAGATGTAGCTGCCAGTATTCTTTGGTATGTTTTAAAATGTAATGGTGGAGATGAATTTGTGGGAATAATGCTTATTTGATCTTCAATTCAGAATGGAAAGCTGAAAGTGGTGGAATGAAGAGTGGGTAAAAGGGGAAGTTAGGGTTTACTCTGAAATGTTAATTAGAGATACCGTGATTTTCTGAATCTATCAGGAGAGGTAAGGGAAGGTGATGGAGAGACTGGTTTTTTTAAATAAGGGAAAATGTCTTAATTTCTTGATCATATATGTTTTAGACTTATGACGCTGAAGGCCAAAATTTATTTTAACCCTATTCTAACTCCACAACAAAACAAAAAATAGAGAACAGAAAGGAATCTTAAAGGGTAAATTTTTTAAAAGTAAGCTTTCACAATGCTGTAACTCTTTGTTTAATGCTTTCTAATAATTAAATTTCTTGGAAAATGCATTTTATGAACATTTTGAAACAGATTATAATCTAACCTGTTTGTAATTCATGATTTCAGGGCTTAGCAACCCCTACACAGTGTACACACAGAGCCACTACACAAGGCTCCCTCAATAATAATTTCCACCTATGTGGAATACATATAAGGGAGCTAAAGCCACGTGGTATCAAAAGCCATGTGTTGCCAAGGTACTTTAAACTTACATTTGATTTCTGGTATGTCAGAATCTCCGTTACACCCAATAAGATGACTTACACGCATAAAGCTAAGTATGTGCCTAAGCACTCTGCTAGAATTAACATATTCAAGCTAAACTAACGTTTGAAAGAATACAATCAGAAAATTATGGATTATTGTACTTACCATGAACATTTAGGTTAAAATACTTCTTGGCGCTTCCAGCTATGTTTTCCACAATGCAGACATACCTGCCAGTATCTGTTATTCGGGAATTCAAAATCTAAGGGCAGGAGGGGGGGAGGAAAAAAAAAAAGATGGTTGTTGAGCTAATACATAAGACAACTTACAGTCAAAGAACCAAGTGGAGACAATTAAGCTCGGCTTTCTTTTGTTTTAATAGTCTTTTTTTGTTTTAATAGCTTCATCCAATTTAATTCATTGATAGGAAGGGGGGGTTCTTCAGAATACACTATTTTCTTAAAGAAAGAAAAAAGAAAAATGTGGTACATCTTGCAATAATTAAACTCTATTAGGGAAACTTGGATATAACTGGCAGCAACAGGTTGCCCTCCACAAGCCAACATTATTTTAAATCAAGTGATTTCACTGATGCAGTTCACAGCGCGACCCGACAAACAGTTGGGTCAGCAGAACTGAGGGAACTACACAGGATTGAGAAGAAGCAGCTGAAGGACAGGAACAAGGGACAAAAAACTCCTTAGGTTTGCAGCACCCTGTAGAAAAAAAAAATTCAGAATCGCACACTCAGCAAATCTAAACAGTTTTGTCTTTATTGGCAGCTTGTGTTTGTGATGTTAAAAATCAGTTTTTCACTAAGAGCTACCTGTAACCTCTTTCCATTAGACAAAAGTGTGTGTTTGTCATCTTCTGCTAGGAGATGGCCATCCTTTTGCCAGGTAATACTTGGAGAAGGGCTGCCACTTGCAACACAGTCCATCACTGCAACCTTGTTCACAAGCACAGTCACTTCTTCAGGCAGATCACCATCAGCTCCACTGATGGACGGTGGTACTACAAAAGAGCAAAATGTGATAAGAATACTGTGACTTAGTACCTCTCAGTGTTTTCTGTTCTGTTGTGCATTTTGTTTTGGTTTGCTGTTTGGTTTTTTTTTTTAAGATTGCAGACCAATCTTTTAGATTGGATTTTTAGAAGAAAGTAGTGAAATCTTCAGTGAATACAGTGAAAGATAGTAAAATCCCAAGAGTAGTTCAGCTGGAACCAATCGGTATAACTCAAAGGACTGCATGAGTACTATGCTTATTCACAGTGGCTGTAAAGAAGAACAGGTGAAAACTCATTTTCCAGTTAGTCTATCATGTTCTTTGTTGTCAGAACAAAAGAGGATTTCCAAGGCAGGACCCCTTCCTAACAATAAATCAGTGTTTTCAGTGGTAGATAGAGAAATAGAAGTGAAAAAATAAACGTTTCCCAAGGCAAAAACCTTGACTACATCAACAGACAATGCAAGCAGTATACAAAAGCTTTCTGTGCAATGTTTGTAACCAAATCATACAAAATGGACTCTGCAGGCATTCAATGGTTGATCTAAATCATCAATTCCCTTAAGCCTTTGGGAGTTCTGCAGGTATTTTAGAAAATTATGACCAAAATAAGGATAGAGAAAAGTCTAGTAGGTCAGAAGTTTGAATTGGAAACTGGATAGGGAACAAGAGATACCAAGATAAAACCTGGATTTCTACATATACTTTTGTTTCTGGTGAAGCGTGATAGGGGTAACACAATTGAGCTCCTGTAACAATAACCTAAAAACATACTGAACTAACAACATTAATACTACTTTCATGCAATTCTGTATACTTCTACAAAACTCTAGCACCTTTTATAACCACATTTATTTCATAGTTTACAAACATGCAGAATTTATAAACTGTAAAAACATTAAGTAAACCTGGACTATGATGCTTCATTAGTTTCCACAGAACTCTTTTTTTGTCATTAAAAAGAAAAAGGAAAGCAGGAAAGCTCACAGAGCACGCGGACATCGTAATGAATGGAATCCTCCCCAGCTTCATTTACTGCCACACACATGTATCTTCCAGCATCTTCAGCCTGTGCCCGTGGAATCTGCAACACTCGGCCTCCTGGAAGGAAAATGAATTCAAGATTTAAATGCAGCATCAAGCAGTTTCCATCATTTCCACACCACATCTCACTAGACACCTGAGCAAGCAAATTGATGAATGGTCAGCATTTGTTCTGAATTATAAGTAACTAAAGACTTTTATTTCCTAGTTACTTTTTCTACTGGCAGATACTTGGAATTCAGCAATGTTCATACTGAAATGTTAGAAAAAAAGTAATTAATTCCACATAAAGGAATAACATTCTTCAGCCATATGCAGCCAGACATTAACCTTCAATATTTCTCAGCAAGGTGACAGAAAACTAATAGGCAAAAGTAAATAAGCACAGAATATTCTTGTAAAGCTGTTCCAAACTGAAAAAATTTACTTCTGAGGCTTATAGGTACTGTTCCTCTATTTCTATATTCCTACCATTCAGGTACTCTATTCCTCATTTCAAGCATAGCCACATAAATAGCTTCATAAAGAGAGGACATATTAGGAATACATTTTGGGAGTGGTTGTCACTGGTCTCCCAACAGATAAGCAATAGATAGACAAAAAGACATTATCCCCACCACTGCCCTTCTTTACACACACCATCCCAAAACCATCCTCTGCACAGAAAGGCTCCCTTTTTGTACTCTCAGCGTTATAAGCACCTCTTTCCCTTTCCCCTATGAGGTTAAGTAGGAGCTCATGGCCATTTTTTTTGCTGGAAACATTATTTCCATGCCTGACTCCCTGGTTAAGAGGCTTTTCTACTCCAATTATGATTTTGCGAAAGCAAAACTTGATAAGGAAATAAATCAGGAACATGTCAGAGAGAAGGTATCATCGTTGTATTTTTTTTTCAACACATCATATGAAAGTTAAATGGTCACATTCACACCATTTTAGGGACTACTTTTTAAACGAAAGAAGGAAACAGCTTAAGTCCAAGGACTGGAGAGAAACATTTCCTGTCAAGAAAGTCCGAAAAGAACATTAAAGCAGTGCTTTGAAGGGGAAAAATTTGCTATTACTATACAAATACTAGCACTAACACCGTTTCTTAAGAGAGTGACATTTTAATACTCACCTGGTAATATTAGTATTTTATCACTAGAGCTCAGAGGATAGCCATCTTTATACCACGTAAGAACTGGAGGAGGAACAGCAGTGGTCTCACAATACAGTGAAAGGGGATTGTTGACAATCACATCTTTATTTTCTCCACCTCTTCCTGTATCTACTGTGTTACCAGCTTCCCATTCTTTATAAGGCTTTTGGAAACTAGGAGGAACTACAACCAAGGAGGGGGATAATGTTAGAATTTTACAGCAGAAATAGCTAGTTTTAAAGTCAAGAAATTAAAAGATACTGTAATTGTTAAATAGCAGCAATAAAAATTAAGTGTATTAAATTAACCTCTTCCCCAACTTAAATTACCCAGGAAAATTCTAGTTCTTTTCATAAGAATGAACAATTGAGCAATCTAATATTTTCTGAACGCTAATAAATAACAGTGCAAGAAGACCTGATAACAAAACACAGAGGGTATTAATCAACAATAATACTTAAATAGTAAGCTATCTGGTTTCACTCAAGCTCTAATTTTGTCTAAGTTTTCAGAAATGACTAATGATTGTTCTCTTGCATTTACATACAGCGTGTAGGCCAACAGGATGCTTATGTCTGGGGCCTCTAAGTACTACTCAAGAGATAAATAAAATATGACGTCTTAATTTAAGCAAAATTAAAACTTTTTCATGTCATTTAGAGGAAGATCAGAGTTACTATGTGTCCTGGTTTCCGCTGGGATAGAGTTGATTGTCATCCTAGTAGCTGGTACGGTGCTATGTTTTGAGTTCAGTATGAGAAGAATGTTGATAACACTGATGGTTTCAGTTGTTGCTAAGTAGTGTTTAGACTAAAGTCAAGGATTTTCCAGCTTCTCATGCCCAGCCAGCGAGACAGCTGGAGGGGCACAAGAAGTTGGCACAGGACACAGCCAGGGCAGCTGACCCAAACTGGCCAACAGGGCGTCCCATACCATGTGGCGTCCCATCTAGTTTAGGAACTGGGGAGCGGGGGGCAGGGGATCACCGCTCGGGGACTAGCTGGGCATCGATTGGCGGTGCTAAGCAATTGCACTGCGCATCATTTGTACATTCCAATCCTTTTATTATTACTGCTGTCATTTTATTATTGTTATCATTATCATTATTAGTTTTTTCTTTTCTGTTCTATTAAACCGTTCTTATCTCAGCCCACGGGTTTTACTTCTTTTCCCAATTTTCTCCGCCATCCCGCTGGGTGGCGGGGGGGGAGTGAGTGAGCAGCTGCGTGGTGTTTAGTTGCTGGCTGGGGTTAAACCACGACACTGTGTTATTCCACTGACTTCAGAAACACTGCATATGTCACAAAACATGAAAGAAAGAATAATCAAATAGTGTATTTCTTAAAGATGAGCAAAATATACATGAAAATAAAAATCACACAAAACACAAAAGTATTGTATTAGACCAAGCAGGTGTAAAGGATACAAAATTATAAAGAATTCCAGCATCCCACAACATTAGAAAAGGAGGCTATCAGAAGAATTTTATTATCGGAACTCTGTTTACCTTGTATATTTACATCAAATTCCACTTCATCCTCTCCAGCAATGTTGGATGCCAGGCAAGTATAACGACCTGTGTCTGATACTTGAGCCTCCTTAATCTGCAGAGTATGGCCACTAGTTTGGATAATGATATGATCATCTGGTTTAAATGGCTGCAATTTAATTTTACATGGAAATTAATACTTGGCAAAACATACACTAGAAATAGCCATATTTGTGGAAGTAATACGATATCATCTCTCTTTTGGTCAAATTCAGGTTCTTTCAAAATCCTTCCTAAGGCAGTACATATATATATATATATGTATGTTTTGGTATTTCCTCTGCTTTGATACCACTACTAACAGAATATCCTTCAGGTTTTGTTAATGCTTCCAGCAAGGCCCACTTTCAATCTATGCAAAGAAAGCAGTTGCTTAGGACACTAAATTACTGTGGGTCACCAGTTAGGACACAGTCCTAAGCTAGGTGCTCCTGGGATGGTAGCCTTGGCCACAGGCGGTGCAGCCCATCTCTCCTCTCATCTGCTCTTCCCTCCCCTCAAACCAAAAGCTCTTCCTCCCTGAGTAAGCTTGATCAAGCTCCAAGTTCCTGGAGGCAGTCTTCTTTTCATGGTTGTCAGAAACTCTGCATCTTCACCTCAGCAATGCCATTCCCATCAAGCAAGGCCTCTCATGACATCTGAATAAATCAGGCCAATTCAATCCCTGAACTCAACTGGCCAAGTTGATGAGCTGATGGAAAACCTACACATGTAAAACTATTGGTTTTCTAGGAGGTGAACAACTCATTCTAACTCACTCTACAGCCACACAACCACTAGGATCTGCTGCCCAGCAAGGACACAATGTGAACAGAACAGATGCAGCAGCAATGCAGAGATACACAGAATTAGACATTACTGTCCCTAGAATTTACATCACACATGACAGTAGAGACTACAGTAATCCAACCTGTATCTCTTAATAATGAAAACGGAACACATTAGGGAGTCAGCACTGAACTCCTGGCCTGCAGGGGACAATTAATTTAGTCCATGGATGTAAGTAAAAGCCATTTACCCAGGGGCAACCTAAGAAAAAGCTGCTGGATGGATTAATTGCTCTGACAGTGGAAGCAAGCTGCTTACAGCCACCATCTTTCTGTGGGGACCTTTCAACTCTCCCCAATATAATTTTTCATTGGCAATACAATCACTACACCCAGGAGGTTCTAGAATTACAGCATATGCTTGAAACAGACGGAGGGTGTATACAGTCTCTCCTGTGACTCCAGGCTGTTTCTGCATGCTTGGTAAATCCAGCAAGGGCTGGTCCACCTGCAGAGATGCAGCAGTCTGCCACGTGATAAGCGCCCTACCAAGGACAGCTAAAGCGAGATATGTTATATTCTCCTTTCTTACAGAAGAGTCGCACCATTTCTTTTTTATTTATAGACAGCCCCCAGTAGACTGCACATCAGTACAATTCTGTGGTATCGCCCTTCCAAACCACTTCTCCTCCAGACCGATGTTGTGAAGACCGCATGTGGCAGGAACCACGCCTCATTCTCCCTCGCAGAGGATCCAGATGCTTTTGTTGCTTTGTGAGCTCTGCCAGAACCAAGTGGGAGGCTCTCTGCAACTTCTGCAAGGGCAGCACTTAGAGGAACCAAGCATGGGGCCGTTCTATAATAGGGCCTTTGGGGCCTTTACACAATGGCAAAAGACATGTAGTCACACCATGGGATGCTACTGCTAGGCAGGGCCCTCCCCCTTTAAAGCACAGGCCAGTGGCAGGCCCTGGAAACTCCAGCACTGATGTCTCAGTGGCACTGCCAAGCACCCACAAAAAAGCAAGGGTGTCAACCTGCAGAGGTCTGGCCAACAGCAAATGTCTTAAGATGCGTGAGGGGTGATCCTGCCGTCAGGACGGTGGGAAGATGACTTCCTGCTGACTCCAGCAGTGCAAGTGAGCCTGTTACGCTGCATGAATGTTCATTAACAGTGATAGTGAGTATACAGTTATTTCTGTACCGAACATTAGAAGGAATTAAGTTTGTGACTGGCCTGTCCATCCTTGTACCAGCTGATTGCAGCAACAGGAATGGCATGAGCTTCACACTCCAGGGTGAGGCTGTGGTTTACTTTGATCTTCACTTCTTTAGGGGAGAGACCCATCCCCGGGATATCCCCTTTGTTAATGGTGGGTGGAACTGCACAAAAACAAAGGGAGTGAGAGAAACTTACATCACTTACTGTCTTATGCAGCACTTCAAAATTAACTGGACAAAGGGAAAACCTGGATGATAACCTCAAGGAATGCAAGTGCATTCCCTCTATAATGTGCCTCTTCCCCACAGCAGAATTTTTATTTATATATACATATATGTGTGTGTGTGTGTGTATTTTAAACTATTTTTAGCATACATATTGTATATAAAAATATATAACACTGCATTCAACAGTTTTAGACATGCAAACCCAGCTATAGCCTTACCTAGCTATAGCACTTTATTATGTGTTTGGCTTGAATTCTATAAAGTTCAGTCTACTGCAGTCATTAAAAAGCATTTTAATGGAAACTAATATTCTCAGAAATGTATGGTTAATCAAGAGTAGCTGGTCAAAACTCAACACTTCCATTCCATTGAAATCCCAGTGTTGCAAAATCTCATTTCCTTCTGAATCAGAATGAAAACAGAACATTTCAATATTCTTAAGGTACCCCCCACCCTGGTCTCATAATTTCTTTTAAATTATTTTAAATGTTTTCAAAGCATTTTCCATTCTTTTTTCAATGGGAAATTTTAAGTTCTCCCTAATGCTTACAGTAACATAATAACTGAGAATTGCAATGACATGGGGGGGGAGGGGGGTATGTTGCTACATAGCCATACTTCAATAATGAGCTCTTTTGTCATCTTCTCATTATTCCAAATCCAGCGGGGCATTATTAGGGACCTAGTGTAATTAAAATAACAGCACAGTTACTGTGAGGGAGCAAACCAAACTCCAATTCAGACTAGGAAATTAAAAAGAGAGAGAGAGAGAGAGAGAAATCATGCTTGACTAAGCCCATAATGAAGAGTTTGAGCATTAAAATAGAGTATTAGGCACAGATGCTCAAAGGACAATATGCTGACAGGAAGCCTGAAATGGGAAAGCTTTTGTGCATATGGTATTTTATGGAAGGATATAAAAATAGTATCCTCCCATTTTACCTTACTCAAGAGAGTTTCCCATTAGATGTTATGGATCCCCTCTCCTCCTTTTTTCCTAAAATAGTTTCTTTGCTCACAAGATTCTCTGTTCACATCTCCCATTGTGCTGCACTCATCTGATTTGAAAATCATTACCAAAAAAGCATTTCAGAAGAAACTGGAGTTCAACATTTCTTAAATGTCTTCCCTCAGGTGATACAAAGATTTTTAGCCCAACAGCAGCATTTGTAAAGGATGCAACAGCAAACTTTTCCCATGTTTTTCCTCAAGCAATGCCATGAGCTAATGCAGATGTATGCTAAACAAAACCACTAACTGAAATCCTTGTGTTCACCTGGATAGGTAACAATCCAAAGGGAAAAAATAGAAGAATGAAAAAAAAAAAAAATTTGGAAGTATTTCCTTACTGTAGACTTCCACTTCATAGTGTTTCAAAGTTTCTCCAGCCTCATTTGTAGCTATACAGGTGTATCTTCCAGCGTTGTCCTTCTGTGCATTTAGAATCTGCAGGGTTCGACCACCTGCCAAAAGACACCATTCTTTAACAGCATCTATGTTATGCTTTTGCTTCCCAATTACTTAAATAGTTTCTGGAGCCTACTTTCAATCCTTTGGTCCAAATTCTGCCCTTAGATGAACATGAAAAACTGATTGCTTACCACCATGTATACTGTGTAATAAATGTCCATAATTTGTAGGAGTGCTTTGGATCATAACTCCTGTTGCTTACAGATTCTTGGAAAATTTGTTAACAGTTCTGTACAAGAAATTTCTTGAAGGTATTCAGATATGAAGAAGTGATTTATGGTTCTGCACTTCATTCACAGAAAAAGGGAAAGGAGGAGTAATAGGTAAGACTAAGGAATAACAGCCTCTTCAACACACAGGAGTGGATGTGAGCCTCTGAACTGCCATTCTATCAGTGCAGTACTTCATAAGAAAGAGGCCCTTAACTCCCTCCGAAGAATGGACAGAAGCAACAACCACAATGTGAGAAGCGTAAACATGAATCAATTGGTAGAATTTAGGACTTCAAGTGGCCACTACAACTTTAACATCCATTAATTTCTTTCCTATAGTATCCTGTGTTTGTTTGTGACTTAAATTGTCTGCATTCTCAGAGGTGAGTCACTATTTAATTGGGCTACAGGTCTTTTCAGACTGCATTCCTAGAAATTGTCCCCCCATGTAGTAATTCAATTCCTTGCTATCAATATCATCTCATTCTTCCTCTGAACACTTGCAGTTAACAATGCTAAAGTACTTGTTAATTTACATTACTTCAGTGTTACCAGTGAAGCTTGTTCCTGTTTTCCACCTCCATAAATGTGCTAGGTAAGAGTTACTCCAGCAATTAAAAATGGCAAACTACTAATGACCTAGAAAAATTCCACCTCATAATTTTTCCTAATTTTGTTGTTTGTATCTCTCTCCATCTGATTTTCATACTTAATTTCAAATTATTTCCATTCATCATTAACTCCAATGAATTTAGATTTACAGAACAAAAGGATAAATACCTGAATACAAATAAAATACAAGCAAATAATCAGTTAATTCCGAAGCACCTAAAAAATATTGGAATGGGAAGCACTACAAAAGTACAAACATTGCCCTTAATAGATATATATCCTTGATTTTCCAAAAAAACCCCTCAAAACCACAAACCTGCAACAGGAAACTAAACAATAAAAGAATAAAGTGTTACGTTATTTCTCAATAACAACAAAAATTTTACCTGGCAAAATGCGGATATTTCTGTTTGATTCTAAAGGATTACCATCTTTCAGCCAGGTGATTGTAGCTGGAGGATATGAGTAAGCCTCACAAACCAGTGATGTTGGGCTGTTGAGGATAACAGTGACATCTTCTGCATTTCCATGGCTGTCTGCACCCACAATGGTTGGAGACACTAGGAGCAACAAAGTCATTAATCAGTGGGAAGAGGAAGGACCTCTATGAAAAGCCAATTTTCTGTTCCCTGTTCAGCCTAAGAATCTGGTTGCAGCCTTAAATAGCTGGGAGGCACTTCTATGAGGCACACTGAAGCCCAGAACCAGACAATATTCATCTGGTTTTATGTCTTGTCCTAAAGTCAACAGTCAGCCCGTTTCGGTGGAATCCATCCACCCTTAGCCTTTGTCAAACACAGGTCACCAGGAAGCCAGCCACCACTTCTTGCGCAGCAGCTGGCAGACCCACTACTTGATGATCCTGTGAGCAGCACATTGGTATGAGGCATGAGCCTAGGAAACGAGGATGTGAAAAACAAATTCACCATTGTTTGCATTGGGTTATGCAATAACTGTCATGAAAAAAGTGAAGTGCAGATGGTTTCAGCTCTTATGAATAGATCACAATCTGAAGTGCTTTTCAGATATTCCTTCCTTGAATCAAAATAAGCCAATGTACTGTCCTGCTTATTTCATACAATGTCCTATTATAGCTCCGCATTTTCTAGCTCTATATTGTCTAAAGCACAGAACTGCTGTTTCTGTTGAACTACTATTATTTATCAATTACTAAGCTATGAAATTTTAATTGTAGCCAGGCAACTTAAGCATTTCTGTAATTAAAGAACTGCAAAATTCCAACATGATTATCTGTTTTTCCTGAGATGAGTATTTGCTCTGCAAGAGCCAGCCCAGCTGTCTTACCAAGTACATTAAGACTGTAACTTTTGCTCTTATCTCCAGCTGTATTGGATGCAATACATGTGTATCTCCCTGTGTCAGTGACTTGAGCATTGGTGATTTGCAGGAAACGCCCGCTGGACAGAAACTTGTGATCTTCATCATCAGTTAGAGATTGCCCATCCTTTACCCAGGTGATTTGTGGTACAGGGTTCCCTTAATGGAGTAAAGAAAATTGCAAATATTAGTTGTTGCATAGCCTCTAGGATATGCCAAGATTTCTGAAAAGCAGAAAAGTACAGTTTCAGGTGCCCTTTTAAAATATGTCCTTTAGGGAGATGTTTTGGAATATGTATTCTAAAGTCTTTGAACCTCCTCTTAAATTCAACAGGCCTTTAGAGAAGAAATATCACAGCAACTGCCCTCTTGGTTACATTTTATACAACCTTTATAAGTAGGAGTGCTTAGTCCTGCTATAAGCACCATGGTTAAAACAGAAATTTAAGAATTCCACTGAACTGAAAATTCCATTAAAAACAAGCTGTCCAGAACAAATGATGATTGACACCATGGGTTTGATCAGTAAATATAAGTAATATTGTATACTTTTACCTATCACTTCACATGTTAGGGTAACTCTGTGTTTCTCTTTCACTTTCACATCTTCCAATTTATTTTCACCCACAATCCTTGGAGGCACTGCAAACAGACAAGATGACAACGTCAGCAAGTATTACTTACAGCCGATTTAAATACAACAAAGACACGCTCAGGCTATATCTCAGTGTATGCTTCCCTTAATCACATCAATCAATGAACAGCTCAGACCTACCAGAAACGAGTCCAGATGTGAGACATTGTAGAGGCAAGCTGCCTGGACAACAGCTACACACTCTGTTCTGCACCCCTTAACCATACAAGTCCACACAAAGGGCAAGAGAGGAACACAGACCCATAAAGGACTCACCTGACTTCATCTTCAGAGCTAGAGAGATACTCAGGGTGCTGAGGAGTATCATCTGTAAGGCAGTATTTCCGAGTATGATCAGTAGGGCAATGGTGATGAGCACTTGTTAGTGGAGCCAAGTTTGATTGTATGCACCAGCAGGTTTTATAAATTTGTAAACCAGTTCTATCACCCATATAAAGCAGCAAGTGATTTATTTGTTCAAAACCATGTATTTAAGAGTTGTTTGTTTTCCAACAATAATTGAAAGCATCTATCTAGAACTCTAGGGAAAAAACTGATTTATTTAAAAAAAAAAAAAAGTCATCTTGTCTATTCACATACGATGTGGATTTTTTTTTTTTCCCTTACCAGCATGCTCAGAGAATACAGTAGATTACAGACAAGATGCTGTGTAGAGGCACACATGTTTTTTATGTAAATACAGCTAATTCCATACAGGCAGATGAACAAACCATATAGGTCTAAAGGCATCTTGCTGTGGTACAAACTATGTTTCTCTAGGGAAATACAGGACAAAACCATAGCCTTAAAATACCTATCCACTCCCCAAATAGCTAACTCAATACAAGGAAACTCTTACTGTATGGCTGGCCACCTGATAACATGTTTCCAAATAATCTTGGTCAACAGGTCTACACAGACTCATGCGCTTTTGGGTGAGGGAGACCAGATTATGAATGTGTTGGTGAGTTGCTGTGGTGGTTAAGAGCTCTGATCAACTATCTCTTTGAAAGTAGAGGCATTTGTAGATTCAGGTCAAAAGAAAATGGCACTACAAATCAAAGTAGGCATGGGATGTAACAGGTTGAAAAGGAAACCTATAGTTATAAGAAAGCAAGCCCAATCTCCAAGAGATTTTGGAAAGTTTTATAACAAAAATGAGGGACTAGGGAGCCAGATACTACACTTCAATAACCCTACAAAATGCAAACTTTCAACCTAGACAGAAGACCTAAAGGAGAGGAATTAAAATATATTCAGCAGCGTATTTGTGATCTACCACTAAGTTGGAAGCAAAAATTTTATAAAAATAAGAATCATGGTAATAGGCACAATTCATTGTCAACAGAAAAAAATAATGTTACACCAGATTTTTTTATACTAATGAAGGGTACAAACAAGAGTGAAGAAATAAAAAAAAATTGAAAGAGGTTTGCATCTCACTTGACTGAAATGGCAAAGATATTACTTCAGCATGGCTAAAAGTTGGCCTCTGAACAGGACACCTGGTGAGATGTAGGTTAGTAGAATTTAGCATGCAGGAAGATGGGGCCAGTACTGGCACTCTCACCAGCTTGTGATGCAGTTATGATCAAATTCTCTGCTGTGACTGTACAAGCAACACAAAACAGACTTTTGTATGGATTCTAGTATCCGAATGCAATGAGACAAAGATGCATCAACCAGTCAAGGAATTAGATAGGGAGAAAATACAACCTAAATGCATAAAGTTCAGGACTTTTAAGTCAGGCCAAAATTCACTATTAATAAACAAACAGAAACTCATCACTTTGGCCCCAAAATAATACAGTAAGATGTCAAAACATATTAATTTCAGAAATATGACAAAGCCACACCAAACATTTTGCAAATATATAAATATTATGCTTATTACACCAAGCTCTCCATGCAAACTGGCTCGCCTGTTGCACCTCCTACAATTTAGAGTAACAGTGGTATGTCTCTGTACAGTTCCTATTTACAGTATGCTGGTGAATATTCTGTGTCGCTATAAGGCCACATTCCACTAAGTTTCCTCTAGAAAGATAAAGAAATTACTGGGGGAGGGAAGAGGAGACTGAACAATGGAATTTTCTACTTAGCCCATTTGAAATCGGCTTCACGGAGCATTTTTCTTCAAGGCAAACAAAGCCCATGCAATAGAGATTCCCAGAACCCTCAAGAACACCCTGCTACTAAAACCCTCCAAAGAAAACAGTAAAACAATGAATGCTTTTCAGTGTTTATCCATCTCTTCCATTCTACCAGACTTACACTTCCATGAGCTCATCAAATAAACATGAACTGACATGAATGCAAGTTATCATTTACAGGCTGAATATGCATAAGTCAGCTGAAGGCAAGGGAAGTTTGATAGCGGTCAGCACCTTAGAGAAAAGAAACTTACAGGAAAATTATATACAGTAATGCTGTAAGACAGCCTGCATCAGGCCTAGTAATTACTAGTAAAAGTAACAAATAGTTACTAAACCAAAAAGCAGTATTTTCTGGGAAAAATACTGTTTGTTAAAAATAAGTAACATGACAAAATTACACATTAATGGTTCCAAACAGCCATCTAAAGAGCCTGCTGTACCAGTCCTTGTCTAAATACGTTAGCAGGAGTGCCCACTACTACACTTGGTTTATACCCTTTACAATCCCGAAGGCTCTACTGACTGAAGGTTTGCACTGGATCAGAGATCTCTATTTTGCAAAAACAGTTCCAGCTCCAGTGTTTAATTTCCCTGATGGTCTTGGCTTTGCCTTCACATCTTTCTTGCAACACTTTATTACCATCATGCCACTCAGCTATACATATTATACCCAGTGCTGCACAGTAATGCTAGTTTTAATTCATGAGTATTATCATATGGGGTTGCACCTTTCTGCATTTGAACATTAGATGCAACAGATTCATGTGAATTTCATATGGTTTCCTGGGGCTGTAGCTTTCTTTTGACTTAAACCAGCTTAAATTCAGGCCAGTGCCAAAAGAAATAGCACTGTTCCCGACCACTCACTCTTGTCATCTTCCTTTCACCAACAGTGGCATTTATAGGCTGTGGTGAACCAGCAGGAACTGATCTGGCTGAAAACTAACCTGACCAGGAAAACACAAAAATCCCACCTTTCCGGATCACCTATAAACTGGTTCACCTTTTTCATCTTGCCCAAGGGAGAGTAAAGCTATGAGCAACAAGAAACAGAAGAGAGGATGGGAGTCTGGCTGTGAGCATCTTCCAGACTTCTATCCGACTGAAATAACAACCTAACTGAAGCCAGTTACATTGACATAGGTCCTTTTCAGAAAAGAAACAAAACACAAAACAGAAGTAGCTGCCAGTTATTCCAAATTATGCTTGAAGACTCTTCATTTTAGAAACTAAATGAAAAGCAAATTCAAATATAGAAATAAATTCTCTTTAAAACCTGATTTTCTGACCATGTGATCGAATTCACTTTTTTCCCCCTAAGGACATATGTTTTGGCATAATAATTTTTAAAATACCAGCAAAGTATACAGTAGACCCCTTTATCTTCTACTGTAATAAAAATTATCACACACTTACCTAGAATAGAAAGGTCAAAATCCTTCCTCACCTCTCCTGCAGCATTGGTTACTACACAAGTATATTGACCTTCATCTGCTACAGTCGTGTGTGTCAAACGGAGCGCTCTGCCTCCTGAGGAGAAAGCCAAAAAACGTACCACCATTAAAGTCCTGCTTCAACCAACGTGCTCCTAAATTGTCTGTGCTAACCCTTAATTTTTTTATGTTGTGGTTAAATTTACAGCTGTAGATTTTTTTTAACAGAGTCTATTTTTTAAGGTGCTTTGTTTTATTGAACAAACAGTAAGAGAAAGTGACTGACCTTACTCCTACTGCAATCATTCGTATGTCTGCTCAGGCCCTCAGCTCCTCAGTGCTTTTAGATCTTTGCTTAATATTGATCATACTATTCTTTCTAGTCAGTAATTTCTAAACTACCCAGACATATCTCTTCTTTTTCCTCCAGAAATTACATTTAAGTGAACTTTGAGGCATTCAGCCATTTTCTGAGAATTTCTGGAAGAAGTCAAAGACCAATCAGAACAATCCCTGAAAACTTCAAGATGCAACGGTAGAGTTTGTGCAGAGAAAATCAAACCTGCTCCACACAGGTCACTCAAACTATGTGCAGGGGTACAGTGCATATATAATTAATTGATCAGCACAGGCACCTTGCATGTGGCAGGAACACTGCATTTGCAATATGCACTATTTGTGCACGTACTTCTATGCAGGAAATTTTGACAGAATGCAGTGTCTCAGCAGGATTTTTGTTCACATGAGTACTTCGCTATACTGAGAATCTAGATGACTATACAGGAAAAATAAAGCCTCATCAGAGTGGGGGTGTGTGTACACATAAAAATAAGTTTATTTTTATAAACATACAAACAGTCCTTAAAGGTATTTTCACATTTTACAGACAAGGAATAAAATTCCACTCCTTTCTTCTAGCATTTGTATTAATTGTCACCTGTTATTATTATTGATGGCACAACAGTACTGGTTTACATGTAATGTTTTAAAATAACAGATTTCTCTTAACACTGTAGCAGAGCAGCTGTCAAAACACATTTGCACAGGCATGCTAGTTTAAAAGGAAGAAGATGTGCGAGTACGTTTGACCAAAGGACCAAGAATATCCCCACTTTGCCATAGCAGAATAACTTCTCTTTGCTTCCTGTTTTGGAGAGGAACAACAAAACAAACATCAATGAGCATTTAAGTGTGAAAACAAAAGTGGTGGCCATCCCTCAGCTTTTTCCGGTTTCTCTTTAGCAGCTCTCACATTAGCAATCATTACCACATAGTACATCACTTCTGAACTGTGCGTCTCCTGTCTGCGGATATCCACAGGGTCTCATTATCGGGATATATCCCAGAAATTTATGCTCCTGCTCATGTGCTTTGAAGGAAGAAACTGCTGACCTGGTTAATTGATGTGCCTCTGCCCAAGGAATTCTACCTGCTGGAGGGAGTACTGTGAGACTGAGGAAGGCTCACTTCTTGCAGCCTCATGTCACCCTGATCCCTTCTCCCATCCACACCCTGAACAAAGCCACGTAAGAAGCAAAATGAAGCAGATATCTGCCTGCAGGAGATGGTAACTTTCTCTGGTATCACATACGATAGCACACCCCGGGCTCCAGTGCTGAGGCAGGATATGATTTTCTAGATTTAGCTAAAACTTAATAAAAGCTTTTCTCCTTCCTAAGATAGTATGCAGCTTAATGCATGGTCTGCAAGGAAAGCAGATGTGGTATGGTGGAATTTCCCCCCCCCCCCCTTTTTTTTTTTAAAGGATACATAGGAAGCATCATCAAAAGGAAACATCAGCATAGTATCTGTATTAACAAATTAGAACTTGCCAGCAGTGTGTGTCCACACATTTAAATCATCTGCAATGCCAAGCATGTTTTCAATCAACAGAACCGAAATCTTGCTTTGGCAAAGTATTTTACCTCCTAAATTAGTTGAAGAGGGGGATTTTCTGGTGGTTGTTTTTGTTTTGGGTTTTTTTACAGCTGTACAAGCACAAATAAAGTTCCAAATGCCATGTTGTTACAGTTCACTACCACAACATGTAGTTTTCTGAAGAACTGTGCAGAAGCACAAAGTTTACTGGAAAACAAAGTGCTGAGTTCTGGCCTGTTTCCCCACTCCCACTGCAGCTAACATTCAGAGACAACAAACATCTTTTTGTCTCTCACCCTTCCTGACTCTGCAATCCAGATGGTGATATTAGTGTGGGTGTAGAAATCAACATACAGAACACAAAGAATCAAGCCCAGAAGACATTATTTTTGGTGATGGCAACTTTGCACAAAAAGGAACACATACCAACTCAGATAGTCAGATTTATACCGGATAATAATCAGACACCCACTCCTTTTTCCATGCACCATATGTAAGAATGGGAAAGCAGACGACAGGACTACCTGTAATGTTAAAAGCTACACTGATGAAAAAAATCCTGAAAAATTTCAGTTTCAAATCCCATCTTAACTGAGCTTCTAAACACCTTCCAGTTCCTTTACCTCTCTGATACCTTTCTTGTGTCCATGCTTTGCATGGTGGCTATGTCAGAGTATAAGAAACTTCATCAAAACTTATTTTAATGAGATTTCTAGCCATGCGTGGCAAGCCCAAAATCAAAGAAACATCTTGGTTGTTGTTTATACATCTCACTTGTAACCAGATACTTACTTACTTCTATGCATTCCACAAAGCTGATCCCCAAACACATGAAATCAACACAAAATATATTGCCCGCTTGGTACACTTTTCCATTTGTAATCTCAAAGGCAGCTAACTCAATTTCCTACTGTAAACACAAAGCTTTAACATCACTGCAGCTGCCATTCAAGTACTCTCACTTCCCTGTGGTATTGTAGGAAGATGGTTTACAGAACAGGTACCGAGCCCCTCCTATTTTGGACACCTCTGTCAATTACTACATAAAAAGGCATCTGAACTAGTTCTTTGTAGGTTATTCCAGCTTGAAAATTGAGATCCCTGACAAATTGCATCTGTTTCTCCACTTGCCTATCACAAGTTTCTCCAGATCCCTTGGACAAGTCTTCTTGTTAATACAGTGTTCTGTGCTATCTTTGACTGATGACCTAATTCCAGCTTTTATTAGATAACATTAGATCAGATTCAGTTGGCTCCAAGGCCAGGGAGGTATTTACATGCATTAATTTCTGACACTCATGAACAGGTTTCCCTTTGTTTTTATATACAGACCCACAGAAATGAAAGATGTGTTTTGCTTATTGTCATTTGTATTCATTCTCTCTTAAAGATTTTTCCTCTTTAAAAGGTAAAATAACTGTGAAGAGGAAGAGGTAGAGAAAACTAACCAAATGAGAGAGCTAATGGAGTATATGTATTGGTCCTGACAAAGCAAGATGTTACCATCTGACATAGTTCTGGAAATAAGCATTGGACTAACATACACTAACAGCCAGAATTATGGCTTATTCCATGTCACAGACCAAACGGTTACCACACCTTTGGCCCAAACACATAAAGTTCGGTAACAACTTTAAAAGTTTACATTAGCAATTCACCAGACACTCCAGCCAATCTGACCCCATTTACTGAAAAGCTTGGCATTGAACAACAGTTTCTCTTCTCTCCCTGTCTTTACAGCTTATTAAACCAAACCTTCTTTCATGTGACACACCTGCACTGTAGATGCAGAGGGCCCTTCACCCTCTTCCCTGTTTTTTTGGGTTGGTTTGTTTGTTTGTTTGTTTTTAAATAACTACAGCTTTTGTACCTGAGAGGATTCTCACTGAGTTGTTCAAAGTGACAGGCCATCCGTTCTTGAGCCATGTTATTGATGGCAAGGGAATTCCTGAAGCTTCACAAACCAGAGAAATGGGATTCTTCTCCACAATGCTGATGTTTTCAGGCATCTGCAGGGAACCAGCAATACTTGGGGGAACTACAGAAAAGAGTAAAGAAATGCCATGCTTCAGAACAAATAAATATTAATTTTGCTCTCAAAACATTCGGTTATCCAAATAATAATTCACTGAAGCTAAAATAAGTTTGACAAGTGAAGAGCTATGAAACTGAGACATTTAATACTACATGTTAATGACAATTTCTTACTGTGCAATGGCATGGAAATATTAAAATTAAATTCTATCAGTTCTATTACCTTTATTTTATGGCTTAAGTTCCATAGTGAATAAATTTATAGTAGTTCTGTCCATTCTATGCTAATTATAATTTCCTGTATCTAATGAAACACTAGGGAAAATTATAACACTGACAGAATTACATGCTTTTTCTAATGGAAAGAACAACCCCCTATTAAAATAACTACGACAAATTTAATTTTAGCTTTTCTTTGCTAGAAATAAGAATATTTCCACTTTGGAAGCAGTTCTGCAGTTCTACAGTTCATACTTTAGAACATAAAGCCTGAGGTCAAGAATTGATGACCAACATCCTCCAGCACTCTGAGTAGCTTGAGGAGGTTTGAAGTTTCTCTCTACTGCCCAGAAGTTTGATAATACAGTACAGCAAATATTCCAAATAAAAAAAGAAAATTGGTAAACAATTTTTGTCTCTCATTTTTAATAATAAGAATTCCTGTGTTTACTTTCACAGTAAAACATGAATATTCAGTGTTTGACAAAGCCTAAAAAGTCATATGCAAAAGCATTACAGTGGCTGTAAGATATTGTGATGTTCTGATCAATGCCATCAAGTCAAATTATGGAGATGATTTATAGCTGGACATACCATCTTTAAATTCTTCTGATTGTGCAAAATGAGAGAACCTGATAATTAGATACTTGAGATACTCGCTACCCTCCAGTAACGGTCCTCTGGTAGCTGCTACTAACAGGGGGTTCTTGGTTTAACCTTGATTTCTATCTCCCACAATAGAATACTTCATACCATGACACTCACTCCAGTATCATATAAAATTATACCTTATCTTGGTTTTCTTCTCATGGGAGATGCAGCAACTAGGGGTGGATTCATATTAACAGGGACAGAGGTAAGACTTCAAAATATTCAGGACTTATAAAACTGGATTTGGATTTTTTGTAACGCTGCAGTTGAAACTGCATCACTGACCTGCAATTGAAACTGCATCACGTGTAAAGCTTGCAACAGATATAGGTGGTGCATTTAGGTACACAACTATTTCTTGGATGTCCTTGGGTGAATTTAAAGGTCTAATTTGTTTCCGTTATGCCTGCCCCATTTTGCACATACTTACCATGAACATTTAAATTGTATTTTCTGTCAGATAGCCCTGCCACATTGGCAGCAACACAGACATAGCGGCCAGTGTCTGACACCTGGGCATTTTTCAGTTGAAGAAAGCGACCATCATGAAGTATCACTATGTTTCCTCCACTGACCAGCGGATGGCCATCCTTCATCCATGTTATTGCTGGTTCTGGAATGCCCTGTACCTTGCACTCCAAGGAAATTTCATTTCCTTGGGTGACGACAACTTCTGATGGGTGGCTACCACTATTTAATATAGTTGGTTGAACTATGAAAGAAAAAGAAACACAGTGTGGAAGTCAACTGGAAGCTACATTTCAGGATCTTCACCTGTTTCTGAACAGAACAACAATCAAGTTTGCCAGATCAACATTTTAATAAAGACCAGTTGCTGCAGGTTATTGCTGGCAAATCAGTTAGGAGCACTCTGCAATTCTTAGCATTTTCCACAGGACCGAGGCAAGACGAATCACCTCCTCTCCCCTCACCCCACCCCATAAAGTAAAAATGTTTTTTAAAATGTAGCTTACAGGCAATTTTACAAATGCAAACAGGAGACAAAATTAAATTAAAAAAGACTGCCCCAAATGCTGTCAATCCATGCAGATTTTTGAAGATTTTCTCTTTCATGGGATTGTTTAAAAATACCTCCTTTTATTCCTGACCAAAACACAGAAGCAGCACTAAAATCTAAGGGAAATCTAAGTTCAATTAATTGTCATCACTGCTACAGTTTGGCGACAAGAAACATTACACTACCTAAAGGGGTTACATCCTTGTAATCATCTGTGGTCAAATATGAACTTTCAACAGGTATATGCAATGTCTTGGTCAAGCTCCAAGTCCAGATTGCCAAAATTTTAATTACTTAACATTCTCCTCAGAGTACCCTTAAATTGTCCTGTAGCTAGACATTACGCTCTGAAAATCTTGCAGCTTAACATCACTGTACTGATAACACTTTCATAACGTAACTATTGCAGAACTGGTAAACTATGAACAGAATTTTTCATGGCAACTCACTGTATACTTGCAAACTGTATTCTTTCTTTGCACTTCCAGCTACATTTGTAGCAATACAAGTATAGGATGCAGCATCAGACTTTTCAGCAATTGAAATTTGTAGCTGTCTGCCTCCAGACAATATCCGCACCCTTCCTGAAAGGTCAGCCACCAGTGGAGAGCCTGAAAGAGACATTCTTTCAGATAAAAAACACAAAAAATGGTAATGAGCTTGTTCACACGGTGTAAAGTCGACTGGCTCATTTAAAAATTACTGCACGCCACAATTGTCCATTTCAGAACTGCTCTATTAGAGTTTTTCACAGACATCAGAAACTTCACACAAGCAGTTTCTGAGGACTTCCCATATTAATTGCTGACTTCATGACACACAGCAACCTGAGCTAAAACACAGCAACTCTCACCACACTCACATCCATCCAGAAAGTTTTGGACACTTCCACTGAGCAGCAAATTCAACACTTTCAGTAAAATCTGACTCATTGTCCAGTATATAATTATCTCACCCAGCACAGCCAGTGCTTGGAAACATATAATTTAGTTTTCACAGTCAGACCACCTGTGTGTTTTCTGTCACACAGCACATGTGCATAGACTTCTACCCATGAAATCCTCAGCAGAAGCATGACAGCAAAATAATATCGCACTCTCTGAGCAGAATTTTCAGTCTTGGAGACCTCAGGTTAGGCAGCTATCTTCATCTCTACAAACCGCAGGGAGACTTCGTGACAGAAGGAATACACCTGCCACTGATAATTCTTACAAGCTGAATTTTCATTTCCCACTTGTGCATTTAAAACCCGCTCTATGAACAAGTGCAGCAAATATCAAACATGATGAAAAATCTGGCTCTCACATAACATTCAAAACTGTACTACTTTCTAACTGCCTTTCTAGACTTTCCAACAGGTTTAAGTTTCCTTTCAGCCATTTAAGTGTATACACCTTAGCCTTGCGGCACATTATTAGAACATGGAAGCCAAAAGGCATTGTATGACAAGAGACAGGGTTTAAAAAGAACTGATAAACTTCATTTTCTTTGAAAATTTTATGCATTAGAAAAAGTGTTTTTTAATTAAAATCTACTCTTTCCACAACCCAAAATTAAGGTAGGCACATACCACACTGAACTGTGCTGTTAGAAAAAGACAGATGAATAGGTAAGATTGATTAATAACACAAGAATTACCAAACTAGAAGAGTTCAACATCTTATTTTGTCTAATATTCCATCTCCAACAGTGTCCATGCTTAAAAGAAGGTGCTAAAAATACCTTCTTTTGTCTACTGATTCATAAGAAGATGTTTGTCAATGATACTTTAACACCTAAAGCAAAAAGGTGCACAGACTACTCAAATATTAAGATGGGATGAGAGAAAGTTTCAGTAAATCGCAAAAGCAATTATGACAACTAGATGCGTTTTCATCACTTGGTAGTATGCCATGGCTGCAAATTTAAAAATAACTCAGAGAATATGTCTATGTTATGCAGTGGATCACAGGGCAGAGACCCTTGACTCCACACCACAGGACTTCAGTGACTCACAGCCCTGCCCAGCTGGGATCCACAAATACGTCTTGATGCTGCCCTGCTGCACCATGGTAAATAAGCATATTGAGAGGAGTTAAGTGCTTCACAGTCCATTTTTAAGTCAGCTCAGGAATCTCTGCACTGTGCTTCTCTTGCACACCTTTAGGAATAACAACACCTAATAAAAGCAGAGGTGAGTTAGAGAGAAGGGGATAATCGACTACTGTAGTTCATTTTACTCAATATCAGGACTGTTTAGATATCTGCATGCTTGAACTCCTCAGAATACACCATCTAAAATGCCCACAGGAAAAAAGAAAAACTGGCAGGTCAGAATTATCACATTTGCTTTATAAAACGGACAATGGGCAGTTACTCACCATTCTTTTTCCAGGTAAGACTGGGTGGTGGGATGCCACTAGACTCACATATCAGGCTTATCAAGCTCCCTTCAGTTACTGTCAGTTGAGAGATGTCATCTGAGCCATAAATACTTGGTGACACTGAAAAGAAATGCCAAATAATTGCAGCATTTGAAACAAAACATTATCGGCCAACAGCAAGACCCAAATGACCCTCATACAAATTTGTCCTGTTATACTCTGAAGCAATTACAAGGACTGTATTCTCTTGCTGACAACGTAAACCAGACCCTGGGTAGGGAATAATACACTTGCGAATGACTGCACCTGTCCTTCCAGCCTCTGAAGTCTAGTGCATGCATAGGCTCTATTTCTGGCTGACTTTTGAATGGATTTCACAGAACAAAGCCGTTTCTGTGAATGATGTAAACTGACTCCAACTCTAAGAGCCTGCCTCATTCATAGCCTTAGCTAATAAACCTACAGATATCATCATTAGGTGGAAAGTGACTTCTAAAAGTCAGCCTAAGTTTTTCGTTTGAATTTTTCCTGCATCAACACAGTGGCTGCCACATCTAACGCTAAGGACCCCCATCCCTTCAACTGCCCTACTATAGGAGAGTGCCAGCTTTGCTCTACAACTCTGTGACTGTAAATCAGTTGCAGACAAAAGGGACCACTGTTTTCAGTCTGATTGTCAAAGTCTTAAAGAACTTTGGTTCAATCACTACAAAAGGGATAATTGCCTTCCTGAAATGGAAGAACCATTTTCTTCTGATGAAAATAGCATAGGTAACACTTGAAAAGAGACCAAAAAAAGCAGAGGAGAACGTAGGCTGAAACTGGCAAATAAAATCTTACTAGTAACTTATCCAGCACATTTTTTATGCAAATGACAGTAGATGGCTCCTCCTTCTGACACTTCAAACTCTTATTTAGCAGCAACCAGATGTATGGGTTTCAAAACAACTGACTGCAAAGGGCTTCAAACTTTTATTTGTCCTGTTTCTTGTCAAAAGGTTTGTGCCATTCTCTAAGGAGGTACATCTTCCATTTAACACATGGGCTGGTTCCTGGAACCAGAGTTAGCTCTCAGGATCTCACCAATCCTCAGATTTTAAATCCATTTTCTGGATTTAAAACTTAAAAATATGGCAAGCATGCCTCTTGGTCCTTCGGTGTAAACAAAGACTATAATTCTAAACTGTTATCCACAGATGACTTTCACAGGCAACTTTTGGTTTCTACTAAGCTTATTCCATCAAAGCTGCTAACTAGCAAAGAATTATCCCTCCTCTCAAAATCCTACTGAAACGGTCTCACTGCGCAAAAGAACAAATCCAATATCCCTCCAGCAGCAAAGGTCATCTGCAACACTGCAGATCTTACAAATCTGGGGAGGGAGAGAGGAGAGCTAAAGATGACATGCACAGTAAATGGGTATATGGGAAAATTGCATGGTCTTGCATGGTACTACAGTATCCACCTCTAATTTAAACATCAGGAATGTTTCTTTTTAATAAATAATGACAGAATTCTATATTAAAAATTGTAGTTTTATCATTACAAACCCTGTTGGATAATTCCAGTCTTGTGATTTCAAAGCAAGAAATTAATTTCTAATAGCAAAAAAAGGCACATTTCAATTTGCATATGGCAAGAAAATGATGGTGCAGCAAAAACACTCAAAATCAAATATTTAAATAAACATCCTAAGCCACACTCATCATCTAGCCATAGAAAAATTTTACTAAAGCTATTTTTGTGATTCAGTGCTGATAACTTTACAGAGCAAATAAAGCTAGGTAAACCAGCTTTTATTTATCTGAATTTCCACGCTTCAGCATTTAAAAAAGTAGAAAGTTGGTAGGTTACTTTAAATGGCATTAGAGTGCACAAATAGGAGCTATGGATACAAAACCAGTTAGTTACAGCTCTAAACTACTATCATGCATGCAAATCCAGCCTGACAAAGGCCTGCGAAGTAGCTGGTATTAATTTAGAACCAAAGCAATTTGAAAAACGTGTGCACTTTCTTGGGACTGTTAAACTACAACAAATAAAATAACATCTCCCTGCATGAACCTCAGCAATTAAGTGTTAATGAACTACCGAGGATTTTAGTGTCTCGCATCATGATTTCACTCTGAGCTCCGTTCCCATTCCTGGAATAAGCTTAATAAATCTTACCCCAAATATTGACATTATAGTTCTTTTCAGTTTTCCCAGCAACATTTGTCGCTTCACAAGTGTAACGGCCAGTGTCCTGTACTTGAGCTCCTTCAATCTAGGAAGAAAATGAAAACCTGGATTTCTTCTTCTTACATTGTTATACGTGAAACTTGTAGGGAGAGGTTGCTCAGATTTCAATTTTTATTTTTACATCTGTTTCTCTAAATATTAATAATACAGTATTACTCCTGCAAAATCTGTACACAAACATCCAGGTGTCTATGACCTCCCTCACTCCTCACCCACTGCTCTCTATTGCACCAGAGGGCCTAATGCTATCCAATCTCTAACGGGTACCTAGTGCCGTCATGGTGGGTATAACTCCCCAGAAAGCAATCGCCACCAGAGCGTGACTGCCCAGTTTACCTTCAGTACACTTCCATCTTCAGAGATGCTAAGACCTGGCTTCTTCAGCAAGGGTCGTCCATCTTTGAGCCACATCAGCATGGGTGGGGGAATAGCATTGCTCTGGCAGAGCAGCTCCACTGCCTGGCTGATGAGCACTGAGACATTTTGTTCCTCTCCCATGATGTTTGGTGGAACTACAGCAACAAATCAAAACAAAGGACCTTTGGGTATTGCAGACTTCCCAGAGTAACCACACTGTGGAGTTAGCAGTCTTCATTTAACAAAAATAAAATGGCAATTACTACCTTTCTGACACACAACTTAAGTCTCCTTTATAGCACAAAGAGCACTGGAATAATTTTTATTACTTATCAGAATATCCTCTACACAGGATCTATGCTAGTGAGATATCAGCTACAGAGAAACCATGTAGATAAGCCAAGACTAGCAAAAAAATACTTGAAATATGGCTAGAAAGGAAAATCACCAGTGTATAAAGAATGGGGAAGTACATTCCTGCTAAAAAGAAAAAGAGCTGATGAGTGAAAAGGTTCACAAGATAATAATCAGACCCAGAAGCTGAAAATGCCTTAAACTTTTCCAGACAGTGCCAAGATGGATACTTGGCTTTAAGGACAACTCTGACTTTAAGAAGAATTTTGTCGAGATGGCCAAATACAGAAGACAGAATGAGATCCTACATGGTTCCAGCCAAGTGAATGGGTTAATGACTTAATCATCAAGTCATAATCTACAATTACTTTATTGTCTATCTGTTTTGTGTAGTATCTGCTAGCTAATTATTGCAATTGTTGGCACTGAGCACTATATTTAGATTTGTACTACAGTTTCAGTGATAACTTCATTATTACACTATTATTTCCAAATTACAGGGTAGAAAAATCAGCTTTTGGAATGAAAGTTTTCCGTGTAGAAGAAAAAAAAAATGCTTCTGGACATTTAAATTGAAGCTCATTAGCTGTTCTTGAACAGCGTCAGGATTTAAGAAAACACATTTTTTTCCCCCATTTTAAAGATTATTTTTGTTTCCATAGTCAGAAAAACAAAGTAACTGAGAAGGCAACTGAGAACTAAACCTTGGAACACAGCAAGTCAGCAGTTTTCCATGGGGAAAGTGTTTGTGGCTGGAGCAAAAAAAACACAGAGGAAGTATTAGACTGACAAGATGCGCTTAACTAGAAAGATTAAAGACTGAAAACTGTTTGCCATCTATGGCTTTGCATCAGTATTCATGGCTGACCTGAATGTCCTTTGTAACAGCATGCTGTACCATCAGTCAGAGGAAATTTTCTGAGACTCCTCAGGCAGCTTTGAGTTGTTGACAGAACATTGCCACATGAAGAGTTTCAAAGTATTCCAGTGTCAGACACATGCTGACTTGGAAAACAGCAAGAGTGGTGTAAGCTATCATGCCCTGCACTGTTGCTGCTTACCCCCAGCTCTACACCAGAGGTTCCCTCTCCAAGATCAGAGCCAGTGAGACAGAACTTGGATGTGCTTGTCATGCACACCACAGCAAGTCAGGTCCCTTCGTTTGCATCACTAACACAGGTGACTGGCAGCAAACTGCGGAGAGCAGAAGTGCTTTTACTGGGCTGCTCAAGCATGATCCCGAAGAGAATTCCTGTTCAAGCCCTTAATGGCATACATGGTTCTTAAATCCTTAAAAGGGATTCCCTTTCCTTTCCTGTCATTTTAAAACATAAAGCATGTTCATTGTAAACTCTTGAAATTAATGCAACATTAGATCTACAATTAAAATATTTACAAAATCAAAACACTCCCAGCAAGAATTACTTTGTCTGGTTACAAGTATCCAGTGCGATTTTTATGGCTGTCCTGTACTAAGACTGTTCAGTTTGCCCAAAAAAAGTTGACCAGGGCCAGATATAAGAACCTTTATTGTCACATTGGCTTTGCTTTTTAGTTTTGCAATCCATTACTCCAGAAACTGCATGTCTGATTGCACAAAATACTGGGGAAAGAAAAAGGGAAGCAGTGGGACTGCCTGTGAGAAATACTCTGGCCTTCACTCTGAACAAAATGATACTGAATTAATTAGCACACATGAGATTATAAAACGTCCCAATGTGATATTCAGTAAACCAGAAATACAATTCTCAAGATGTCCTGAAAAATAACTTTAACAATAAAGCTTTGTTTTTCTTGCACAGGAAGTACTAAGCAGAGCAGCTGATTTCACAGTTTGGAAATAATTTAGGGAAAAGCCTGGTCTCTGTGGATAAGAAATATAGTAACTGAAAAAAAAATATCTGTTTATCTTACTTTCTTTGTAGAATTCACAAAGGCCCAGATACTTTACAAGTGTTGTGGAACTGAATATTGGAAACTGATACATTACTGCAGAAGGCAAATTTATTTTCCAATACTTTTCCACCATCCACTTTTCCTCTCAGCTAAATTAATTGAAATGTGTTCAAAAGAAAACTGTTTATGAAACAGAGACAGACACTAAAGCATTTATTTCTGAAGGAACAGGGTTTAAAATTAATCTAATTACGCCCATGGTAACTATATGTTACCCAGATTGTTCCAACTCCTAGACTAGCCCAGCGCACCACACATTTCTAACCATCTCAGCTCCAACTGCACTCCAAATTATTTTCCTCCTGTGACTTCTTAATTAGATTACCCATATGAGGCAAATCTTAAGAGTAATATTACTTTTTGGTGACAGCCTCACTCAACATGGCCCTGCAGCTGAGCTCAGCCCTGGCCAGCTTCTAATACAATAGTTATTTTAAACATACACAACTTCTAACTAACTCTTAATTTCATCTAGCTAAAATGGACAGAGGTTGCAGAAAATAAAAGAGAAACAATAAATATATCCATGCCACTTTTGTGGTTACATATACATACATGCCAAACTCCAAAAGGGACCTTGATATTCCTTGCTCTAGACATAAAATGTGCCAGCCTGCGTTAACCCTGAGCTTGCTTGCCATGCCAGAGTCCTGACTTTCTGAACTGGCCCTTACAGATGCAAAAGTAGCCATGACTCAAGTCACGAGTATCCTAACCACACTGCATTTACAAGGAAGTCAATTCTGAAAGCCAAACTCAAAAACAAATAAACCGGCCAGCTGTCCCTATTCACCTTAGAAAACATCTGAACTTCTAACTTCTCTTGCAAGATATTCCAGACTTCTGCTTAGGATTGCCATAAAGCTAGAGAATGGCAGAGCCAAAACAGTTCTCTCTCTACTGACCTACTGAAAGCAGAAGCAAAAATACAAATGTTCTTCAATTCCAAACCACTCTCTCCATATCTGGTACCATAAGATTTCTAAAACAAATGGCAGATCATTGTTCATCCTCATTCCACTGGTGTAGAAAACCACCGAGATGTCCAAGGAAAATTAAATCTTGCTACAGTCAAACTCCCTGGCATTCCTCCTGGCAGTATGTCACGCTCTTTGGTATCTGCATATCACCAATGATCTCTAAGAACACAATATGAGAAGGCATCTTATACAAGTTGCAAAAAAATCAGGATGAAGCTCATACAAGTTACAAGAAATCAGAAGGAAGGATGCATTTACATGAGCTCAATCAAAAAGATTTCAGAATTAACTTGACATAATGTGGAAAACTGACAAAGTACAAAAGAGATATATTTCCTTCTTCTTGAAAGAGACAAATTTGACTGGTTGGGCTCTGTACAGCTCAATACAGTGTCACTATTAGAACTAAAAAAGTCACCACCATTTAGGCAGGCATAGCAAGGCTTGAAAATGGAATGGAAACTGGAGAGCTGTACAGCAAACTCACATTGACTCATTCTAGTTCAGTAAAAACAACTGAGCTCTGGCCCCAATAATATGTAGATCCCATGGGGAAAAGATGTTTTTTTACACAAAGACAAACACATATTTTTCCCCTATCATTTATAAATGAGCCTTTATGTATTAAACTTTTAAATTCACTGTTGCAGCTACATTTCTTCAGAGATACAGAGAAGAACATACTTACATACTTTAATAAATGTGTACGTATGTGCATATGTATATTTTTACATACAAATACACATGCACACATCTCCTCATCACTTTGCTTTCCATTATGGGTTGGAATAATTTTTATTCAATGTTGCTAAAGGTCTGGGCCACAGTGTGCTTAGTTAAAGCTCCATGAACAGTTCTTGTGACCAAAAAAAAAATAAAAAATTTGTCAGAAAATCTCACCATAAACTCTGAGATCAATATCTCTTTGGCTCTCACCCGCAGCATTGACTGCAACACAAGTGTATTTTCCTGTGTCACTGATCTGAGCACTAGTCAATGCCAAGACTCGGCCCCCAGACAGAACCTGCAATACAAGCACGACACATTCAGAATACAATGTAAAGCACAAGCAGAAAGAACTATTAGGTTTCATTTCAAAATGAAGTACTTGTTTTGCCACTGCTTCCCACCATTGCTCTGTTCTCTACACTATTCCCCGCACTCTGTTGCTCTCTTTTGATTGAGACTTGCAAAAGCAGTAGTCTATCTTCATGCAAGTCTGTAGGGAACTCCTAGCATTCACAAGCCTGCAGGATTTGGACATTTCTCCCTCTTATCAGTTTCAAACATTGTCACACCTTTTGTCTGTGCCCAGAACTGTCCCCATAGTACACAAATTTCCTCTCTTTCCTTTCAGATCGTAAAATTAGCTTTCTAAAAGCAACCATGCCCTCTCCTTTTAACTCTGAGATATCTCCTTACATCAGTGGTTGGTCTTTTTTTCTGAATTACTATTTTATGTAATGAGGTATTACATGATCTTGAAGCTCTACAGATCTCTTCAGCATAGGAATATGGTCCAGTGTCCTCTTCTTGCCAGTAAGTGAAAAATTTGTTGATGCAAACTCTTACTCAGTATGAAATCCGTTGAAAGGACCACCTTATTTCAACGTATCTATATCTTCCACTTCACACAGTAATTACTGGAGCTAAACTCGCACCAATAACCTGAGCAAAAGGCCTTATACTTCCATTCCAAATCCTCTAACTTATTCTGTTCCATGAAATTGCACCGGCTTAGAAGTCTCCTACCACAACAGGAAACAGCACAGATAGCAGGATTTGAACCCAGTACCTGGAGTCCATCACTAAAGCTGGACACCGGGCTACCATCTTTTAGCCATGTCAGAATAGGTGCAGGGATGCCTCTTGCTTCACACTCCAGTCGCACTAGATTATTAACCACCACTGTCACCATGTCGCTGCTGCCAGAGATCGATGGTGGGACTGAAAAAAAAAAAAAAGAAAATAAAGCTGAAACAGCTACATAAGAGTATTAATCACAATGAAAAGAAATGGGCTGCTTACTTTTGGACATCATTTCTCTTTCTGCAAGGCACTACATTGTTGGAAAGATTTGTCATGTCACTCCTACTGAACTCTTGTCATTTGTTTGCTCTGTGCCGAATCCTGCTCTTTCCTTGCATAAGCAGTCAGATAATTTCAATGAAACTGCTGTGAGCAAGGTAAGCAGGACTGGGCCCGCAGCCCAGAGGACAGCTGCGAAACCCAAGAACCATAACATAAAACCAGAAAATATTCCCTGAAATTTTTATAATACTCCATTTAGACCTTGTGAAAGGCAATAAGAGTGGTGGGTTTAAAGGAAGAATTTTATCATATAAGCCGCATAAAGCAAATACATACACAGAGTAATAAATTGGCCTTGCAGAGCATGTGTGAACATTTACCAGATTAGACTGTAGAACATCTGCCTGTCCGATGATAAAAAACATCATATTGGAACATCTCAAAACACTTACTATAGATATACAGTCTAGCAAATTTTGTAGAGCTATGTTAAAAAAGGAGATAAGAAGTATTAAAAAAGGGAGATGTTTCATTTATCAGGAGAATTGAAAAAATTTTATTTGCTCCTACCACTAATAATTTAGTTACAAAGCTTTACAGTCAGTATCAGTAAGTCACTCCTAGAAAGAGATGAGGATGGTTGATCTACTCACACATATCCTATGTGAGGGGAAAAAAAAAAAAAGCACATAAAATTCTGTAGTGAAAAGAAGATTCATTAATAAATTCATCAACCTCTAACCACCTGTAACTCAGGCTACCTACTCTTAGATAAATTCCAGTAATAGCAGAAACGGCAGGAAAAAAACAAGCGTGATTTTATAATCTTTTTTCCCCACAGACACATGCACACAGTTCCCCTATTTCACTACAATAGCATCCATTGTTCTCAAAATGCCTGGAAAAGTTACAGTGGTGGGAAAGAAGTGAAAAAAACTTAATACAATGAAATCATATGAATATACTAAACTGGAATTCAACCTGCTTCCTTCAGTAGGCCTGCCTAGTTTCATTTAATGTTAAGTCTGCAGTATCAAGCACTGTTTTTAATGCAAAAATGATCTGATAATTTCTACCATAGCTACTGCATCCACAACACTATTAACAACAGAAGCTGTTGAATATGATCAGTAATCGACCAACATAGGTGCTCATTCACAATGTCAACTACCATACAGAAATCTAGAGCAGGCTTTCAGTAAATGCAGCATAACTTTCTGTGCTTGACGCTTCAGAGTCTGTTCTCCATTAGTTCTCCAAGTAGTCATTCTTGCTTCCACTATTCGGGGGGGAGGGGGGGGAACTCGATTTTTCTCTTCTCAAACTCATAAACTCTAAGTAAATTGGATGATAAACTTGTTCATGGTAAATTAAAAAAGCACTCCATTGTAAGCCTGGAACAACACAAGCTGAGTTAAGTAGGTTCATGGATAGGTGTTTCAGCTTCCTTTGATGCAATTAGTTCTGGCTGCAAGTGCATATATTTTGTTCTGGAAGGGGAAACAATTTTATGTGTCTAAGTCAGAAAGTATTAGTCCCTAGAAAACTCCAGACATATCCACTGAAATCCCACCACCCATAAAAAGACACGCATATACTTAGGAGTTATTTTTCATTTTTCGGTTTAACCAGAATAATGACCTTGGCTCTAAATATTTCCTCGGAATTAATCACTGGGTGGGGTTAATTGCCTTTGACCATGTCTTGAGCCATCAGTTTTTCCCATGATGGTCATTAACTCGATGGAAATGTACTGCCCAACTCATTATTTGTTAATTAACATTAATAGGAACTACATACTCTGCATGCATCTCAGCTGGGGACACTGTGCCAAATTTGGGCCACAGTTTTGCATGAAAGACTCCCACAGAAAGCCAGCTACATGCATATGCATGTATCAAAGATAAGAATTTGGATTACAGCCCCATCCAAAAACCACTGAAATCAGTGGAAAAGCTCCAGTTTGGCTTTTGATCAGGTATCTGATGTCTGCAAACACCCACACTTCTACTTCATCTTATTAGATGCAGTACATTTTTCTTTAAAACTCTTGGATTATGAAAGAGCATTTGATCTGTGTCCTTTCTTTATCTACTGTAAGCTTTAAAGTCATCTACAGCAAAACCAAGCAATTGCAAGGTCTTCCAAATTGCTGAAGTGGTAACATAAATAACTCTTCCACAAATCTGGTGTCTCTGCTCATTCTTCCTAGAATTTACTTCCCTTACCACATTTTCCTAATTCAAAACATGTATTCTAATGTCACTGAAAAACAGAAGAGTGAATTTTCTTCCCTCTGACTCCTGCCGTATTTCTTCCAGTATGATGGTGTAATGAGCGATGGTAAGTCTGCTAAGCAGACTTGAAACTTGAAAAGTGCACGCACATGTTTTTCCTAAGTTTTATAATACTTACCAAGAACCTGAAGACTGTAAAATAACTCAGCTGTGCCTGCTGTGTTGACAGCCACACACTTGTAAACACCAGTGTCAGAGATCTGAGCACCCTCAATCTGCAGAACCTGCCCTCTGTTCAGAAAAGTGGCGCTTGCAGCACCGGTAAGCGGACGATCGTCTTTGTACCACATGATAGCTGCATAATGAAAGGAAAGATGGAAAAGTTGCCAAAAATATCCCCATTACGAACAATGGGACCAAACAGTCTTCCAACTTTCCATCTAAGTTTTCAGATAACACCAACATAACACCAAAACTTAAAAACCAATATCAATACTACTCATTATTAATAACAATAAAAAGTAACTAGAAAATTAGGAAATCTGTAACATTTGTAGAAAATACTGACTATGCCTACAGAATTCAATAGCAAACTTGACACTACCATCCATGTGCACCATATATTTATGAAAAAATGTTCTGAAGTTAAAAAATTATCACACAAAGTATATTTTGGGGATACAAAGGGGCTTACTCATCTCATACCAAGGTCAACAGCAGCTGTTTAAAAATATGCAATAATATGATATGTATAATTTTTTCACCTGTTACCTAAAGTATTGATACATTAAACTGAACCACCTGGGAAAGTTTACAGAATCAAGATGCAAGCTATCAAATCAAAGTTCAACTGGCAGATGGAAAAACTGAAAATAAAAATAGCAGCCAGAAAACTGCTATTGCTCCAAAAGAAAATTTTATATCAACAAAATCCGAGGGCTTTTTTGCATCTCAGCCAAAAGATGGCACCCTCCATCAGCAGAATGTGAAACTAATGCTTTATTGGCATCACTTCACTATTCAGTAAGATGAAACTGCTACTCACTGAATAATTTTCTGTAGCACACAAGTTTTCTGTGAAAGACACAGACTCAAAAAGTAATCTGGCCTGAATGATGAACAAGAGTGCATGCAAACTTCTTTCTTTTTCATTGTGATGTTGTGCTATCACTTTTCTTAGTTAATGTCATATCTTAACATTAGTATGTAGCATCACATCATACATAGAAGAGGAGACCAAACTGGTTTAGTGTATAAATTATATGAACTCCATCATTTCAATTGTTTGTTCTAAAATAACTGACAATTTGATGAGAAAAATAGGGTGCGAAACAGATATAAAATCCTTATGTTTTTATAAAATTTTACATATACCCCCAATAATTTCAAATTTTGTTTTATACAGGTATAAATGATTCTAGAAAATAATACTTTGCTGAGAATTAATTATTTTAAAAGGTAGAGAAGGTGAACCTGGATGATCATCTGAAATTTAGTAACACCGTTATTCTGAAAATGGGACTATCATCAGCACAAGAATAAATTGCTATACTAGATATAAGATATGTTATACACTATTCCCCAAGTTTTGCTTTACAATCATTAATACAAAAAGTAATTAATACAGAAAATTATTCTTGTATTAACATGTTATTTTTATATCCCATCAGAAGAAGGTGGGAAGAAAAAGCACACATTAGAAAAAAGAAGGCAATAATTTTTTATCTGCACATCTCAAAAAAAAAAACAACAAAAAAAGATTAACTGTAAAAAAAAAGCTAATCCAAAAATCCTAGCACTGAAACAATCCCAGCAATGAAGTAACTAAAATCCAGATTGCTTTAGATTTTTTTCAGTTCAGAAATAATTCAAAAGATCCATTAGTGTAAACAGGAATCAAACTCATTCAGCTCTCGCTTGGGTAGATGTCTATGATTTCTATGGGAAACTTGCCTTTGAAAAAAAAAAAGAAAACAAAATTATAATTCCACAAAATGTGAGGAAAATAAAACACAAACAGATATACACAGCCTAGTTTTCAAAGCTTAGAATATAAAGAGAACCTACAAATTCATTAGTATAATTTATCATTGGGGCAAGCCATAGAAAGCACTGTACACACACAGAAAATCTACTCATTTTCACAGGCAAAGGGCCCAGACCAAAGAGCCTCCTATAAATTTCAATAGACTTTATCTAAGTCCTAGACATGGTCACATTTGACAGGCACAGTCAATACACAAGGTATTGTTTTAAGTCTGCCTTACACTATAAAATATTGACCTGACAGGGGAAAAGAGTGGATGTGTTTAAAGCTGATTTAGCAGAAGTCTCACAATATTCTTGCCTATGGACAGGACATTGCTATACAGGCAAGGGAGTAGATTATCCTTCTGTTTTTCATTCATTTAATTAAAAATGGTGGGGATTACCGAATTCCTCAATACTTACTCCACGTCAGTTGATACATTGAGATTTCCCATTATACATAGCGTTTAATAGTTTCTAGCTAGTTCAAAACCCACAGAACTAAACATTCAGAATATCCATTATTTTCAAAAGACACATAAAAGTGAAAACCGTTTATCAGATCTGCTTCATGTTCCCAAAGGTGCATGTGCATACCTGGCAGAGGGTTCCCAGATGCTCTACATTCAAGATGTATTGGATTATTCACCACTACTGTTTCATTCAACATTTTCCCTGTATCTTCCAGACTGGGCGGTTCTGGGAAAAGACAAAAGCATCAGGTTTTCATTAATCCAGCCACTCAGCTAGCAGAACATCCAATCACAAAGTAATCTGCCCTCTGAGAAACTTTGGGCAATGAATTGTACAAGCTTCAACTAACTGCTGGATAACCGAGGAATTTCTCAAGGAAGTTCGTCTTTAAAATGGGAATACTCTCTAATTATATAACCTCATTAGTGTTAAGAGGAATAAAACATTATTTTTATTACTTTCTATTTTTTCACAAAAAATGGCACTTAAAATGGACTTGCAGGAAATGGGTGCGCAACACAGAACAGTAATTCTTCTAATGCGGCAAGCTCATCTCACTTGAACTGGTAAAATCAAACGGAATGTTGTACACAGCAAGTGTACTTACTAAAGTTTATGAATTTGTAACATGACAGAAACACCAGATAATGACACTTCAAACATGAAGACTGAGAGCAAAAGAGATATTTACGAGCATGGGACTGACACTAGAATCAACTATGATGCAATTATCACAGTATAACATGAGTGTGGTTTCTCTTTCTAAGTCTCACCCATGGAGATGCTGCAATCTCCATTTCAGTTTAACATTTTCCAGTTACTGACTCCATCTGACAATAAAAGTCAACATAATCATAATCATCATGAGCATTTTGCCACAGTCGATCCCTGCACCTCCTGTATCCTTTGAGGATTGAGTCACATCAAGAATGCACAATACCTCGTGACCAATTCTGAGGCAAATATACATAAATCATGGTGAGAGCATTTATTAAATTCACATGCAGACAGCAGCTTCTCAGGTTTCCCTGATTCCTTTTATACTGTTTTTAGATGCGAAGTAAAATTCTTTTTAATGAGTCTGAAAAATCCCCTCATAAGAGAATGTTTCTTTCTCAGAAAAGTCATTCCTGTAAAATTTCCCCATTGCAAGGTCCCAGGGAATGCCGTTATCCCCAGAAGACTTGGACCAAATATCATATCTTGATTCAGAAACATAAAGTACCCTTCTGAGTGGTGGGTTAGTGGCAATGCGTTTGGCTTCTTGGGGTACCTCTGAACAGAAGAGTTAAATGGAAAGGCATTCATTTTCGTGGCCCTCAGTACCACACGACAAAGGCTAAATCCCAAGAATGACAGCTTTTGCCCTGACTTCTTACTAATGGAGTGGGACAAAGAAAGAAAACTGGGATGGATGTGCAGAGACAACAAAAAAGCCAGAGAGCTTAAAAGAGAAGGGAATACAGATGTGAAAAAGCTGCCTTAAAACAGCCGTGTTTAGCTTCTAACTAGAAGCAGAAACATTACCATGTACATGAAGCCGAACGTGCTGTTGGGCTTCTCCTGCAGCATTTGTTGCCACACAAGTGTATCGGCCAGCATCTTCTAGCAGGGCCTTGACAACTTGCAGAATACGGCCTGAAGACTCCAGCTGTACCAAAACAGAGAGCAGGGAACCACTTTACACAACAATCCCAGGCAGAGCTGCTAAGCGTAATGGGAAAGCAGACGCTTACACCGAATACAGTCAGTTTCATCTTTCTTCTAACCTGGGGCTAATATTCATGCAAAAGGTGTCTTGGTAATTCAGAGACTTCAGTCTTCCTGGGACAACAGGATTATTAGCTGTACAGCTAGCTGTAAGGAGACCTAGATGGCAGAGGGGCAGGCAAACAAAGTGAAGAGGAGGCTGCAGGCAGAGAGAGCTGCCACTGGCAAGATGTCAAAACTGCTCCAGCCTAAAGTAAATCAAAGACATTACAAGCGTTCAATCCCCTGGAGCGTGCAAGCACTGGGAAAGGCTGTTCATTGAAACTCAGAATTTCAGTGAGAAGGGAATGTATAGGCAGGTGCTGCAATAGCAGTGCTTATAGAAAAACTCGTGTCATCCTGCTTCACAGTGACAAGTGGGTAGAGCCACCTCATAACCGGCAGACAACCATACCTTGAAGGTTAAAGCACAACTGAAAGGAGCTGGATGCTGAATTTACAGTCATGGACTCTTCCGATATGGAGGTGTCTAACAGGATTCAGTCTACTAAAGAGTGCTATTCAATCTGAGATACCGTCCTATTCAGGTAAAAAGCCCATCGCTCTCCAGGATGGATCTTTAGCATCTTTATATTACAGCATGAGGGAAGCAAAAGGAAAAGAAGCACTAACATGTATAATTTATGATAACTATCTTTCATGGTTTGGATCCCATAAAAGAGTAGTGCTTACTCTTGTATTTCCTCTGGCTGTGTTTACTGGTTGACCATCTTTTAACCAAGTTATGGAAGGGCTGGGAATGCCATTGGCTATGCACTGCAGTGTCACAGGTTTGTATATCACAACAACTGTCTCAGAAGTCCCAGCTGATTTGATGGTTGGAGGAACTGGAAGAAGCACCAGAAACAAAAATGAAGTATTATTTGAACATACACATTTAAATATATAGAAGCAGTATCACACAGGTAAGAGCAGCTCTACTTCTATTTCATCTACTCTCATCTCCGATTTTTCAACTCACTAATACAAATAAACATTTACAGAAAACTTGAGCACCTTCTTGCCAGTAATTTAAAATAAAGGCAGTCTGCTTCTTCCCCCACCACACCCCTTGAGTAACCTACCATGCACAGTAACATCAAATTCTCTTTCATGTTCTCCTGCCTTATTTGCAGCCACACATTTATACCGGCCAGTGTCTGACACTTGAGCTCGAGGGATGAGAAGTTTTTGTCCATTTAGTAAGATCTTATGTCCACCTCTCTCTTCAACTGGTTGACCATCTTTCAGCCACCTACCGAAAAGAAAGTACAAACTCAGATCTCTATGAAAGTAAGATCAACAACACTCCTAAAATACACATAATTCTACTAAACAGAATTTCCAGGAAGGTTTGGAGATGTCAGGTAGTATTCTGCTTTTATTAGTGCCATGGACCAAAATGGTTTATCAGGAGAATGGAGTATAGGGGAACAGGCATTAAAGAAGTCAGAAAGGTTGACAGCTGGGAAGCTGTAGTGAAAGCAGATGTCACCAACTGAGGCAGACAGAAATCTCCAAAGCAAAAGCAATCACTGGTGGCAGATGAAAAGTGCACTGTTGCATTAACAAGGGAACAAGAGTTTTGTCAGCTCTTGTTATCTATCCTAGTTTCCAGGACATGCATATGGGTACAACATACCAAACTACTTTAAAATAAAACCCTGATCCTGCCATGTGTGTGCCTGACACTGTCTTCAGTGAAGCCAGGAGTTTCTCCTCCACACATTAACCATCACTAAATAGCATGGGCAGTTCATAAAGACCACCTCCAAGCTCACCTAATCAATCAGCAGATTTTTTTTTTTCTACTGTCATATCAATCCCCTTACGTGATAGTTGGTGAGGGTGTCCCTGCTGCCAAACAATCCAGCTCCAAAGGACTATGAAGAATCACAATGTAGTCCAAGAGCTCATCCCCACCTTCCACAAATGGTGGGACTGTAAGAGAAAAATCCATCAACAGAAACATTTAAGCATCAGAAATATCATGAAAGTATCTCAAATAGTAATGTTAAAAACAAAATAATTTTGACATCTACCTCACTTTGGGACACGTACTGCTTTATAGTTCATTATGAACCACTATTTCTTTTTGAAGAGAAACATTTACCTAATTATGTTCTCATTCTTCTCCACTGTTTCTTGGTTTTTTGTTTGTTTTTTCCAGATTCTGTCAGAACGATCCTGTGAATGGGGGGTGGGGGGAGGTACATGACTTCTAGCACCCTCTGTCAGCAGGAGAAAACAGAAGTGCAAAAGACCGTCTTCCAGGTCCTCTTCACCCTGTCTCATTGTCTCCCAGGAGTGGGTGGGCTGGGGAGGAAGCACTGCCATACAGCTCCTCCCAGCTCCTTCACTGACTAGCAAGACCTGTGAGATATACCTTGAGCAGCAGAATGGATGCTCTACATCTGCATGCAATAGTATACTCAAGAGAGCAGTTCAAAGCCTAAAAACCAAGCCTTTACAGTTCTTAAATAAACCCTTCCATGTCGGGAGAATGTGATTAACATCTGTACAATTCATTACCTAGAGATATTCAGAAGGGACTGCTGAGATGCAGACTGTAGTAAAGGATTGAATGGAAAAAGAAGGAAAAAATCTTTTACAAGGAGAGGTTCAAAATTTGCACAATACAACTCAAATTCAGAGAAAGATGTTCTCTCCCCAGAGGCAACTGTTCAGTGATATTTTTAATGGATATCTTTCATATCCATAATTTTCTTCTATGAAGGCAAGTTAGAAGAATTTTAAAGGTTACTGAGAATAGTATTTACCTACTATGTGCACAAAAACTCTTAAAGAACTAACCTGAAAGTAAGAGTCTTCAAACCATCCTGTAACCCTGTGTGCAGTACAGTGCTCAGGACTAGATATGTAGCTTGACTAACTGATCTTTTGTATAACGATACCAACAAAAATAAAAACATACTTTATTAGGTTTATGGAAATCTGATAAATCAGTAGTTCTATTGTTCACACACCTAAGATTTCAACTTCATATTTGATTTCTTGTTCTCCAGCTATGCTTGTGGCCACACACAAATACTGGCCCCGGTCAGCCTCAACGGCATTCAGAATCTCCAGCTTCTTCCCACCAGATACAATGCGGAGGTTGTCGCTTGCTTTCACAGGCACACCATCTTTTAACCAGGTAAGGAGAGGCAGAGGGTTGCCAGCAGCTTTACACTCCAATGTCAGTGAACTGCCAGCAACCACCTGCCTGTTCTGGGCTGTGTCAGCATCACCCTCAATTACTGGAGGAACTGTAGAAAGGAAAAAATGTATTGCAAGCCATTAATTCTGTAGCCAGAAAATGTATTAAAAGCAAATGGGTTAGTTCCTTCCCACCCACTTTGGCTCTCTATGCCATTATGTCACACACAATTTCATGTGAGAATTTGCTGCTGGGGCAAGCCAAGACAAAGGAGAAACAGAGAAGTCAAATGATGTAGTTCAACATTGACCAGTTGTATAAAATAGAGGATCTGCAGGGCTTTGGGATGGAAGAACTAAATATGAAGGTCTTAAAACAGTACGCTAAAGATCCCACCCAGAGCAGCTATTTCAGGTAAGTGCTGTTCAGCATGCACATGTGAGAAAGAGAAAGGATACATGGAGAAGAAATCGTTTCCATACTTCACTAAAGCATGGTATCAAGGCCTGTGAAGTCAAGAGCTTTTTGAGACTCACATAAAGCACAGGGTGCAAAGTTCCCTCTACATGGCCCTGCTAGCACAGGCCTGTCTCTAAATGCAGCCACTGACTGCTGTGCACCTTTGACAGGCCTGCAAAGCCTGCTGACGTTACAAAGGCAGAAAAGCTTTCAGGATGCACTTCCTGTAACATGGCAAACAACCAAGTTCAATAAACTCTCACTTACCATAGACATCCACATCATATATTTTCTCAGCAGCTCCAGCAGCATTGGTCACATGGCAAGTATATTTTGCAGAATCTGATACTTGGGCCTGAGGTATCTGCAGGAATTGCCCTCTATCCACATACAGAGCTTGGGGGCTGGAAATAATCGGGCGTCCATCTTTGTACCATGTAATGGTAGGAACAGGGATTCCCTTGGTTTCGCATTCCAAATTTATAAGATTGTTAAGAAGCGCTGATACCTCCGTGGTAATATTTCCTCCTTTAATACTAGGAGGGACTATTTCAAAAGACAAAACAACAACATTAAAACCTTAGTATACAAGTCTGTGCAGATTTAAATGGATTAAACATTAGAATACTGTTAGAATAAAAGATTTTAGCTTAATCAGACTTCCAATCCTTCCTGGTGTTCTTTCTTTGTTTTTTTTCCCAGCAGAGTTATACATTGCCTGTACAATTCTCTGGAGCACACAAAGAGTTGAAAGCATGACAAGAACACAACATAAAGGGCCACCATATATTTAAGAAACAAGTGCCACAGCAAGGGGCACTGCAGAGCATTGCTGCCTCACTAGAGGTACGTGGAAACATTTTTACCTTCTAGGCTCCAACACAGACTCCCAGAATGGTTTGGGTTGGAAGGGACCTTAAAGATCATCTAGTCCACCCCCCCCTACCATGGGACAGCTGGGCCTCCACGCATCCTGCAATGCATTTGGGCATGGCTCTGCCTCTTCCCTGCCTCTGAGGGGTAAAGAAAGAGCAACCCCTGTATACCTTGGGAGGTGCATCCTCCCAACAAGGAACAGCGACCTGCTATTTAAAATACCACATACATCCAAGAGCCTCTACGACTAGAGCGGGAACTGCTCAGTACACAAAACTTCTGAAGGTGAAGTCACTTACTTTGAGACTAAATATGAGCTTAACAGTCTAGCTTTATGCTCCTATTTTTGAAACTTTTGGCCCGTAGTCATTTCCCTTGCTCACTATGCAGCAGTACTCGGATTTTTCTAGCAAACAAGCTCTCGTGTAAATCAGCCAATATAAAGAGTTTGTAAATCTCTGTAGAAGTAATAAAAACACAGTGCAATTGGCAACAACTAAATTTATGACTGCTGAAAGTACCAGACACATCTGGCAGACACATTAACTCCTCTGCTGCCAAACATGCTCAGTATATCCTAGACTTCCACTGACTTCCATAGTGTTCATTTAAAATGCCACTGTAGAAACATAAAGCACAGTGCCAGTGAATGGATCTACACCTATGAGATGGGTCTTGCAGATTATCAAACCATGCTGAAATATTTTCCTAACTAAACAATTTGTGTGCAAAAATACACAAACCTCTAAAATATGCTGAAACACACCCAGTTCAAAGGAGAATACATTTCTCTATCAGCAAATGCTTTCATCCACAGAGATGTGGAATGGTTTTAACATGCTTTTTTTGGAAAATATCAAAGCCAAAAGTAGAGCTAAACAGCTAAAACCAAGTAAGAACTAGCAAGAATTAGCATCTAGGTTCCTCACTCTGTGGGCTTCCATTTGTTCAACCAGGATTAATGAGAAGTTTAAAAGAGAGATTCCATTCTGCTATGACAAATTCAGCTCTCTTCTGAAGAACCTGAAGTAAGGTCTACTCATCTGCGAGGATTTTATTTGTGTGGGGGTTTTATTTCCTCTAATTTCACAACAGCCACAATCACCTGCAAGTTCTCACAGCATTTTCTTTGCTCCTGATGGAAAAAGACTTCACTATGACTGGTGTACAGGCATATTTCTGTGCATGTGGTTGCTCCATGCTTCAGAAACATCCCAGATGAGGGAAATAATGTATAATAAGTTCACAGTTATCCGAAGAAAAGACACACAATCTTCAGAAGCAAATCCATAGTAAATGAGGACTCATCAGCTTAAGGGCTCACAGATTCAAATCCCCACCCTTCGTACTCCGGGCACAAGAGTGTTATGCCACCTATAGATTTCTGCACTTGTTTTGCCCTAATTTCTGCTAGCACTGTGCTCTCTCAGTTTTCAGGTTTGACTGGGCTTTCACACATTCTTTGTCTTCCAAACTGAAAAACTCTTCCTCTTGTGTCCTTTGAAGCCTTCCTTCAAACGCTGCTTCTTCCTTCTTCCATGAATCTTTCCCCTCCTTTTCTCCCAGTTGATAATCTCCTAATTTACATTAAACTTATTTACACTAATCACAGGAACTGCCTGTTCTCCATGTCTTTGCTAAGATTCCACTGCTTATAAAAACACAAGAAGTATACTCAGTGTGCTATATACTTCACAAAAATAATAATGTTAACATGGTTATCTCATGCTAGTGCTTCTTCTATTCCTATAAATGACCTCACTTGCTATAAATGATGTCCATTTACACCAATTTAAGCAAGATGACATAGCACACTACCTGAAGATCATCTGGAACATTCTTTTTCAAAGATTATTTGGGTCTGATTCTTACTTTTCACTTTGTTTTATATTTCTGCACTAACTTTAACCTATTCCTGGCTGAATTTACTCCTAGCCCTAGGTTAAGGAAAATAAGACCATAAATGTATTAAAATAAAAATCTTCTAATTAATTTTCTCCTCCCTAAGACAGATCAAAATATGAAGCCAATGTGATAATAAAATAATACAGTTGAAACTAACTAATAGCAACATTTGAGAAGGCCCTTCAAGATTTTTGGCTTTCACCAATTAGAAAATAATAAAAAGCACATAAATGCCACTTAAAAGCCAAGCTTGCAAAGACTACATCCATAAGTAACTTGATACATACTAACACTCAAAAAGAATACTCATCTGTTCACAAAGTAGTAAGTTACGTTTACACACAAATTTTGCAGGATCAGAGCCTTAATTTATATTTGTCTGAGTATCTCCATTCAAAAAAGAAACCTTATGAGTAGAATTAAAGGATCTTCTAGGATCAGGCATTCTATAAACTTACCATGGATGATCAGCTTGACCTCTTTAACTTGTTTGCCAGCAGTGTTGGTGGCACTGCATTGATAACGACCTTTGTCAATCCTTCGAGAACTCTTTATGTGTAGAACTTGATCTTTGTCCAGAAGCTCAACATTGGGATCACCCAAAAACAAGGGCCTGGAACAGAGATTATTTTGGTTCACAGAACTCTGACCCCATCCTTTCAACATTAATTACACAAACGTACTTTCCTCGGGTTGTCTGGGACACCAGCATCAGAGCCATGGTCCTAATCCTGATCTCAGTTCCTTTTTTTAATTACTTAGGTCATGACAGTCCTTTGCTTATAACAAAATGTCTGCATTTACCAGATGAAACTGTCAACATATCAATACCAAAGAGTAAGGAATTGTCATATTGGAATATCTGTGAGTACTAGCCAATGTCTATACTGAACTACATTGTTAAACACCAACACTATTTAAAAACATTTACAGCCCATTTTGTTTTTCAGCTAATATTTAAAGCCGCCAAGAATTCTTGTCTTGGCAAGCTTTCCTGGAAGATGAGACAAAGAATTGAAACATGCAGGCTACAAATGTTTTAAAACCTTTAATGTATATATGCAGAACTGCACAAGGCATTAGCTAGAAAAATGTTTGACACGGGTACTGTCTACCAATGAAAAAATCATGTCAGCAAAACAACTGTATTTTAACTAATGATATGTTTAAAATAATCCAGATAGAATAAACTCGTAGAAATGGTTACGTTTATCTTGGTTCAAGTATTGTTTGGCTTCAAATACTGTAGGTCTGCTCTGCAAGTGCCAGTGTCAGGAATGGGACAGTTCACAAAGAAAAGCAGGATGCTAACTTTTCATTAAAGAACTTACCACCTGACACCACCACAAATTATATCCGATGCCAATAACTTAACACTAGTTAAAAGAAGAGCTTGGTGGTACAGTACACCTTCTATGTTCTAAGGGAGGAATAACCTAGACACAAATCACAAAAGCTATAATATACTTACTTGCCATCTTTGAACCAGTGTATGTCAGGAAAAGGGAAGCCTTTGGCTCTACATTCCAGACTGACTTCCTGGTTGAGGATGACTGCAATTTCACTGGGGATATCAGCACCTATTATACTTGGTGGAACTTTAAAAAGACAAACATTACAGGAAGAACTGGTATTTAACCAGAGAAGGTATGCTATGAAACTGGAAGAAATGCAGTAGTGCATCATACTATTCCCTTGAAACAACTTTACTTTTCACTGCAAAGTGACTCCTGCTAGATCACAACATCATTTCTACCATGACAAGCACTTCCACACTTGTGCTGGTGAACTGTATGTAAAACAACTCCTGTGTTAGACTGCTGTACACTCAAAATACAAAAAAAAGTATCAAAGACCAAAATCCAGTAATGAAAAGCAGCATTTTGTCTGTGTTACTACAAGAATGGCGAATTTTAAGTATTCAAAAGCCATCATGATGAGTGCTTTGGCAGCCAATATTTAATGGGCAGTAAGAAGAAAAACCTATTTATAATAAGTTTAAATTTATTGGCTTCTTAAATATCAACTCTTTTTCAGATTACCATCTTAAAAAAAACAAAAAAACAAACAAACAAAAACAACCCCAAAAACATAGAACTAACCTAGTACATCTAGGTTAAACAGCTTCTCAGAACTTCCTGCTACATTTATGGCTTTGCATGAATATTGTCCAGCATCATCAGTAGCAGTTTTAAGGACCTTCAGTATCTTCCCGTTGTGCAAAATCTGGAGAGTACTGCTTTCCACAACCTTAAAAGAACCCGAGATATTAGCCTTATGTGATCCAAGTTATATCAGCCAAATATCACAGCTGGATTTTTATAAGAAAATGGTAGTTTTAGTCTAAGCATAATCTGTTTTCCCTTTCAGTTACAGCACTAATCTGCTCAACTTCTGCAATCTATTCAATATGACTCGTAGCTCAAAATACAATAGAGTGGGAAAACCAAAGAAATTCTTTGTCTATGGGTAATGTTCAGGCACAAAGGTGCATAAAGGAGTCTCTCCTCATCTTAAACTATCACTTATCAGCTACAAGTAGAAGCATAGGACTCAAGGATAATCCTAAAGAATCCAAATCACCCCCAAGAGTTCTTATTTCTCCATCTATAGAATGAAGAAAATACCATTATTGGTCCCCTCTGCAAGGACTCTGGCATCTACAATACTGGGAGATTGATAGGGCTAATTCTTAGGGGAATCTTGAAAATAAAGAGTTTACTTTTGACTTATTGAACAGCTGAACTAATGGATTAGCCATGTTTGGCTGGCTTTCCATGTGGGAGTTCCTAGTGCAGTTTAAATACACATAAAGGCATGTACATGTATTTACTTTAAGTGAGCTCTCATACCAAGCACTCAAAAGACAACAGAAAACTGACTGATGATGGCTATGTTACTTCAATTAAGTTAACCGTACATACCTGGATATCTTCTTTATACCAGGAAATGATTGGGAAGGGATTACCAGATACTTCACAGAAGAGACTTACAGGGTGATGAAGAACTACGGATGTATTTGTCACCTTTTCTTGATCTCTAATTTCAGGAGGAACTACAAGAAAGTTCAAAGTCATGTATTAAGCCTTCTATTCCACTGATTTCCCGCTTTCTCCTTCTCCCCAAGTCAAGTGACTCTGTAATCTAAATTTCTCAGACCTTCTTCATTCCCTCCCCAATGCTTCCATTTGCCTTTTGGATCTGGACATACCTCCCTGTGTCCTTTCTTCTCTTTATCAAAAAACAGTCTTCTCTTGCCCAATAACAGATTCCCAGGGAAATACACTCAAACACAATCACCATCAACATTTTAAGAGAATAATCTTAAAATTTAATCTTAAATTTAATCTTAGTTTTAAAATCCAACGTTACTTGCTTAACATATTCTAGAAGCAGGTTCTAGAGAGTCATCCTTCCTCCTCACTGCTCCAGTCATCCCCAAGACCATCTGCCTCTCATTTGTCCCACTATGAATCCAAAGTGAATGGCTTTATGTGGTGGATTAGAAAATTCAAACCCCACTAATGAGCCCTGCTGGTACAAAATGGAATTCCTCCTTTTTTCAGAATAAAGGTAAGGATATAATCCTGCTCAGGCATCAGAACCAACTGTCATAGGAAGTGAACAAGGCTGAAATAAAACTACTCTGTAAGAAGCAAAATATCAAAGCATATCTCAAGGCCACCTGTAGAGTTTCTATTTTCCAATTAGGATTCTGGAAAAAGAATATCAGGAGCAAGAATTCTCTTATTCTATGTTCATTCTGTTAAATAACTTTTCTCATATTTATATTTGAAATGCAGATCCATCACCCAATCTTTAATTTCTACCGCACAAAAGTCTTCATTTGTTACTTGCATTAAAGTTTTCAAGTATAACTAGAGGAAATGAGATGCACCTAGCTCTTCGAGCGAAACAAAGATGGTTTGTGCATAAAGTCACAGAAAACAAAAACAGTAGAAAAATTATAGAGGGAATCAGAATAATACAAATGCAAGTACTCAGATTAGATTTTATAATTTAACTGCACATGGGCAGATCTGGGGCATGCAATTTCCAACAATAAAAGAGAAGATGTTCTTCAAAAACAGTTCCCCAATAGTTGCATTTATTATTTACCATTAACTTTCAGTTTGTATTTCCTTTCTGTGCTTCCAGCTTCATTGGTTGCCACACAGATATACTCTCCATTATCAGAAGGTGTAACAGAAGCTATGATCAGCAGTGTCCCATCCTCCAGAACTGAAATCCCTGGTTCACTGCCTGTCAGCTCTCTTCCATTACGTAGCCATTTGATAATGGGCTTTGGAATACCTAACAAGAAAAAGGTGAAACTTCAAGAAACGGTTCGCTCAGCTCAGAATAAGAAAGGTTCAAACAATTCCCACTGCTTGCTGGAAGTCTTACTGGCAAGGACAATGCACAGGGAGGCTATGAGCTTTCAAACTTAGAGGCGGCCCCAACTGTTAAAATATGATTTTAACATTAAAAATCTCAGTCCTAAACATTATAATATCCTTGTTGGCTAGCAATGACTTTTCACAGAACTTCTGCACATGGTGGTTATTTAAATCACTGTTAGTTTGAATTTTTCCACATAAAGTATATATGGAAAATACTGTGCAGAATGTATATTTTTTATCATGACAAGGAGTACACAGAAACTTAGTAATTTTCAATGGTCAACAGGAAAATACACTTTTGTCACTAAAGGTGGCAACAATAATACACACCTTTTGCTGGGCATGGGAATGCAATGCGTTGATTTGCCACTCTTTCCTGAAAGGGACTATTGTAGGGAGGGTCCAGATCCTCAATAGTAGGAGACTCTGAAAGAAAATTAGACCCCAAAAAAACTCTTGAACTCTGCTCCCAAATGTGAAAAATACAGTCTGGCAATACATAACACTTCTAAGTCTCTCTCCTTCACAAGGTCAGATTCCAATAACCCTCTTAACATTGATGAAGTATACTACACAAGCAGTCTTGATTTCCACGGGAATATTTAGGAAGTAAGCAGTACAAAGAGGCTTTGACTGAAACTGGTTCTCTCTAAAACCCACTGTATTTGTTTTGAAGGCAGAGACAGTCTTTCTGCAAAATCTGAAAAATACTATTTAAACTGTTTTTTCTCATACCACATATTAGTAGTACTACCATCCTTTGTTCTTCCATCTCATTTTAAATTTTTATGTGGTCTGACACTATACAAAGAATTTTATAATTAAGTAAAGTTACTGGCAGTTCTTTGTTGTTTGTAACAAGCAGTTCTCAGCACCTCTAATCCAAAGGGATCAGAATGTTGCCTTCCAACTATTACAAAGAAGAAATAATGCCTGAGTAGCTTAAGTCAGCCATGCTACATTGATGTCTGTCAGTCCATCAGGTGAGGAGTTATACTACATATTTAAATTGGTACATTGACCACTGCTGCCCCATCACCATTTCAATAGCATACCGACTGATTGAGTGAAGAGCTCAATTTCAGCTCGTGAAAAATTCCGCTGTGTTTAAAGCTGTGACACCAGGCTCTGAGGTTCAGAGACGGTCTGTGAAAATGTGAGACAACTGAATACACAGAGATAATATTTGACAAAGAGGTTTCCCATACTGGAATCTGAATTTAATTACCTACTACAAAACCAAATCATAAGTAGCTTGAAGATTTTTTTAATTAAAGTAATATATTTTGAATTTGTTTTTCTTATTTCTGCAAACTCTCCAAAGACTATTTGCCTATTCTAATTTTCCTTAATTAACATCAGAACATAACATCTAAAACAGATTTGGATTTTGCATCATAAACCAGACACACTGGCATGAAATGACACCTAGCCAGGGCAGGAGGCAAGATTATGGCCCCAATATAAATACCTTGAACTTGTACTGTTATCTCTGATGCATCGCTGCCCGCTACATTACTAGCGACACACTTGTAGATTCCAGCATCAGGAAGCTGGACGTTGCTGATGCTTAGAGCTCCATCCAGGCTGTGGATAAACTGCCCACCACCTATCGGCACAGCACTTCTGCCTTTGAACCAAGTGACTGTTGGAGGAGGGATCCCCTGGGCACTGCAGGGTATGTCAGCTCTGTGGCCAGCTTGGACTTTCAAAACTCGAGGCCCACGCTGTATCTTTGGAGGAACTAGGGAAGACAAGTTTAGTCCATAGAATGTGAAGAAAGTGATGTACAACATCATTCTTGAAGGAAATTCTTTTCTGTTTCTTTGTCATTTTAGAAAACATCCTTCCATATTCACTGAAACCAAATTCCCTCAGGTGACTAAGGAAGCAGAGCTGCATGCTCTCTACATAGGATAGGATGTATGACACTCTACTGCTTAACTTATTTGGAGCAGCTACATTTCAAATTCTACTGCATGACTTCCATGGTTAGTGTAATATTGTTATACCAAGTGCCTTTGAAGAGCTATGGGTACTGGCTCTTGATAACACAAAACAATTCAAAAGTTTTTATCATAAAAAGTTAATTTTCCTTTTGATATTTTAATTTCCTTCCCCTACTCCCAGATCTTTGTATGCTTCCAAACACAAGTTCAGACAAGGAGATAAAATCTGAGTGGAAGAGATTTTGCTCGTCCCAAAGAATAATATAAATCCAACATAACTCTTTTGCCACAATGTTTTTCTTTCTAAGGATCATTGACAATAAAAAGACTTATAAAGAATGTCTGACACAATAACAAGTGCCATTATTCCAGACTCTCTGTTAACGTACAATTACAGATAAACAAAGATGTACACTGATATCAGACTTCTCTATACACAGAACCAGACAGTAGTTTGTTACAGCCATTATAATTGAATTAGTGTCATCTGAAGGTTTCAGAGGTGCTGGGGGTAGGAGTTCCAATCTGGTACATTTATGGTATGTGGTCCACTTCAAAGACATGAGCTGGCAATGGGCATTGGCAACAACACTTCCAAACTGTACAGCAACATGAACCACAGGACAGCTATCTATACACCTACAATTACTATTGATCAGCCTCGTCTGGGCTGTGCCAGGCCATTGCTCCTGCACCCACTCTCCTATGTGCTTTAGCACTGGCAGGAGGTGCATATGCCACAACCTGTGTTTCTGTCTGACACAGGTGAGGAGGAATAAATGAGAGAGCATTGAGCTTACAATACATGACATTGTGTAAGTGGTTAAGAGACTGTGGTTGGGGCCCCAGGATGGGGAGAGTAGGAGCGAGACAAGGGAGTGACAACGTGATGATCTGTGGTAAAAAGGAGAGGGAAGGGCACATGGGCCCTAGCTTGAGCAAGAGTGAGTAGAGACCTTTAATGAGGGGGAGAGGAAGGTGGGCACAAGCACAGGGTGCTGGTTTGAATAGAGAAAGTATGGTAAGGTGGGTTAAGGTATTCATTTGCAAAGGTGGGTACAGCGGAACGTATATGCATATAGCTGTGCACAAAGACAGGAGCAGCTGCCTATCAACAGGTGACAGAGTTGCACACTAGTTTCACTACCACCTGAGCAGGTGTGCAAGCAAACTGACATTTGCTACCAAAAGAGTTTGGATATTTAATTCCCATCAAGTAGGTGGGAACTTGATACCTATAAGCCTCATCAAACTTTGCTATTCTCAGCCACTATTTGCAAACTTACTGCTGAGAAACCTCTTGCACAGAGAACATCTAAGTGCATTAGAACAAAAGGTTTCAGCTCTTAAAATCCCTTTGGCTGACTTAAAAAGAGTAAAATGTCATATTGTGCTATAATTCTTCCACGAGTCTAAGGAACGTTAAAGGAACGGGGGTGTGCATGTGTATATATATGTACACGTGTGTGTGTATACAATATTTCCTTTCCACATAATAAATAACAACTTGCACATGAAAATAATATGACCTGAAATAATATAGGTCAATAGTAACTTAATGTACATAAGGGAAAACATTTGAAAAGCTCTGTGTGATGCTAAATTCCATGCAGAAACTTGCAGATGATTACCCTTTAAGTTAAAACTTACCATGTACGCTTAGCTTCACTAACTGAGTCACATTCCCAGCAATATTTGTGGCTACACAGATATACATTCCACTGTCTGAAACTTGTGTCTCACTGATCTTCATTGACCCTGAGGGTAGAAAAGTGTGTCTGGAAAAATAAGAAGCAGATACACTGTATAAACATGTATTGAAAAGTGAATGACCTCTACTTACACATTGCTAATTATTGCTATGAGCTAAAAGACCACCATTCTACAAGGCACACTGACCTGTGCCATATTACTGAACTATGACTTACATTTATTAATTTTTTCTAACTCTTTACTGAGCCACTACATTCAGAATATACAGCAAATATCTAAAATGTAACATCCAAATTACAAAGTTTGGTTCTAGCTACTTACAGGACATATTAAAATCTGTCTTGTTTCTAGAAATGAAAAAACAAACAAACAAAAAAACACCCCAACAAAAACAAACAGGTACAGAAATGGAGCCCTTCAAGCTCCTGTCAAATTTTTTGCTCAGCCCAGGTCAGCAGGATCAGAAAGTTAAACAACTTTTGATACTACTTCATCTTGGCAAAAAAAGATGTTACGTTGATTCAAGATGGAAAAGAGGATTCTGAAGAGTATTCCGATTCAAAACTGCCAGTTCTGGTGTTTATAGAAACTGTCATTATTCATCAGTAAATAGTTAACTACATAGCATTAATTTTTGCTACAGTTCTGGTCACAGGCCTGTAACATTACAAGATACATTGGCCAGCTAAGCCAAAATCTTATGTAGAAGTCAAAAGTAATAAAGATAGGGAAAATAAATGAGGAGGGAAGAAAAAATGACAGCTAAGAACTGACAAGAAGAAATTCGAGTCTAGCACTCAAGGTTACATAGAAAATTTAGGCAAACTTGGTGGGAATTGGTGGTATCATCTGTCTTCCTTTCTCTGGCACTGTCTAATTAGGACAACGTTATCATACGAGCATAAATGGTGAATTTGGGGATTGCAACGGCCCGGAGAAATGAATGGAAAGAAAGTGAAGTGTATTTCCTCCAGGCCACCCAAATCTGTCTGATACTATGATTCCTCCTTTGCTGCCTATATCTTTCCAAACCTTTTTTTTTTTTCCTTAATAACCCCAAACAATAGATTGCTGGGGCAACTTATCTTCCATTATTTTGTGCACTAATTACATTTGCTTTCCAATAAAAGTTCCTTCATTTCTGATTTCAGTCATCTTTTGTTTACTGGTCACATTTCTAACATCATCTTTGGGTGGTCTCAAACAATTTTGTTTGGACTAATTCTTTAACCTCTGCTGACATCTGTAAACAATTTTATGGAATGGGCTGAGCTGGAGTTCTGTTACTCTGGACAACTTGGATCTCTCCACAACAGCCATAAGCAAGTAGCTTAATTTATCAATGTCTCCCGAGGTAAAATGAGGACAAGTAAGGGACCAAGAACATGGATTCGTCAGTGCATGCAACATGCTCGTCGGACACAGCAGAAAATTACACGCAGATTACTAACTACAAATCAACTCTCTAGGCACAAGCCTCCTTCACCAAATATGCTGGCCCAGCAGCTCTTAGTTGCCGAGGCTGTTGCAGACCTGCTGGAATGGGTGGCTCTGAGGTATAGATCTGGCCACAAGGGAAAGAGGCTCACCTTCAGGTCTGTACGATTCCTTAACTCAGCTCAGACACTGGCTGACTCCTTCCACTTGGATCACTGAGAGACACTAGACAACAGGCACAGCAATCGCTACAGTGGACATTTGGCCAGCATTTCTGTTTCCTGGTTTATGAATACAGCTGTAGACTTTACCCTTTCTGAGGTATCCTGAATTCTAGAAAGCACTAGCACACCCCATGAGAGTACCTGGCACTTCAACTGGGAACATACAGAGAATAATCACCTACTTGTCTCCTCTCTTATTTTGCACCATACTAAAATAATAAGGAAGAACTCCAACATTGTGGCCCATGCTGTATACAAGACAGTCCCCAACTCTTCATTCTCTAAGGTTGTCAACTCAACATTTTTATCAGCATTTAGCTATGTTTTCACATGTTCAAGAATATCTGGAGAGTTTTTGGATCCAAAACACAGAGAGCTATAATCCCTTGTAAGCACTCCCAAACATTTATAATCATCTGTATTCTACTGGCAGCCCAGTCATCATATGAATAACAGACAATGCTCCCCTGAGCATAAATATGAAGTGCTTAAGAAAAGAAAAACAGTTTTTAAACATTTATAATCAGGCACAGATTATGTGGGTCTCTGAGCACCACCACAGTACAGATATAACAGGATGTCTTTTGTCTTGGCCTCCTGCGTTTGCATATAAACATGCACTGGAGTGGAAGCTGTACAATGATGCATGATCTTAGTATCCTTCGGAAAGAGACATACACTTGGTTCAGGAAAGAGAGTTTCAAGACCTAGTAAAACAGGGTCCTCATGCAGGACAACTTAATACCTTCTGATTGATCCTGTGGTGATTAGAAATTATATGCCCTTCCAAAGTCTTGAAAGCTTAGACACAATTTCACTTTTCTTTTGTTTTCATCAAACATTGTTACCTTGGAGAGAATGGAGATATAAGCTGCATTTCTTTGGCCCAGGTAATTATGGGGGGTGGCAAGCTCTTCACTTCACATGGAAGTGTGACATCTTCCCCTGCAATGACTGAGATCTCTATGGGTTTATCATACGCATTTCCTTGCTGGTCACCAGGCCTGGATACTCTAGGTTTCACTATAACATGGAACATGTTAAGAAGCTGCAATGAATATATGTATTTGTACAAATGTAACACCACAGAGTTTTACTTCAGATTAAACATCTATTTTTTAACGAGGTATATAACATTACAATCTTATTTTGAATGATGTGTCTGCAATAGACATAAATCACTGTAATGCTGATATACAGTGCCTGCAGCTCAGACACTGGCTGATGCCTACATGTCATACCACAAACACCAGCAAGACTGCACTATCTACCCAAAAAGCTGGATAGCAACAGATCTATGTAGTTCAGACACATGCTGAGCTCTGTATTGCATAGGTAGTTTGCAACCAATACCTGAACTATGTTACACTACAGCACCAATACTTACAAGCCATAAAAGCCTTGCAAAGCAAGCCTACACCTAAATCAAACTTCTTGTAATGTTGGGAGATGGTAGGAAGCTTTGGGACTGGTGGGATTAATGGATCTTCATTCTTCTACCAGCAGGAAATTCCATTCCTATACAGATATTTCCTATCTACTTCCATAAAAGATGAAATTATGATCAGCCCAAGATCCTAGTCCATGAACTCAAGGTAACAGGAATCAGGAGGTTTTAAGAGAATCATAATGGTTGAAGAATAGGCCTTTCAGTATCAGCCATTTGTAAAATTGCCTAGTATGTGGATCCAGTGATCTAGGACAAAGTCAAAAGCACCAATTAGAGATTAGTTTAAATTCTGTTTGCACTGTGGGTATCCTAGTTCACAATCCACCCGAGTGGGTTTTACCGTCTAAAGTAGAATGCAACAGGAGACAGACAATAACACTCTATTTGATTTTAGCTCATACATACCATAGACAGTCAGCTGGACTTTCCGTGTAGCATAACCAGCAGCGTTTGTTGCAGTGCACACATATTCCCCAGTCTCTTCACTCCCTGGTGAAACTACATACAGACTTCCATCAGACCCTGCAGAAAATTTCACATTGCTGGGAAAAATTACTTCTCCTTTCTGTGGAAAGAAAAAAAAAAGTCCATAGTGCATGGATTTTCTAAAATAAACCAAATTACAACTGTTTAATTCAATAAAAGCTAAAGCTTACAGTGATAAAATCTAATGAAAACATTAAAATTATTAAAAGAATATAAAAATTGTTACGGCCTGTAGCATCTCCCCTAGCTTACCCCATTGCTGCGACCCATTCTTTGTATGAAAGATACCGTATTTGTAATATAACACTGGGTCTAATTTTTTACTGTGCAATATGCTCCATGCTCTTTAATGCAGTTCTGTAGACCAAACAATTTGCAGGCAGTCTGACTAAATTGAGCAATGTTTTAATTTATATTACAGTACTGATTCCATTGTTTATGGCCGAGATGCACAAAATATTTTATATTAACTAAGAAGCCTGGCCCCAAAATTCCTTCCATACAAATTAACTAACTTCAACTAACTTTTCACACTCCTTAAGGGCCACTGTCTAAGCAGTAACAAGAGCAGAAGCACAGGGATTCTTATGCAGAAAACTTGTTACATTTTACAGACCCCAATTCTTAAAAGAAAATTAAGAAGTCAAGATTTCAACTGAGTTAATTTTGACATTGATTTCCAATGTCCAAATAGATCTTGTATACATTATATAAAGTGTTTCTTAGTCAGCAGATCCTTCCTTGTCTGTATTGAATGTTGTAAGTGATAATTAAGAAAAAACACTCCTCCCATGTTTTCCTCCCTACCAAACCAAGACAGTTAACCATGTTCTATTCCTTCTTTTTCACAAAGCTGTTCATAAGGTCCCAATCAGTTACATCTGCACAACTTCTGAGACACAATAGTGCCTTCACAGCAATGTCATTTGAACTGCAACATATCCCAAATAACTGTTATTACCAGAAATTACGCTGTTCAAGGCGGGGGGGGGGGGGGGGGGGGGGGTCTGT
>NW_010973166.1:3650447-3747523 GCF_000737465.1 Haliaeetus leucocephalus | reverse complement strand
GGGGGGGCGGGGAGCCTGACTTTCAGACAAATTCTCCAAAAGCTTGAGGTCCTCCTCAGTAGACACCTTGTCAAGGACATGATTGAAAAGTGACAGAACATTAACCCCAGAATGCCACTATTAGACACACCTCAGAGGAAAAATTCATCTTAAAGTAAGGCTCCAAAACAAAAATGAACTGTCAATCTGTGGCAGGTTGCCTAATCTCAAATTATCAATTCACAACAGGAACATGAACAATTTCTAAAGTGTTAAAAACAAAAACACAGTGATAACCAAAGCCCTTCTAAAGAATAGAACGTTGATCTATGGCTGGACCATGGCCAGAAAGCACTGCTCCAAGAAACAAAAGCAGATATGAATAAATAGAGATTTGCAGGTCCCTCACAACTGATGCTTTTGGCCATGTTTCTTGCATATAGTTTTTATGACAACTAAATGATGCATTCAATTCATCTTTCACCATGAACAGCTCAAAGATGAGAAATTACCTTGGACCAGACAATAGATGGCTTAGGAACTCCACTTGCTTTGCATGGTAATGTTACTGGGGTTCCTTCAATGGTGCTGAATATCTGCTGTCCATGCTGAATAACAGGCAGAACTAAAAATAAATGCAAATATTAAACACATGCAGGAGACATTTCAAACCATGGCACAACTCTTACAATAAAATCCTTATATTCAATTACTACTTCATACAGGCAGCAGGGTTTGGGCATTTTCAGCCTGTTCTCTGAATCCTAATGTTGACAATGACCAGCCACTTTGCTCTCCACTCTCCAGTCTTTCATAACAGAATAAATACCTGTTCATATCAAAGCATGTCAGCTATAGGTTGGTCATTGGATTAGGTACGTATAGTTTCAAACTAGCTGTAGGTATTTCACATAGCTGATTGCAATCATTTCAGAAAGGCTTTGTCACAATATCCTCTGACAACATTTTAGGCTTACTGAAACAGTACTGTACATGATTCAACCTATACAGCACCTTTCACAAGATTGGTGCTGAATCAATTTCCATCGATGGACAACATTTTGAACAGAGCAGATATGAGAGTGAAGAACTGATCACACTCCAAGCTCATTTAGTCTTTGTTATAAAAACTACAAAGTTGTGCTAACTGCAGTGATGGTTTCTGCAGGAACTGACTGCAGTCAGTCTTGATGAACTTGCATAAAAATACCAGATCAGTTCACAAAATCAATAACAAGAGATAAAAACAACCCCAGATCCCCTACTTAACTGAGCTGGTTTTGAATTAACAACAGAAAAAAAGATCAGATTTAAGGCTAAATACCAAAAACTAGTTCTTTCCAAAAACATACAAATATACTCCTTTCTGTTCTCAAGTTCTGAAATATGCCAGAAACTAGTGTTGACATGGAAGACTGTCCTGGTTTCAGCTGGGATAGAGTTAACTGTCTTCCTAGTAGCTGGTACAGTGCTATGTTTTGAGTTCAGTATGTGAAGAATGTTGATAACACTGATGTTTTCAGTTGTTGCTCAGTAGTGTTTAGACTAGAGTCAAGGATTTTTCAGCTTCTCGTGCCCAGCCAGGGCACCTGGCCCAAACTGGCCAACAGTGTATTCCATACCATTGGACGCCCCGTCTTGTTTAGGAACTGGGAAGTGGGGGGGGCAGGGAATCGCCACTCGGGGACTGGCTGGGTGTCAGTCAGCGGGTGGTGAGAAATTGCCCTGCGCATCATTTGTACATTCCAATCCTTTTATTACTACTGTTGTCATTTTATTAGTGTTATCATTATCATTATTAGTTTCTTCTTTTCTGTTCTATTAAACCGTTCTTATCTCAACCCACGAGTTTTACTTCTTTTCCCGATCTTCTCCCCCATCCCACTGGATGGGGGGGGAGTGAGTGAGCGGCTGCGTGGTGCTTAGTTGCTGGCTGGGGTTAAACCACGACAAAGACCTAATCAGACACTGAGTACTTGCCTGTGTTAAAAAATAACAGCTATTCCTAACATAAAAGGATGTTCCAGCATCTTCAGTGAAGCTTAAAATAAATCTCCCATGATTAATTTAACATGTGAGAAAATTTCAGGCTGTAAACCATGAAGTGGTTGTGACCCCACACAGACTTAATACAAGCATCTTCAGCTGAATACAGATGGGTTACCACAATGCTAACACTTTGTCTTGCTGTCAGTGTAATTTTTGGTATGTTTTAATTAAAGAAAAAAAAAAGGGGGGGGGGAACACGACACAAAAAAACCCAAACACATTTTGCCAAACTAATAATTCATTTGAATTCTAATTCTCCCATGAGTTGTGCTTCCTTATACCAATTATGAAACCCCAGACAGCACTTTTCATGGTTTTCCAGTAGATTTCCACTTGCATCTGTTTTTTTAATAAAGCTAGAGATGAAGACTGCACAGCCCAACCTTTGTAGATGTTTAACAATAAGGATCCTTTACCATCACAAAATGGTGTTATTTTTGTTTTATTTTAGAAACAGTCTCAATCGCTCAGTTCTTTCCTGTGCAGTGGATCCAATTTCCCAGCATGTTACTTTACAAAGTAACATCATGACAAAAGAGGAAATCTGAGAAATTAGTATAACTGTAACAAAAAAGCTCTAGTGAAAGCTGCTGTTAGTAGGAAATGCACTCTCATCTTGCATTCAAAAGCAACAAGACAGTGTTCCTTACCATACACATTAACAGTAGTAGTTTTGTTGCTTGTCCCAGCAACACTACTTGCCATGCAGGTATAATCACCACCATCCTGCAGCCGAACTCTTTCAAGGTGCAGGCTTCCATCACTGCGAACATTAATGTAGGGATTGGGAACCAGCTGCCAAAAGAGCGATGTAATGTTTTACTGAAGAAAATACTCATTGGTAATGTTTACTTTGGGATGCAGCATGGCTTTACTTGACTGTTTCATATTCTTAAAAATTATATGTTCCTGAAGAATTTTACTAGAGCTTTTCCTACTTTCCATCTTTCATAAAAAGCTAATTTTAAATAAGAATTTTGTATCACCTTGTATTTACTGCTGGAGTGAGATTAAGATCTGCAACAGCAACTCTGCTCTGCTGCAGCACATATAGAACTGCCACTCATGCTTATAATCATGCATTGAAGCAAAACCAAATTTAGCTGAATTATTTTACTGCATTTTTTTATGTTATTCCAGTAACCAAATTTGATCATAGATCAGCTCTTGATGAGTGCAATGACTTGTTCTTCTTCCACAAATAGTTCCTTTTTTTTTTACAGTTATCAAAAACTTCAAACGTGCCATATCTATCAAGTAGAAGAGATCAGCTCTGAAGCATACCATTGTGAAAGATAAGAGAAGTTTTAACTTTCACCAAAGAGTAATTTTTTAAAAGTTATATACCCTGTAGCAACATTAAAAAAAATCCATGAGCTCTGCAACATAGACTTGCCTTACAGAAAGGTTGTTAGAATGCAAAATTGTTCCAGTCATGCCATGCTCAGAAAAAGCTGCATTCTTCTCTAAATATAACTTACTCCAACACTCACTTTCCTTGGAGTGTAGCTTTTGCCATGAGCTTACAATTACAGGAAACTAGAACTACTATACTGAGGAATTAGCAACTCAACAAGGAGGATCCTGCCAGTATTTCTCACAGAAGTTACAGCTTGTGCTACTTGCACTTACACAGTCTAAAGAAAAGGCCAATGATTCTCAGTGATAAAAAAAATTGAGCAGAAAACTAGCAAGCGAAGGGTCAGGTAGTGCCAGGCAGGGTTCTGCTTGGTGACAATAAATAAAACATTTTGCTATTATTTTTTAATTACAGCTGTGTAGAAATGGCTTTAGGGAGAAATTAGCAAGCAAGATAAAAAGCACAGCTTCATAAGGATGTTAAAGTCAGTAATTTTGCTACTACTAAAGAAATGAAACTTCACTCAGACAACTAAGCTCGGTGCGGTGTCTACACCACCTTTCTGTCTGCAGGAGTTATAAATTGGCAACAGCATGCTCCCAAGAGGGAAAGAAAACATACTCTTTCATGCTCTGAGCAGTGGACCACTAGGAAAGGAGTATACAGTACAGGGATACTGACATTCATCTCATCCCATCAGCAACAGTAAAAGTCATGATATTAAAAAAATCCTAAATCTACAGAAATTTTCTGTTATCTTTATTTTTAAAAAATGGGGAAAAATAAATGCTTTTCAGTTACCAGGGTTTAAATTCCAGCACTTTTGTCATTCTGGTAGGTATATTTCACCAGCATTCCTATATTCAGAGCCCAAGGCTGAAATCCAAGAGCTAACAAGAATGCATAAAACTGCTTTGAAAGTAAGTAAAATAGAAGATAAAAGAACAATTCACAAATACTTTGGTTTCAAGTTCTTTTCTAAACCTTCACATCCCCCACTACCATCTCCTATTCCCTCATCTATGTTTCAGAGTTAGAAATTTCCTAGCACGGCAGTGATCAGTGAGGCATAACCGTCAGGATGCACACTTCCACTTTCATATTTTGAACGGTAATAAACAATCACTTCTCAGGGGAATGACTGTACTCTGAATGACAGCACTGGCAGAAACTCAGAAACAGCTACTGTCTTACAGATACAGATAACTGGCTTCTCCTGAGGCGGCAGCAGCTCCTGTTGAGTGGTGGTTATGTGCTGTAATTCACCTTGATGACATTGGATCCTTGTTTCCAGCGAGCCAGTCCAATCTCGTGAAGCATCTTTACTTCTAAGCATAAAATCTATCAGTATATTTGTACATCAACTTTTGTAAATTAAACCAAGTTGTTATCGTGGCTTGAAATGTCAATCATAGATTTTCTCTGCCAATAAATCTTACAGGAAGCAACACAGTCTTACCACCATACTGTTTTTAATCCACCTCCGGTCTGGAATGGGGTTTCCAGCAAGCAGTACACACGGCAAAGTAAGCTGCTGCCCCTCAATTACATTAGCTGTGGCTGGACTTACTCCAATCAGAGGTGTAACTTGAACAAAAGAAAGAATTAGAATAAATTATTAGGAGTTTTTATATATTCATGTAAAGTATTACAATTTATTATTATTTTTGTCACTAACGCTACTTGCAGCAGCATCAGACAAAGGTCTCCTTGTGCAAAGTACTATAGAAATACAGAGCAAGAAACATTTCCTACAATAAAAACTATACAATTTAAGTAGAAAGAAAAAAAGGGGCAAGAAAAAAATTGCCATCAACAAACAGCATGAGAGTTCCAACATAATTTTACAACAAAAAATACTAGATAGGATTCTGCTATCTGAAATGTCAACGATGCAGGCAGGAAAAAAAGAAAGAAACAAATGAAGGGGTGGGGTAGCATAGAAGAGAAAGGAAGCTGGAAGAATACACGTACAATGATCCTAAGACTAAGGAATGCCAACAAATGGAAGACGTTGTCCATCTGAAATTGGATCCACTCCAGCATTTCCCTAAAAACTCATGTTCCCCTGTTACCAAGCTGATATATTATTTTTCCTTACTTAGGCAAAACACCAAAGACCAAAAGCAGCAGATTTGGAGAGGACAAAAAATAAGTGGTAATTTCTTTTGGGCATAAAATTTTTAAAGGATTAGAAGAGAGGTCAACAACACAGCAGAAAATTCTGCATGCTTTGTAAAGACCCAACAGGAAGCACCCCTGGGCACATGCTTGGTAAATTAATTTCAAGTACTGGGTATTAAATAACACTTTTAAAATCAGTAAAAACATGTCTATCAAATACTGCTAGCACTACAGATTCCCACTACATATTCTAAGTTAACAAATGGTTTCTTTGATGGCAGATGGACTCCATTCTTATCCTCCCACAGATGTATACATTCCATAGCATTATTTTTCCTTTTATTTCAATTGTCCAACTGAGGTAATAAACAACTCCTTAACAGCACAGCTATTGTCAAAGCTAGACATTTACTGTCTTCTCAAATCACTAAAATTCCTTCCCAGTTACATCAAAACACTGACGTAAGCAAGTTCATTGCTGCCTTTTTTTTTTTTTTTCTTTTTAAGATGAATTAAATGGTAGAAATCCCATCATTAGCATTCATTATTATGGTGATTTTTCATTCCTTAATAAATTTACTTAGAAATAAGAAACAGAAGACAGGATAAATCACTTTTTTAAAGGCTGTGCTATAAAGTGTAGATGGAACTAATTCAAATTAATGTAGCCAGTCAGAAGACAATGTTCGGTGAATTTTGCAGGTTAGAAATCCATTACAATATTCCATGCAAATGTCTTCTGATTCAGTTTTTGTGGATGATTACATATGTGTAAATATAGCATGTAGATACGTCACCATGTAGGTACATAACCCACAGACATTCTTTTTGTTGTACAAACACCACCAACTATCATGTCGTCCAGTGTACTCCAGGTATTGAAACGTGCCAGTGTTCCCTTTCACTGTTGTCGCTGACATTAATCAGTCTTACCCAGTCCAGTTACTGTGATCGTAGCTGGCCGTGACTGAATCCTTCCAAATTGGTTCTCAGCTTCACAGATATAAGTTCCTTCATCACTGACCCACAAATCTAGAGGGGGAAAAAAAGAGATCTGATTGCAGCATCTGAAATGATATTGAAAAGTTTGCAATACATGGATACCCTATCCTTTTATCTTTCAGTTTCAAATATTCAGTTTTGGTCAGATCATTCCTTTCCATCTGTCACCAAGTACAGAAGCAATGACTATATGAGCACTTGAGTAAAAAAAAGCATTATATACATACATATATGATAATTTTCATCACTTTATTGCATATACTTTAGTATATACTAATGTGTATAAATAATATATAGTAGTACACTATATACCTACATGTACATATGCTATCATGTAGTGCATTAACTATGCAATGTTACTTGCTACATACAGCAGTGTGTGTCTGTATGTGAACAGAAACCCACAAAATAGTACATAAGACATGAGCTACCCCACTGTATGTACAGTAGAGAGGAATTACTGCACCCAACCTGATTATGTCTAGAAAGGAATAAAAAAGCTAATTAAGAAAACAGAATAATATTACTTAGTGTAAGGGTGATGGAAATGCTCTAAGTAAGTAAAATTACAAAGCCACTTGCAGAATTTTTGTTACTACCCAAATTAGGACTTGTCTAAAACAGTGAGTTTAGAAATTATTCTCTCTCTCGAAAAGAAAACGAAAAGAAAAGAAAACGAAAAGAAAAGAAAACGAAAAGAAAAGAAAAGAAAACGAAAAGAAAAGAAAACGAAAAGAAAAGAAAACGAAAAGAAAAGAAAACGAAAAGAAAAGAAAATCCATAATCCATGGCTCCTCAGTATCAAGAGACCATAACCCACATATGTTTAAACAAAGGTGTAATAGTTTCTATGAAGAAGAATGAAGCCGATGACCAAACACCACTGAATTCACAAACTCATAGGAAAATGAACTGCATGTCAAAAGCAATAAAGTCAATATCAGAAATACAATCTCTGATAAAAATCCAGTCTTTTTACAAAGTTAACAATTTTATAAAGGAGTATAGTAACTTGAACGCATTGCATGTGTCATATTTCATTCTGGAATCTTTTTTTTAAAAAGTTCAGTCTACCTACTGTTAACAGATAGAGCTCCTGTTCTGAGTTGACTGACAGAGCTAACTGCGAATGGTCTTGAGAAAAGGGAAGCACTGTTTAGCCGCCTCCATTTAACCTTTGGTTCTGGGTAACCCTGAACATAGCATGGCAGCGTGATGTTTGAACCAATATCTGCAGATTCATCACTGGGTTCCTGCGTGAAAACTGGGGGAGCTGGGGGTAAAAAAAGAAAAAAAAAGTACACAGAAAGTGATTTGGGGTTGCAACATGACATTAGCATTCTGCTTGCACTATTGATGACCTCAATTTATGTCCCATTATGCACAATTATTCTAACAACAGATTCCCACCTCTAGCAACACCTTACAAAAGCAGCCTCGCATGCTCTGTACTTACAACGAGGAGCTCAGAAATAGGCTAAACACCTCAAAGAAATAAAGATACAGCCACCCCCATCAGATGAACGTGCATGCTCAAGCGTTAGCATTATTAAGTTCCTCATCTCCGTCAAACAGTATTGCTCATTGCTTCAGAAAGTGTATGTGCCTGACAGGAACATGCATTTAACAAGATGTGATGTGTTAGGCCACAAGCAGTTAGAAAGAATTAGGAAAAGAGGAGAGGAAGGACTAAGTTACATGTAGTAACTTAAGTTAGTATAATATATTCTCTACTTGAGAACTATGTTAGGTTGAGGTTTGAACAGTTTCCTCTGTCTCTGCCTCTCTTCCTCCTCATAACTTTTATGCTTAGCAAAAGAGGTAAGAGTGAAGGAAAGTTGGAGTCCAAATATGACAAGGAAACAGCTTAGTGAACACCACCAGAAAGATGTTCCCAGCACAGACTTACATGTATTTGTGAGAAAGGTTCAAATAAACAAGGCACCATTGACCAGATACAGAAACACTGAAATTAGAGTATTTACTGCCTTAGATTGCAAGCTACTTACAGCCAACATCTAGAGTTATCTTTCCAGAAGCTCTCCCTGCATCATTGGTAGCCACACAAGTATAGTCACCAGCATCCAGATCTTGTGTTTCCTGGATCTTCAAAAGACCCCGATGAGTATCAATAATGAGAAATGCTGATGCCCTCAACTCTAAGTCACCTAAGTCCAGACAGAAAAAAAGTAACTGAAATAAAACAGGGTATGTACCAAAATTATTCCAACGAAACAGGGTGCAAGTTTGAGATTAGTTCACAATGTGCCTGTACTCATTTAGCAGATGAGCATTCTGACTTCTGCTCAACTGAGTGGAAAATTCATTACCACATTAGATACAATCCCTTTTTATTTATTTGTTTCACATGGAGAACACAAACCCAAGTAGCTTTGGACAGAGATCAGCATTAGGACAGTGTGCCAGGCTATATTTCTCCTTCCAAGTTAGAGACTATGTGTGGCAGCCACTTGTCTTCCAGTTCTGTACCAAGTTGGGAACTCCACAAAACCTAGAAAACAGCTCTGCTACCTCTCAAGCTCAGCAGAAGCCACAATACTGATGTGTAACATTCAGAATTCACCCACATGTACTTTTTAGGATGAGTATCAAAGCCTATTGACTCCTGCTTTAAAGTGCAAGGCAAGCACTAACTGCAGTGAGTTCAGAAGTAGCTTCCTTTGAGGGATAGTTATTCACAAACAGACCACAACAGGGTTTGTGCTTCCCTCCGGCCACTGTCAGAGATGAAGGATTGGACTGGATAAGCTATCTGTTGGCAATATCTACCAAACAAGATTACTGGTTTTCCAGAAAATCAGCAGGGAGGTGGTTTATACAATAACACACAGGCATCAACTGCTTTTTCTGAGAATAAATGTTCAGTCTTGAGACAGGATTCTTTGACTTAATATTATGAAAACTCCTGCAGTTGTGATACCCAATATCCTGGTCCCCTATTTAAGAAATTGTAGTAGACAACTCTGAGATTTGGAATAAAGAAGAAATAAAAGTTCCCTAGGCATTTCAAAAGAATTCGAGCAAAGATCCAATAGGAAAAATAGAAAAATGTTTTGCAATTTTTGTAGCATATAGCTAACCATTTTCTGTCACAAGAATAAACCTTATTTAAGTAGGCAAAAAGCTCAGCTTTTTTTTTTTTTTTAAACTATATATGCTACAGAATGTTCATTCACTGTATTTAAACAGGAGCAAGAATTTATGCCCTAGAGGTTAAGTGCCACATCTTCTAGATTTAGAGAATTTCACAGATCAGTCACTAGTTGGAACTACACAGCTTTTGAGAAAATAAGTCACTTCAAGATCATTGTTCTGAATGTTATTGCTAAAGTAAATAAACCAAACACAAAGTAAGAAGTGCACCTTTAAACCATTTAACTTGGGGATGTGGGATTCCAGTTGTTTTACACTCCATAATCGTTGTGTCTCCAAGAGCAATCAGAATTTCACTTTGAACTATGGTCAAAGTTGGGCCCTCTAAAAAGAAACAATACAGAAAAAATTAAGTTCCTCATCCAAAATATATGCCATTTTTAAGACATAAACCATGAAATACTTGAATTTTCTCTTGTTATATGGAAGAGTATTTGCATTAAAAGTCAGAAAGCCTTAAAAATCATGTAAGGTGACAAACACTGGGAAACAGGAAAAAGTAGAGCCTGGAATGTCCAGAACACTGGGACCATACAGAGACTATATGGGAATTCAAGGAAAGAAGTGGAAGAGTTTGATCATGTAGAAAGTAAAAAGATTCAGTCTCTCTTTCACTCCAGCCAGATGTTGGTCATCAAAAATTTTAGTAGTCTATTAATATATTAATGTAGTGTTTAGAGTACACAATTTGGACTAGGGCTCCAGAGTGCTAAGCACGCTACAGGAATTTACAGACACATAATTCCTTCTCCAAAGATCTACTCAGGTTTGCAAGCCTACCTCAATTTAATACCCAATTTTAGGGTTTGTTGTTTTTTTTTTTTTTCCTTAAAAACAGCATAAGAAGAAACATTAAGCCCCAAATATCACTTAACAATACTACTCAGATTTGAATAGGAAACAAAAAGGACATTTGTGAGCTGTTCAACATCTTTTCTGAGTTTTTTGAAATTTCTACCAGTATGTTATGCGTGGTTCTACCAATTTTAACAGTTCCTCCCTGTTGATGTATTAGTTTGCTTTTTTAATTTCACTGCGTTGTTTCTTTTACTTACCAATGTATGTAAGGGTGGATGTCTGTTTCTCTGTGCCAGCTGAGTTACTTGCCAAGCAACCATAAACTCCTGCATCGTTTGGAACTGCCTTTCTTATGATTAAGGTGCCTTCTGGGGTCAACCTATACCTGGGAAACACACAGGGAACCAACCAAAATGATTAGTTAAAGAAAAGAGACTAACATTTACATCCACACTCCAAGCAGCAACAACAGCAGCATGACCAGATGGTTTACAAACAGGTATTGCTGTTTTTTTCTCATGATAAACAATAATATTAGTATTATTATAACTACCAGAGAGTATCAATGCATTTTGTGAAAAGCATTTAAATTAATCTTGTAAAAAGCCTTCTGAAGAAAAGAACTAAATTATTTCTCTTTTAGAGATGAGAAAATTGAAATTAAAGAGTTACAAAAGTGAAGGTTGAGGTACTATTTCCAAAACTCAGACTCCTGTGAAAGAAATAGAATATTTTGGCATTCTTCAAAACTTTTCTCTCGCATAGGAAAACAAATAAAAATAAATAGAGAAAGCTATAACCCCTACCTGCTTGAACCAATAATAAACATATCGTTGTGTGTCCATACTACTGTTGGCTTTGGATAACCTGTTGCAGAACACCTGATAGACACTTCAGAGCCTTCCGTAAAAGTCTGATTATTCGGTGAAATGACAACCCTAGGTGGTTCTAGTAAAAGAAATTAAAAACAGCAATTAAAAATATACTTTTAGAAAATACAGATTATAACAATCACTTTATTCCCATTTTCAAACAGCTCTATAGTGAGAAAACAATCCTGATAAAGGTCAGAGCCCACTCATTTCTCGCTTCCTCTAGAACAATCTACCAATTCCTCAGCATAACACATACTAACTTTTATAAAGGTATGCAAGTCAGGATTCAGGGTACAGAGACCAAGTTAATTCACAGGCCTACACAGTTAGCTTTGCTCTGAGATGCAGAATTTGGAGCTCCCAAATGAGGGCACCAATTCTGACAAAAAGCTGCCAGAACGAAGCAAAGTTCACCAACATGATCCATCAAGGTGACAAAGCCAGGCTGAAATAGGCATAAGCTGTACAAGGGCATCATTCTGAATAGAAACTATGAGAGCATTAGTGGTTTCACATGGATTCAACTTGAATGTAATAATTAACTTTGAATTTTTAATGCATGCTTAAAACTCAGCAAAGCAGCAGCAGAGCCAATTTTGATAAATGTAAGACAAATTTGTGCAGGCTCCTGAAAGCTAAAGCCAATGACCACAAATCTTCAGGCACGTCAATGGTAAGAATATAACCTGAGTGATAAAAATAAAAGTGACAATCTATCTGCACACACACAGAAAGAAATTAATAGCAAAATCATGTCGAAGACAATTGAATCTGCAGTGTTAACCATGCCAGTGGATGTTATGGATTTCAGCTGCATTTTCACCAGAAAAGTGATTAGGTGAACTTCATAGAATTCATGCACTTATATCCTTAGACAGATTTCCTCAGTCAGAAAGACCACCAAAACAATTCACTGTGGCAATAGACATTTTCTTCTATGGTACATATGACTGTCTTGCTTAGAGTGGCAAGAAAATGATCCACACCACTTAAGGGATGAAAAAGTAGCAACTTGAAGTAGCAGCAGTTAGTACTACATCTTGGTTATGGCATGAAACTGGCTACTATTAGATCAGTAGTATCAATCTTCATCTTAGGAGCTTTGCCTCTTGTGAATCACGTACTGTATTAACATGTATTCCTTGCAGCTGATCTTTTTAGTGGCAACCATAGAATGAAAAGCCTAAGCCTAACTCTCCCTTGAATCCAGGGCTGCTCTGCATAGCTTTTTTTATTAGCTTCAGTGGGAGTTACACCTTCCTATAGACTCAGGTGACATTTGGCATATTTTTGTGGCTGCCAAGGAAAAATGTATGTAAGAGCCAGTACACACAATCTATTTATGTGTGGCATAATCCATCGAGGACAAGATGAAGGGGTGACGCTATGCAACTTCTAGGTGAACAGCACAAATCTTTCTAGTTCAGTCTGTCATAATGCAAACAGAAACAATTCAGAGTGCTACTACAACTGCCTTTCTGGAAGAATTAATACCATGACCTCTTCATTGTCATTGTGGGGAGGAAGATTATCATCTAAGTTCTGTGTTGTAATACCATTTGCTTAAAGAGCTAACTAAAACACACAGTGTTTCTGGCCTGGAAGAAGAATCTCCCTGCAGAAGATTGTGCTGCTTCTAGGACAGAAGCGAGGCAGCTTCTGGCTCCTTACAGGGCATAAACACCATGGGTTTTAGTCAGCAGACTTTTAAGCAAATGGCATTAAAACACAGAACTCAGAAAACAATCTTCCTCCCCATGATCTCAGCACACCTAATGACAGGGGATAGTGACTGACAGAAAATGAGATAATGAGAAACTAAATGATTTTCAAATGCTCAAACATCAAATTAAGAGCACAGGTAAGAACAGCAGGAGATCTCTTCACCTTTTACATGGAAGGGCTTATCAAGAGTAGCATAGGTTTGGGAAATACAGGTTGGCAAATCTAAAGATATTATCGAGTCACATGCTGACTTTAACAAGGTGTCTGTGCCTCTGCAGGTCCAACTTCACTTGATAATATGGACTAATTACAACACATTACAGCTGGAAGGCAGGGAAGTACTTAAGTGTCCCATGGATACAAGACATTTTATTGTCTGCTACAATCAGTTACTAGAGAATGATTTGTCCTGTAATACATCTTGTTAAACAGGAGAGCAAGTTTACCACGAAAAATATTAGTTTTGAAATATAATTAGTTGTAACATCAGTATACAGGTATGGACATAACTTTGATTTAACCTTTCTAGCATACTTCTAAATAAAATATTTTGTGTTAGAGTTTCATGAATAATTCACATCTGTTAGTGTTTCGTGCAAACTTATCTGCACGCCCCTATTAAGCACATCAACCCCCTCTTTTGAAGAGAAATGTAATTGCTGTTTTGAGGAAGGCTCTTTGATGCAGTATAGCACCTGGTGCTCTGGGAAGTAGAACTTATTGCCAGGACTTGATGACTCTGTTTTCAGTCATTAACTAGCTGTGTGAGCTTGTAAAGGATTCTGAGATCTGTAAGTAAAAGTGTATGCAAAACCAGACAGCTATACTGCCAAAGACAAGAATGAATTAAGCAATAAACAGCAACTAATTTGCACACATTTGCAAAATTGTAAACACAGATGCATATAATGCCTTATTTCCTTTCTGAAATTTATGGCCATTAACCTTCCCCAAGGTCATTAGGTTTTCACTTGTAGAGTAGATTTAATAAAAAGCTGCAGGGTCCTGAAAAGTCACTGCTATGTTTCATAACGGGTCTGAAACCTCTGAGCAGGAAAGGCACCAGAGGAAGGCAGAACCATAGTTCCAGAAGTACTAGGATTAAATCCAGATACAAGGGGGCTGGGAGAGGCAAGAAATGGATGCAAGTTACAGAACAGTCCCTCAAGTAATTCATGATGTGCACAGCTTTCTCAGCTATTTAAATTTTGTTTTAAATCCTGCCAAGAGACACTGGGAGATATTCTGCATGCTCTGGTCTTCAGGAAGGTCTCCTCTCATGTTGATATTAGGAAACTGTTTGTCTCAGATAGCAGTTACACATCATGTTTTGGCAGCACACCATTGTCCATGCAGTTATTTTCACACAATGATATTACCAGGAGAGCAGAAGAAGATGGAAGAAATATTTGTATTTAATACATAAAGCAATGAAATTAATTGGGGAAAAAAAAGTCAATATCTATGGCTGTAATACTCAAGCTACCAGCTAGAATCAGTGAGGTCACATTTGCCACTAATTAACCACGTTGTTTTCTTGCTCAACAGCCAGCAACCAGGCAGGCACATAGAACGGGCTTTCTTGTGTGACAGGTCAATTTAATTTCTTTTGCTTTGTTCTTTGTATCATAGGGGAGAAGATTCATACATGGGCAGGAGAAGCACAAGCTCCTTACAGTGCCAAGGCTGCAGAATAAAACCTCTTAAACAACATAGATCATGTGTAACACTTCTTAAGAGAAAGAAGGTTAGTGAGAATTTCAGAGTCTGAAGCATTCATAGTTGTAACCATCCTTGGCCCTAATAGTCATTAAAACCATTTGAGGCAGTTAAACTTAGCATGAAAAAGGAACAGCAAATACCAAATTTTTATTTCACACAACATAAAAAAAACCCTCTTATCAGTCTTTATTAGTAAAAAACATACTTACTGCTGAGGCTTTTTCACTACTTTCTGTATGCATTTTTTTCTTTTTTGAGAGAAACTTTTCCTCAAAAGCCACTCTGCAGATGATATTTGATTGAATCATTACTCAAAGTGTCAATATTTTTGTGCAGCACCCTCGAGATTCTTTCTCGCCTTTTACACTAAGAACATTTTTGGAAAACTGCATGATTCAACCTATTCACCTGACAAGTAATGCATTAACAAGGCTAACTATTTAAATGTATCTAGATTAAAAAAAACCACCATGTAAGAATGCAACCACTGCAGCAGTTTGCCCATGTTTGTTGCAAATTTTCACAAGGGTTTGGTTTTTGTAAAATTTCACTTCAAGACCATCCAGATCCTCCTACACACACACAAATACTGGCAGAGAATAGATGGCGCCCCATCCCTCTGTCCAGTCTGCTCCCTAGTAGTTCTCTATAGTTACAACCCATTCCTGTTGCATCAATTAAAAGGGTCTGAATTGACCTACTTGGGATCCTAACTACCAAGATACAGCAAGAGCAGATGCTTATCCCAATGCCCTGCTTTTAGTAATACAGGAACTGTAGTGCTGGTGTGAAAAATTCTCTTCAGACCGAAGTCCTGTGTGACCACAGCAATGTCTACTAATTCTTGTGTTACTGTGAATTTTATAGATATGCCTTAGTTTTTTCCACAGGGAAACATATAAATGGAAGTGAATGGCTTTGATCTCAAACTGTCTGAAAACCTACATTATGTTAGTGTCAGCCCTAGAACTTGGTAGGCTCAGGAAAAAAACACTTGGTGAACACCTTTATAAATGAAAATGAAAAAGTCAAGGCTTCCTGTTCCAGCAGAGCAGCCCTGACATGCTGCAGATAAAGAAACAGCATCTTAGAAAATTAGTACATTACAGAAAGTGAAATGGGGGACTTTGACGTCCAAAACTTAGTGGGTTCTTCTCAGGGAATATGTCCCCACCTTCACATGAGAGACAGTTCACTTTATTGACGTGTAAATTGAACTTGGTAATGCACAGGAGCATAAACAAGGACTGCACGTAGTAATTAATGATTTCCTTGTGCTTTTTATTAACTGTTGCAGTAACAGAGATCAAATATCCTGCAAGAAGCTAGTTTCCAAGAGATCTGTGTAAAATATTGTCTTGAACCAGAGGTTTGTGCAGGTCAGAAGACATCTAGAAATGCCAATTTCTGAACATGTTATGGTTTCACTCCTCCAAAACTCTTCACAGAAATCTTTCTAAAGGCCTACATTTTCTGTGAGAAAGCAGCAAGAAAATAATGAGCAAGAAATCAAATGACAGAAATTAAGATGCATGACACTAATTTCCTGTTTAATACCCTAATTTTTTATCTTTCATCAAGTTAGGACTTAAATTACTTGGAGTAAGAACTCTTCCTACGATGCATGAACTGAATACTATGAAAAATCACAAAAGCTTAATCATCACTTATTTAGTTGAATTTGTGACAAATTATCTAAAAGACACAGAAAATTTAAAAAGATATTTCTAGCCGGATAAAAGGGCTTTCTTTGTTCCACTTCTGTACTCACCTGTAGAAACCTCACCCAGGGAATACCATCAAAAGAAACCTCCCCAAACAATAAATTCAGGCCAACTCATGAAATCAGGCCATAAGAGTGATTGGTCTAATAACAATTTTTTCCCCATCAGTTCCCCTTCACCAAATGTAGAAAAGAACCTCTTATGAACGGCAGCTGTGTGGAGAAGACAAGTTACCTTGGGGATACTCATTAATTTTCTTGAGTGGCAGAGAACTCCAGAGAGGCTGCTCAGACAATTCCTGACCCTTCTGCTAACCTGCATTTCTTGTGCAAGAGTCTAGTTTCTGAAAAACAGCTTAATGACTATCATTGAGTCTGCAGTGAATTATAATTAGCACCTACTGATTCAGCTCTCTTTCTTTCAAAGAATAGTGACTTTTGCATTAAAGAACTTTGCTGAGAGTTCAACTGTTTTACTTCCTGTTCTAACAGGGGCGGAAGTGTCACAGTGATAACAGATTTCAGGTAATATCTTTAAAATATGCAGCTTGGAAAAAAAACAAACAAACAACCATGAACTCATCTTCTCAGACAGTTCCAAATAATAGCCTGGAAAGAACCACAGAAGGCACTAAATTCCTTTCATTCTTCAAGACAGATACCTTGCATTTAATTAACTTTCTAAATTTGAAATAGCAAGTAAAGCAGTAATACTTCAATTTCATTCCCTTTCTTGTTTTCTCCATGTTTAAAGAACTCAGTACAGTATAACAAACTTCTCCTTGCCCATTATTACAGTGTGTATCTGTATATCTAAGTGAATGATATTCACACAATCAGTTATATAGCTATCTCAAAGACTAAGATGTTTATTTCTGTATTGTCTCTTTTCAGACAAAAAAAGCAGAGGAAATTCAGGGAACAAAGCACTGGGTTATGCCAAGGAGGTGATTTACCTTTTGTTCATCTAGACAGTTTCTTTCCTGGACTTATTCCACATATAAGTACATTCATGCTGAAGGTCCTATTGTGTGTGTTCAGTTCTGGTTTCTGCTCCTTTGTTCAGTTCTGGTTTCTGCTCCTTGTCTGGGACATACCTAAGTATTACCATTGCTTTGGTTGAGCCTAGTCACATACATTGTCACCTGGGCAATTTTTTTTCAACCTGGATTTCAAGCTATTGGTTGGCTGGTAAGTGTCCACATCAGTTCCCTACAGCAGACAGCACATTTGCATCTTGTCAGGCTAATAGGTCCCACTTTACCCCACTGCACATCTAATGTAGTTGACTCCATTCATACAGCAGGACAGTACTCTTGCCATGCATTGGCTTTACAAAAGCCTTTAGCAGACTGTTATTACAGCAATGACAATTCTTCAGTGCCCAAAGTTAAACCTACACTTTACTTCTTATGTGGGCAGGTGGAACACATAGTATGTCTGCTTCTTTTCTGCAGGTGCAGCTTAGGTGCTTCTAGCACTTAGCCACTAGCACAGATCGCTCTGAATTATTTAGCAGTGCTACCTCTAAGCAGGTGCTAGAAATGCCTTTCCATTGTGATGGTGATAACAGACAGGCATTCAAACATTTTTAAATAAGCAGGTAAAGGAAGCCCACTATGCTATGGACAGAACAGTAACTACAGCATGTATGATTTTATTTTACCTGTACATACAGATAAAGAAATACATCTGAATAGTATGCTGACCTGCATGCTGTTCATCAATGAGCTCAATGCACAGCAGCTGGCAGATGATTACTTTAGATGGCTCCCAATAAGACAAATGTTCAGTCGTGCCTCAGTTCTTGTTAATCTACTGCTGGAATTCATCGTATGCTGAGATTACTAAACTCAAACATCTCTACTAATCGCCAACATAAACACAAGCAAAAGCCATAAAAGTTTCTACATACTATACAGCTGTGTTGTAGCAGCAAGTGCTTCATTGTCTACTCTTACTTACACCAGAAAACATGCAAAACCAAGACTACCATAAAATCACATTTAGCATCACCTGAATTTCAGGGATCTGGGTTTTAATTGTGTATTTGAAATTCTTGGAGGGGGAAGGAAACAAAAAAACCACGACACATCAATCTCTTCAGCATGCACACTGTTTCAACTCAAAAAAAAAAAAAGCGTAAGCTCCTCATAATTCCCTCTCAATCGATATCACTTATGTGTATGAAAACATCAAGAACAAAACATCAAGCTATCAAAACACACCATATTAAGTCAACCTGATAAATATGCATATAGCAAACTCATATTTTGCCTACAAGACTGTCACAAACTGGAAAGAAAAAGTTTACATGCTCATGGAATTTCCCTCATCAGTGAGAAATATATCATTGAAAAGTTTATAGCATCACCAATGTTTCACACTCCTGGCCAATCTCTAGCCTCACACAGCTGCAATAAACTCCTCCAGGCTTCTGATAAATTATATAAAGCGTATGAAAAAGTAGTGACTGCCCTTACAAATTCATTTGTTTCCATATAAGACCAATCTGTTGGAAGGACTTGAACAATTCACACTATGTAGCCACCATTTAACAAGGTCCAAGATGAGCAAGTACTTTAAAAGTTAGTCATAGCACTCTATAAGCACCAATACAATCCTAGAAGGCTCAAAAGCTTATACTCATTGAAACTTATAAAACTGCATTCAGTGACCTTTCAGACTACCCTGAGCAGTACACCACTCCTCCACAAGTAGGCACAAGTTTTAAACGGGATCTTCATCTAGCTGTGCTCAGTGTTAGTGTGGGACAATTAGTGACTTTATATAGCATGTTCTCCTTAACACAGAACACACAACTGGGGGAGAAAGTCAACTCTCATTCAAGATTTCAGTCTGTATTTGTACAGCTGCTGGCACAAAAAAAAAAAAAACAAAAACAAAAACAAAAAACCAAAAAAACAACAAAAAAACCAACCCAAAATCAGATGAATGTTCTCTTTCAGAAACAGCAGCATCAAACTGAAAGCTTTCAAAATGAGGGTTTACTACAGTCCACTTAGGCATGTAAAGCAGATGCTGGGTTATTTTTAGACCTACCAACATTTGTTCTCTGCCTTAACTCCCACTCCAGGAAGAAAATGGGGGTGAAAGCAGTGTTTATTCTCTTATGATCCAAAATTCAGAGATCTATATGGAACTGTCCCAACAGTAATAAAGGGCTTCAATATGAATTTAATCTGACATTCCGAATTACTTGCAACTACATAAAAGCACAAACCATCTCAATCTATTAACAAGACCTCAGATTTCCTTCTTCAGAATGTTAATAATGACAACACTATAAAGCTTTTGCTTCTTACATATAGCCACCCTTTAATCTTTTCCTGCCAAAAATAAACTGTTCTTTTGAATACTCTCTAGACCCTATCAAGTACTACGGGTTGTACATGACACAATCACACACCAGAGCACCTCCAGAAATCTGATAGAAATCATGTTGTCCAAGCAAACTAAAATGATCACAAATAATAAGGCATACAACCATCCTGACACCATTCAGCTTTTGCATATAGCCATTTGAAAGGTTGGCAGTAGATAACTTTTTCTAAACAAAGAGAGGCAGGCACCACTGCAGAAATCTGAATTCAACCACAGCTTAGCATTTTCTACATACTTATTCTGTTCTAAGCATCCTTTCATCAGAAATGAAAGAAAACACAACTCAGACTCTCAACTAAGCCCATCTAAACTGTCCAAGAGGGTTACCTCAGACATCTTTTAAAGCCGTTAGCAATACCAGTACCAGCCAAAACATAATTCCCAAATATTTGATATAATCAGTCTACATACATAAGTGATTTGAAACTCAATATTCTGCTGTGGCAGCAGTAAACTTCTTTAACTTTACTATAAAAAACTGCCAGAAGTGATTTGGTCATTGTGTTAAAGCTCCCAGCTGGTCTACAGACATTAGGGAGGAAAATCTAAATCCCAGGAAGAGATGAACAAGGGAGGGGGGGGCTTCTCTTGCTGCCTTTGACATGCTTGAATGACTGTCTTGATGGAAAAATCCTGTAGAATTTAAAACAAAGTTTTCCAAACGTATGGGCGTTGAGTTTTTTTCATGGCTTTTTTGCCTTCAGCCTTGCTAGATATTTAACAGTTACACTCTGCTGTGGCCATCTAAGGGTAATTCAAACAGATCAATGAAGAAACACTTCATTCTGCTGTGTTTTGTAATAGGTCCTACATAGTTGATTGCACACCTAGTTATTCCACCTTGATAAACCAGTATGCTCTTCCTATAAGAAAAAACTACATCCCATTAGTAAGTGTTACACAACTCCACTTTTGACCTCTCTCTGTTTTGGAGCACCTTAAGCCAGGCAATTCCATTGAATTTTTCTTCTTTCAATAATTCTAAGTTTTCCATCAGTTAACAAAGTACTAGAATTACAGCAGCAAAGTTAATGAGGCTACCCACTCTGCACAGAATGTGACCCAGTATAATCACCAAGCAGAAATCCTGTCAGAGTCATCTACAAGCAGACAGAATAGTTTTCTTTCTAAAACATTTTGAGTTCTGCCTCTTCTTATCCACAGGTGGGTAGCTAGGAACCAAAGGTTCAAACCTCCACATGACCAAGACAGACAGAGAGAAACCTGCAGTACTTTCAAATTTTAAAAGGATTAGCTCCAAGAGAGATTACTGCTTTTATACATAATTTTTTTGAAATTTGTTCCTGGTATGCAGCAAGATCACAGATCTAGACTTTGTTTGGTCTCAGCCATACTGTCATTTTCACTTCTGACATTTTTAAAGTCCTTGCCTTCATAAAATCTAGCCCTTCATAAAATTGTGATTAGTTCTTAGCTTAGCACTATAAACCAGATACAATAACATGATACACAGAAAAACTTAGAAGTACTATTCTTTTATAAAGAGACATAAAATAACCCAGATGAACACAGAAATTTTTACCAATTTAGTTACACATACATAATTATAGTTATAATTTCACTGAAAAAAAAATAAAAATAAAATTAATCCACATTGCCAGCCTGTAAATTTTCTCAAAGTAGAGGTTGGCTACAAATATTGGGGAGTGGTATGCACGTGCGTAGCTATTTCTGTGCTCTACTCTTTAGGAGGCACTAACAACAAAACTACCTCAGGTTCCATTCACTTGTGCAGCAGTTAATTTGGCAGTTACAGGAGGAGGATCAAACCACAGCTCAGAGACACACAGTACAAGGCAGTCTCACAAAATGAGCACTAGTGCTCTTTGGTGACTCCCACCGCCATTTTAAAACAGGGAAGAACTACATAATGTTCGTCAGTCTCCAAGCAGTTTTATCAACAGGCACAAATAAAGTACAAGACTTACTAAAAGAGACAGCTCACAAGATAAAGAAAATACAAACCATGACAGAGTAAGTTTAACTAACATGCAGTTTCCTGGTTACCTTGCACTGTAAGGAAGACTGATGCTGTGGTAGATCCACCCTCATTAGAAGCGATGCAATTGTACTTGCCAGCATCCGTGAGCTTTACAGACTTCACCTCTAAAGACAGGTTGCTCATCATCCTTATTCGCAGGGGCTCCTTAAGCCTCACATCCCTGCCATTTCTCTGCCAGGTGAGATTGTAACGCACTGTGCTTAAAGTTAGGCAGGTCAAGATGGCTCCTTCACCAGGGACAACCGTGACATTATTAGGAACCTGAATCATGGGTGGAGGCTCTGCGTAGAAAGAACAAGGAGCAAAATCGTAAGAGAAAAAGATTTGGGAACCTTTGCTTCATTTGTGAATTCTTGATAAACAACTTCAAGTACACTATAGAGTTTAAAAAAATATAAACTGTAATATTTGTTTAACATTTAGTTAAATTTCACATTGCTGAAGCCATGAAACAGAACCCAGGGCAGCATCTTCACTCCTGGATGCCAAGCTACCCGACAGGAGCTTACATCACAAGAACACACCTGATTCAGCTCAAAACTATCATATCACATAGGATGAAAGATCACATCATGTATGAGAGAGGATGTAGCGCTGTGTTCTTTGAGCTCATCTTGTGCTGGGGAAAGCCAACAAGAGATCAGAGTGCCACAGCAATAGAAGGAAGAGACAGGACCACCACCACATCTCAATGTGATCTCTAACTGAGATATGACCACACATGGAAGAATGAGCTACGCACTAGATTTTTACCGGTTTTACATGAAAAAAAATCCCAATGTGTTATTAGAAAGCTCTTCTTATAGCAACAATGAAACCAAGTCAACAGCTGGTCTAAGCATCATTATTAAGTTCTTTCCATGATGGTTTCTATAAGGGAATGTGGAAGGAGAGAGCATCTGCTCCCTTAAGTTTATCTGATCAAGGACCTTGTCAAATGGGATAAGGAAAAGGGGAGGTAATAACCAGAGTATACAGACACACAAACCTGACAGATGAACAGTAACAGAGACAATGACAAGAAACAAATTTCGTCAAGCTAATTGATGGGCTATCAAGAAGCCACAAGCACCATTTCAAAGTCAACCTAGACTTTGCAACCGATAAGGACCAAACCTGAGGGTCCCACATATGGCAGGGGAAGCTGTCAAACTATGCAAGCTGATGAAGGAATATGCAGGGGAAGTGAATCAGAGGGGAGCAAAGGGGAAAGTAGGTAGAAAGGGGCATAAAAGGGACCTGTTGCATTAAAACATGGCCAGTCGTGTCTTGACTGATCCCTGCACCTGGTAACCACAGTCTGTTCTGTTGTCTTCTTAAATCTTTTTTTAACTCTCCTTCTGTGTAATCTCACTCCCTATCCCTTCTGTGTGTGTCCTGTAAGGACTAAGTGACAGCTACTGGGGGGACCAGTGTGAGTGGACTGGGTGCCAGCTACTGGAGTCAGACCGGGGGGTGTAGGCATCCCAGACCTGTGGCATCAGCTACTGGAGGGACGGGTGTCTTAATACCAGCTACTGGAGCCGGTGAGGATCTCGGGCAGTTCTGTACCTTCCCCAAACCTGTTGTGCAGGGGTGAGGGGGTTGCAGTTTGTTGGCAAACTTCAAGCTGGAACAGCTGGCAAGAAGCAGTTAAGAGGGCCCAGGATCTGGGCAGGGGTATCGGGGAGACAGAGGGGCCATGCCACTACTCAAGGGATCTGTAAATGTGTGTGTGGCTCTAGAGAGCAGTGCATATGTGCTCTCACTAGTGAGCTTCAATCTTTACCAGCCGGGGAGGAGGAGGGGAGTTGGCTGTCCCATGCTTTATGCAAGTCCCACATGTAGCTGCTGTTGAAGGCAGCGCCCCGTCTGTGGCAGTCTGTGGAGCCAGCTGCGTCAGTGTCCCCTGCATGTGCCTCTGTGATAGCTGCTCAGCTTTGCTATTGACGAACATGCAAACAGGAAAGCAGCAGCCGTGTCCAAGGGTCTGGGACAAAGACCCTCAGATCCCAGGGCACACAGGGCTGAGCTCCAGCAGCCAGACAGGAGGAATTCCTAGGCTGGAGCTGCTCTAGGCAGCAGCCCTTAAAAAAATCCCTTAACAGTTTCCATTCAAATATTTGGTAATTTAATTATCTTTTTCTTCCTATCTCTACATATTTTATGTTGTAACTTCCACTATTTGTTATTATTTGCTTTCCACTCTACTCATCTGTACAGTTCTGTCATGCTCCTGGAAGAAAGCAATGATTTTGCACTGGAATTAAACTTTGAAACCACAGATGCTTAAAACAGGAGCAGTCATCCTGATCCTTCTTGAGATATCACTGGTAAAGGAGGCAACATTTAAATGTTCAAGAAAGAAAATACACTATGTATCACTTCATGCATAAAATCATATATATATTCCATTTGCTTTTCCCCAGACTGGTTCTTGAAAAAAAGAAAGATCTGCAATGAATAATATTCTGAGCGGCATGCTTTAGCAGAAATAAGACAGCTGTAAGAGCAAGACCAGATCTTTATCAGTACACACTACAAAACAATTATCCTAGGAAAACCAAGGATAACAGGAATAAAAAATGTCTATGTTTATTAAGGGTGAAAGTTACTCCTAAGCTCAGAGACAGCCATAACTCCTCCTCATTTAAGTCTCATGTGGGGTCTCAGATGAGGTTCACAAGCTTTATGCTAGATCTCTGCATAGCAATGAATCACTCGTACACTCTGCATGCTGGGTGTGCAGCTCTGCTTTTCTATAAGCACAGTCCCTAACAGCAATCACCCTTATTACCAAAGCTGTGTATTTTAACAATTGCAGAGGAGAGTCAAGAAAAGCTACCCTTTCTTACCGAGAATGGAGTTTCTCCCCTGCACTTTAGGTTCTGGTTTGTTTGGGAGAAAAGAAAAATCTTCTAATGCTTTCCGTGGGCATATCACCAAGTATGTTACTTAAAGAAACTTTAAAAAAGAGAGAGATGAAGGCCAGTATAGGACTAAAATCTCCATCTTTTGAATGTCAGTCCAGTGGGGCACAACATCTCTTGGACTACACTACACCAGCCTCTTACCACAATAGTGCGCACACATAGCAATCCCCCAGCCAAACTCTAAGCAGAATTTAGAGCACTTATTTACCAGCACTTTATTTAAGGTGTCTGCACAAGCTAACAAGCCATATGGAATTTTAAAGATTTAATACTAGTAACACAAAGTCCAACTCAAGTGTTTGCTTTTTCTGAAACTAGAAAATGTTGACACAGTTCCAATACCTTTCACACAGCAGTTGACAAAATGGATTATCTGTGATGCACTGTCAGCTGGGCAAACTAAGAATACTTGAAAAGATTGTTTACTTTGCTTAAAGAAGAAATTTCAAGTAATTTTCTTCCAAATATTTGTACACAAGGATTTCAAAGCATCTCCCTCACATTAATCCTCTGCACAGCTCAAAACAGAACTAATTGCTCATGTTTACATAGTGAGTCAGTCTCATGAGATCTCTCAGTGCTCTGTAAATGAGAGGATACAGGAATTTTTCCCCTCGTCACTCTTGACTTTCAAGTGCTACCAACATCACAAGAAAAGAGTTAGGATTCTCTTTGTTTGCTCTGTGAGAAGGAGGATGGTTGCAATTTCCAGACCAAGAATCTTTATGCCCACAGTTCCTGGGGCAGAACATAACAGCTTCTTGTCCTCCAAAACATGGTTTGAAATAAGCATATGGGAATACCCTATCTGCCTGAAGGATTTTTGTAGCCAAAATATAAAACAGCGCTCTAGAGCTAGGACTTGGGTAAGTACTGATGTTACTGTTCTACTCGAGTACTTGGTGTGACTAAAAGGATGTTCCTCTCCTCAAATTTACCACTTGGTGTAAGAGGGCTATTTTTCTACAAACTTTGCGTTGCACGGAATCAGTTATATCACACTGGTTTCTTTGGATTTGCTCATACCTCAGAGAGAGGAACATCTTTGCCTGGAAAAGAGAAGGTGAAGAGATATATAGTCACCCTCTTCAACTAGCAAGTGGGTTGTTTTAAAGACTACAGAGTTAAAGTCTTCTCAGGGCACCCACCAAAAAAAAACCAACAAAAAAAGCAAAATACTGTGGTCATAGCCAGGGGAAATTCCAACTGGACATGCAAGATATTTCCCTAGTAGGGGTACTTAAGCACTGAAGGCTGCCCGTGGAACTTGTGAAATCTCTATCCTTGGGGACATTCAAAGTTTGATTGGACAAGTTCCTGAGAAACACGATCAAGCTTGGAAGTTAATTCCGTTTTGAGCTGTGAGTTGGACTAGGTAACTTCCAAAGGTCCCTCCAGCCTAAATTGTTTTGTGATTCTATGATTCATAATCCAGGTTAACTAACCTGAATTAGCTGCTACAGGAGACAAAAGACAAGACAACTTCAATTTCAAGCAGTTATATGAAACCTTGAGGCTGAATTCAAACTGCTCTTCTGAGCTCTACTACCCTCACTGTGTCTGTAAATTGACTGACTCAGCTTCAATATTTTCCCTAGTCAAGAGTAAGTTGCTTACACCGCTGCATGACAAATGTCTGATCAACACAAACAGAAGGCTATATAGAATGGATTTTTGTTTCAAAATAGAAATTCTTTTTCCCTTTCCCTCAGACTCCATTGCAACTGTGAAAAATTAAGTGACAAAATATGCTATACTATGGACAGGGTTTTCATCCAGCCACCCATGTGCATAAATATGCTTTTCTTCTTAATTTTTCCTGCAGGCCATCTTCCTGCAGAAGACCTCTACTGTCTGCTGAAGCAGTTCAAGACCATGCCTGGGTTTATGTTTTCTCTATCTGTGTTTGGGTGCATCTTGGTTTACAGTTATTTAAACTAAATTCCTCTGACAGAGTAAAAGGATTAACCTTATGAAGTAAAGCCTGTTGTTTTACTTTGGGAAACTTTTCTAGCTGATCTGCAATTGAAACTTGCAACATCATCATCTGCAGGCAATAACCGAAGTCCACGTCCCAGCGGTCAGACTGACAGGACACAAGCAGCATAGCTTTACATTTGTCTTCACAGAAGACCAACTTTACTCTCTCCCTTTCTCCCACTCCAAATTTTTAAGTCCAAAGCTTGAACTGGATGATACTATTCACTTTTCAGGAAGGATTCTTTCTTACCATAATGAACTTTCAGTAATAATTAATGGGGCATAATCATTTAGTGCCCCAAGTCTGAACAGGTCATTAACTTACATAAGGAAAACTCCCTCTCCCTCAGCAAGAGGAGCATCAGTGCTTTAAGCTTCGAAATGGCTTTAACACATAAAGCACACCAATCATACTAAATGGATGACCAGATAGATTTATAACTAGTTGTCCTTTAAATTGAGATTTTTATGAAATTAGGAATATTTTAAATTAAATTAAAAAAACCCAAACAAACAGTGATTAAAATTATCTATTGGATAGATACTGATTGCTAGCCATTTTGGGGCTAGCAACTAAATACTACTGTTTATTCAAAATTATCTTCGTGATTAGCCCGTTATTTCCCATTTAATTTTATTTCCTTCATCCTAATTATTCACATCTAAAAAATTCAAGGTAATAGATGAGAAGGGATTTCTAACAATTAACTGAATCTTGTTTAAAAAAAAAAACAACAGAAAACTTTTTAATGTGACTTTTGTAATTCCTCATCTATCAGATAATACATACATACAGTCAAGTTAACAATTGAAATCTGAGATTTCAATTTCTGCTTGTACAGGCCATATCTACTCTGCAAGTCCAACTGGTGGTGGGAACTAATTAAAACAAATCCAACCTTAATATTTAAAACAGATTTGCTGAATAAACATCAGCACACTTATGTACATGGGTGAGAAAAAAACACATTAATTAAAAATATACTTAGAACTGGACATGTATTTTATTGGCCCCAAGTGCCATTGCTCTTTGTTAAGTGTTCCAGTACAACGTATTACCACACTTCAGCATAGAAGGATGGACTACTACCCACCTGATACATCCAGAAATGTCTGCGCACGTCCGGTTCCCGCGCTGCTAGTTGCCATACATTCATAGAAGCCTTCATCAGACAAGGAGACCTTGGCAATTTCCCAACTCATACTAGATGATTCTCTGGAGGAAGAAAAGGGTATACTCAACTAAATTCCTGAAGAAATCAAGAGGTACAAGAACTTGGTTTCCTGACTACAGACATAGGAGAGTTTCACAACAATTAAGAGGAAAAACAGGCCCTCTGATGAATCAAATTGGATCTAGCTTTATGGATTTTATTTAAAGAAATTGTATATACATTGTCAGGCTTCTTATAAATATTAAGAAATGTAAAGTTTCTGCAGAACATCTCACTCGCACATCTACAAATATGCCTTTAATATATGTCAACAGTTGTCACACAGTAACTAAACCCACTGTATTTGCAGTCATGCACTCAGCTCCTCGTATTCTATTGTTATATTTACTACTCGAGAAGACAACTTTCCTTAATACTGACAAGTTTCTATGTAGACCCAGTATGTGGTACCAAACCTGTGGCTCTTACTAGCAAGGGTAACAAGGGTTCATCCTCCCAGCCTGAGCTTCTCAAACTCACAGGTACAGACAGGGGTTACACATAAAGGAGGCCACATTCTTTACGTGATATAGTCTGCTTTCTCCCCCTTATATGCAAATCCATTATTAGGTTCATATAGTGTAGACAGCAGCATCTACCCTACCACAAGATGACTACATCTAGGCAGCTCTCTTTGTACTTTTTAAACTGCAGGGACTACCTCAATCCCAAACATTTACAATCCAGCAGAATGGGAAGATGATATGAAGATGACTGACTTCTGCTCTGCCAGCTGCACCTTTGAACCTACGATCAGCAATAACTATGATAATCCAATATTCCAATATTGCCTAGCCATACAAAAATAAACAGCGCAACACATAAAGACAGAATTGATAGATTCAAGACTGAAAATGGAGGGTGGGGTACAGAAGAGATATAAGCAAGATAATATAACAAGAATCCAGAGAAATACTTGCAGTTTTTCTATCAATCACAAGGACAAAGCTGATAGGCAATAATACCATGTATCATTCACATATAATGTCAAAGTCAAGAAGAAGATAAAGGTATAACTACATTAACTGGTGGTTACATGTGCTTAAAAACAGTTACAGCTTCTCAAGATTCAAAACCACATTTTATACAACTAATGGTGCAACAGGCACACAGATGATGACATTAATGAGCAAAACAGTGGTTCTTCTGCAGTGTCCAGGCTCTCCCTGTGGCCTGTTGCTATGGCATATAAACAAAACTGATGAGCACTGAAGTATCTGTGATAGCTTTGGCAAGTAATTGACACATTATGGGAAAACACTAAATTAGTGAACCCTTTGTCTCTCTCTCATTTGTCTGAATAGATTTATCAATGCTTAAAGAACATAGAAAGAACAAGAGAAAGAAACTTGGACTATGAGTGAAAGTTCAATGCTGTAGCACCATGAGACAGACAATCCAACTACACCACAGATGAAAACAGTATACAGTGACCTCAAATGGCTTCCTACTTATTCTCTCTTAATTCATACTTACTCTAGATAACCTAATATATCATATATCAAATCTACAACATTTTACAATGCAATGTTGGCAAATGGACATGGCAGTAACTGCCAACACTAAAGAATTAGTTAGTGTGTCTTCCAAGTAAAAAGTGAGAAACTTCTCTTTTTCATGGAAAGTATGTTAAAAGTGAAGTTACGCAATCCTCCTCTTCTTCATTCCTGACTTGCTATACACCAGATGTCAAACATGGACGCCTTGAGAACAGAAGCATAAAAGAAAATGTGTCCAGAGTGGAAAAGCTTGGCAAACAGAGACCTGTGGTGGTCTATTAAAAATAACTAAATATGGCAGCAATGAATAATACACACCTCAAGGCATATGCTGCATACTTTGGCACTGACTCTAAAAAGCAGTAACTGCACACAACTCTTTGCAACACATGTTATTGGGATAACACAGAACCTTTCAATGTCAAGTCATTTATTTACCCAAATCATTATACAATATATGCAATTTGCAGATCAAGCTGCTTACCTAGTCAGTCTAGAAAATACAAACATGCTCCCTTAGCCAAGCTGCAAAATCTGAAGACCAAATTACATCCTGGTTATTAGTTACTGTAGAAACACTGACAGAGAGCACAGTGATATTCATGTTGTATCTAACCTCACCTCTTGGTCACCACAAACCACCGTGCTCCTTATCACGTTTTCACCTGGGAAGTTACCAGCAGCAGGCTGTGACTCACATGAATGAACTAAAACCTAAGATTCACTTGTACCACACTAGCTAACACATAGTTTGGAGGGATATATTCTGCATAGTTTCGCAAATCAGATACTAGACTTGACTAACAACCACAAATATCAGTTGATTCAGAGTAAATTTTTTTTAATTATTATTATAATTAGTATTTTAACTAACTAAATTGACTGGCTTTCTTGTGAGAATTTCATGCATTATTTTTGCCAATTCTGACCTTTGCAGGGTTGGTGGGATCTGCCATTTATAATACAAAATGGATTTTAATGACACATTAGTGCTTAGTGCCCACTGACTTCCCACTGGCATGAGGTACTTAACTACTGTTCTTGGTCTTCTAAATCAGACTTGTCAGAAATGCACTAGGATATTAATCAAAACCCAAATTTTCTTACTAGACCACCCACCACAGGATGCAGAAATCTAGAAAAACAAAGCTGTTGCAATTTTAGAGAAATTTCTTTTTCCTACACGTTATTAATTTAAAATTAGAAATTATTATCACAGATGATAGTACCTCTGGAATCACAGTAGAAAAAAAAAATTTCAAAGTATGTTCACTTCAGGAACCCTAAACCTATATTCATTCCAATGGTATTTTCACATAGACAACTGTCATAATAGAACTATAATATTCAACCTATAAACCACTTACTTTTTGAAATAAGTATTAAAAAAAAAATTGAGTAAAGATGACATCTTGTCACCAAAACAAAACTCAAACTCATTCAATGCAGAGCAATAATACAGCTCATATCTGCATTAAACTAGTAAGTGGACAAATCCTTATGGAACTTCACTACTAATAAAATGCAGACAAGCCAAGCTGAATTAGAACCTATTTAACTGTGATCAATAATATTTGGCTTGAGATATATTTTGTTAAATTAACTTGGATGATCTGTTCATTCATCTGGTCTGTAATACAAAAAATGAAAAATGCAGCCCCATCATAAAGGTGCTGGATACATGAAAAGCAAGGAGTAGAAAGAAGTGTGTGGTTTGAATGGAAAAAATTACACAGCTGCTAAAGTATGTGCTGGGGTTGACTAAATGTAAATGACACCTCATAAAAAAACAAAACAAACAAAAAAACCCCAAACAAAACCCTTTACAAGAGGCTACCAACACTGTTTTCCAATACATACTTCCCTTTTGTTTTCAGCTACCAGAATTACAAGCTGGACTTTATGAGTATTTTATGTCTTTTTTTTTTTATTTATTATTCTTATCTCATTCTACAGAGAAAGAGCATGCAATCCATTTTCTATACAGAAATCTGAAGAGCCTTCTGGTATATTCAGTGTAAGTTTTCCTATTTTGAGAGATTTTCTGAAGAGTAAAATTTTCTAGAGTAGGTCATACGATATACTTCTAGGGCATCCATGAAAGGCCATTAAAAATAAAGCACATTAATGTATGTTACAGAATCATCTATGTATCATTGGAGGAGGCTGGGGGTGGAGGTGGTGGTGTTCCAGAAAAAAAAGCTAGTTACTGATCTACTTTACATAACTTTTAAAAATATAAATTAAAAGCATTTGCCTTCTAGACTTTTAGACCCAGTTTATCATAATTTAAGAACACACATTTGAGGGGGATTTTGGCCAGAAACCTATAATGTCATCTTCTGTGCAGAGTGTACACCCTCCTCTAACATGCATATATATACTTTATAAATCTCTCCATAGAATACAGCCTCCCTAACGAATATCACCAAAAATAACAGAATGGAAGTAATAGGATATAAGCAGTATATAATAGTAAATAATAAATAGAAATCACAGGATATAAGTAGGAAATAAAACAGTATTGGAAAAAAGGTCGCTACTTACTTGAAGAACTGATCCACTCCTAGTTTTACTCCATTTTTAGTAAAACGCTGAGTAAAAGGTATAAGACTTTCTACGTGGCAAGGAACAGACCCTGGCTGTAAATAATATCCTGGAGTCTTGGTGGGCATTGTAACTTTTGGAGAAGCTGAAGAAAGCAAATATTCCCCAAAAGATTATTAACAGCTACTAACATACATCCCATCTTTTCCTTTTATTAAAAGGAAAATCAATTTCTGATAAAGTTATACTTAGTAGATAATAACATTAACCTGTCCATCATGATCTAGAGATAGAACATTGGAAGGAAACAGCACAGAAAGTACTTGTATAGGTTAGAAAAAGATACTAGATATCAATTTTAACTGATTCAGATATGACAAATATCCATTCAATTCAAGTTAAAATCTCTTACCAGGAGTAATACTAGAAAATGAAACACTTGAAACTCTCTGAAAAAGATAATCATCCTTGTCATAGCCCATTATTTTAACAAAAAAAGCTTCATCTGGTGGAATGAAGTCAGAAATATTCCATAGTCCATAGGGCTTTCTGTCAGGATAGTATTTCACAGGCAAGGTCTTAAGAAGTTCCCCTGTAATACTCAGAAGTTCCAGTCGGTCTACTCTAGCTGGAAGAAAGATCCCTGTGGTATTTAGCAGCACGAAGGTAGGAATCCCTAGGAAAACAGAAACACACTATTTCAAGTGCTAATAAATAAATAAATAAAAAAGGAAAGGTTACATTTGTATTTATGGCTCACTACTCCATGAATGCACCATTCAGTTTCAACCCTTACTAAGCAGCAAAAAACTAAGTTATGCTAAGCTGTGCTCTGCTTATTAGCTGTCAGGAGACACAGCACTCATTATCAGGGTTTAAATTACTGATTTCCAACAGGTGTTTCTGAAACAGCAGCCTCTTTATCACCTCCTCACCATGCCCCAGAGCCAAAGGCTTTTTCTGAAGCTCCAAAAGTAACAGAAACAGTGTTGCAATTTTGAGGCATTTCATAAAAACATCTGGATTTACATGACATAAAAAAAACCCCAAGCTAATACGAAAAAATACTGCAGTATGATAAAACAGGAACCCTGGCTGCTCTCACACATTCAAGGCCCAAGAACAGCATCCCCAGGTTTATCACAAAATTCACCAGAGAGATCATCACAGAGTTCTACTTGATTTTGGGGGCCTAAAAAACGGTTATTGTTTAACATAGACTAAAATGGAAACAAACCTTGCACTGGTCTGCTGGATGTTTTTTTAAAGTCTAATGTTGGCTTCCTAGAAAACCCAGCTCGAAAGTCAATAGTGCTGAGACCTGTGATCCGAACAGAGTGCCTTCCACTGCTCGAGGTCTGAAAAAGCAACAGAGTGAAAGATCATGTGCATAATTAGCATTTCAGGAATTGCAAAGTTTCTGATCCATCCACCAAGTTCAGTAGACAGACTTCAGTTTTCATTAAAAACCAGACAGAAAGGAGGCTTATGTCAAAAGTTTTAAGTAAAAATGCCATTAATAAAGCTTTACTTTTAGATACTGGACCCTGCAATTGTAGCATTGCAAAAAGAGCCAATTTGTCTTGGAGGTAAATCACAACACAAACACACAAGATCAACAACTACTTGTCACATGCCAGTGACTGTAACAGGAGACTGTCTGGAAGTTAGGATTTTGACCATTCTAAAGTATACTACAAAATAGTAAATGAAACACAAGTCAACAGAAAAATCAGTGTAAAATTTTTGCTGATAATATATATGAACAACTTCCAGTGCTACAATAATTTATCTTACCTTTCTATTTATTAGTAAGCTCCCTTTTTAAATATACACAAAACTAATTTTACCCATGAGGCATATGCAAACATCATAGGCACTGTATATCAGGAAACAAGTGGCAACCTCAACGAACACCATATATTAAAGATTCTTCTCTTTCCCAGTCAAGGTCTCGGTGAGAAAGCAGAGGATGCAGAAGTACCTCTCACCCCTTTCCTCCATCCCCACCCCCACCCACCTTGTCATTCTGGTTGAATCAGCAAAAAACAAATCACACCCCCACCCATCCACCCACTCTTGAAAAGCCTTAGCTTTATGTTGTTTGAGACTACAGTAGCTTTTATGCAAGTCCTCAATCTTAGAATTACTTTGTTTTATCTTGAGTTACTTTCTATCATTCTATGCTGAGAAAGAAAAGGACAACTGCTGCTGGCCAAGAGTGCACAGGAACCCAAGGCTTTTTGTCTTCACCTACTTCCACACCCTTCAGATGTTAGGAAAAAAAAAAAAAACCAAACCAAACCAAAAAACCAAACCAAACCAAAAAACCAAACCAAACCAAAAAACCAAACCAAACCAAAAAACCAAACACCAAACCCAACAAACAAAACACTGCTGCACTGCACTAAGCCAGGAGTTAGATTTTTACAGACTTAATTAACATAGTCAATTTCAACCAGAACAGCAGGAAAAAATAAAGTTCAAAAGGCTGTGAAGAGTGATATCTAAGCTATATTAAGCCAAGATCAAATCTGCAGTTAGTAGAATCTACTCCAAGTTTTTGTTCAGGGGGACAATACAGCACACAAGACTTGCAATGTGAAAGAAAATCAGTATTAAAACGAAATAATTCCACTGAGCTTTATCTATCTAGAGAGTATTATCTGATCCATTCTTAAATACATAATTCCTTCAGTTTAGTAACCACCTCTGATACAGCTGCATGTGAATATTAAACAGTTGTTTCTTACAACTAAATGCCTAGGGACAGCCATTTAGACACTATGACAAATTGATGTCTATCTGATTAAAACAACCTCTATTTGCTTCTATTTGGTTAGCCTTTCACCTCAGAAAAATCACTACTAAAGCCTTTTTTATATAAACCAGCTGTTACCAATACAAAGAAATATTTAAGTGTGCCAAACAACTCATCTTATCAAGTGTTAATTGACAGTTAAAATTTCATTAGGCAAACTCAGTGACAAAGTTTTCTTTTTATAGCTTTATACATCTGTATAAGGAATTTATGGTGTGAATAAACTTTTCACAAAGCTTTTTGGGGTTTTTTTTTAAGTCTTGAGTCACAGCCTTAAAATCTTAGTGCAAACAAAACAAGCCAGTGACTAAAGCCAAGTAAACAATCCATAGAAAAATACATTGGGAAACTATTTCTCTTTATGAATTATTCAGACCTTTGGATACTTGCGAATTTTTAAGGCTAGAATAACCTTACAAAATTTCACCATCTACTAGTAACAATAAATGCATCTGTCACTGTCGTGCCTGGGAGCTGGCAGTCTTGCACAAACACCTAAGAATAAACTTCATCCCAAAGATTGCTTTCCAATTAGTGTCTGTCAAGTCTCTTCATTATTTGTAGTTTAACATGGATCACTGGTATTGTACATTAGTGTTTTTCCTACCAGTCTGGACAAATATGATAAAAAGAGCAAACATGTATCTGTCACAGATGTCAGGAAAAAAATGCTTTCCTGTCTTGCAAACAAACACAAAATAAAATTGCCCAAAATGCAGTTATCTATAAAAAAAAATATGAAAAAAATGTATGGGGTTTTGGAAAACAAACTCTTAGTTTTCACAACAGAAAAACCAAGCTAAAATGGCTAAATAAATTTTTATTGCACTGTTGTATTTATGTATTTATATTTATGCAGCTGAATTAAGGCTTTAAGGAATGTGCTCATTCTGTGGAAATTACTCTGGACTGGTTTGTCATTACACTCCATCAAACCAGCTGCATTTGGCTATAGGGATGTAAGGGAGTAAGAACAACAGCAGTCATTAAAGACCTGTCTTGATCACAAGAACAGCCAAGTTTTTCTGCTGATTTCTCATTGATTTTCCTCTCCTTTTCTCAACCACACAGAGGATCGTTTAACTCTATACAGCAGGGAAGTTTTTGTGGGATTGCTCAGCTGAAAAAGCTGTGGGCTATTGATTAATAGAACAAAAACAAAGAAAGAACAGAACAAAACAGCAGCTAATGGCTTCTCACCCCTGCATCTCCCCCACTGATTCACCTCCATCACTCACTAGCCTTTTCAACTGAAAACACAGGGCAGTCAAGGCCTTTCAGGTGTAATTAGATACAACTGCCTTCTAATGCTGCTGTCCTGGAGTTTGCAGGTAACTGTTACTTGCAAGATGTTGGATGTCTCCCAAATTGCTCCAAAGAAACCTTTTAAGAGGAGTCCACAGGGCAGGTCTTTGTGGCAGGGAGTTCGCAAAAGCAAACTGATGCTCCCTCTTCCATTAAACAGAGTCAGACTGTTCCTGTTGAGGCCCATCTCTTGGTAGGTATCTCAGCAGTAGGACCAGCAGATAAATTTAGTCTCACAGCTAGCTCTGAGGTGCAGAAAACACAAGCAACAGCAGGACTATCTTTCTGAAGAAGCATGCTTCCTTCTGATATAGAGAACGAACTGCTAATTGCTTAATGATTGTCTCTCTGTAACTTTACATACCAAAGACTAGTGCTCACCAAGGATTAAGCCTGTCAGAGACTGGTACTTGGGAGTGATGAGCAAGAAGGAACCATGAACAATCACAAAACTTAATTAAATGTTTGATAAATTTACGATCTTGTCGAGAAGGCTCAAGTAGAGGCCTTGCTTGAATAGATAGGGCCAGAAAAGATAAGAACTCCTGCCTTTGTTCTCGTCCTTGTAGATAATTTAGCTTAAACTAACCATATGGTTTTTACACCACTACTGAGAACTTAGATAATAAGAACACTAACGAGCAGTGATGTATTAAAACATGTAAAAGACCATACTGCGCAGAATCACCTGAGAAGGGTCAAATAGCGGACGAGTGAGGAAGACTATGGAAGACCACCGGAGGACTCCTGAAGACCACCAGAGACCTTCAATGCGCCTGCGTAAAGGACATTTGCATATGCTAATAGTTTCCCGGAAAACTAATGAATATGTATAACATTTCTCGGAAATCTAGTGAATATGTATATAGAACATGTATTTAACCTGCACAATTAGACCTGACGGTGTGCACGATAGGTGGAGCTTTCCCTCGTGCATCCAGCGCTGCCAATAAAGAATACCTACTTAATAGTTAATCAAACTATTGAGTCAATTTCTTTGAATCACTTCACTGATACGCTATGGAGGGAGGAGCCACGTGCTCATCTCATGTTATTGCTCTTTGGAAAGACTCCTGTCACCTTGTAAACCAAGAGTACTACAGCAGACCTGGAAGGAAAACTTATTTATCAAATACACATACATGCATAGATTTGATGTCCTCATACTGAAGTACCTGAAGGCAACTGGAGGCCTCCTGCAGCACAGGAGGCTACTGGATTGCATACTGTGTGTTTTATATTACTCAAACCTCTGGTTTAAAGACTTCACTGAGCATTGAAACCGCACTAACACTTGTTGGTGGATTAAGGTGAGATCTTCTTGGACTGATCATTCTGCAGTTGATTTAATAGCAGCTAATAGTGTTTAGCTCACCATCATTTGTTATCATACTAAAATTAAAACTTTTTGCACTTCCAGGTGACAAGTACCTGTATAAGCTGTTTGCACAAACCTAATTAAGACCTGGTTTGCTCATAAAACTAATTAAAATATTTCAACTACATTCAAGACTTTTTTTTGTTGTTACCCAAAATACATAAATTTGAGTATTTTATTCTCCACAGAATTGGAAACAGCATTATGCTGAGCTTAAAAAAACAAAAACCTTAAAAACCCTTACTGCAGGAGCAGCCTGATGCTTTGGCCGGGACTGGTTTGCATCTAGCTGAGCATGCTGGCCTGGTTCCAGCTGAGCCACTTGGCAGTTCACACCACACTGAATGCCAGCCTCAGCTTTAGGAGAGCTTATTAGGTCTGAAGGGTGTTACACACTGAGCCTATAAGAGTGGCAAGCTCCTCTCTCAGCAATTTCTGGAATCCAGAAATTTGGGCAACGCAGTGCAGGCATACACAAGTGGTTCCACATGGCTCAGCTCACATCCAAAAAGGCCTCAGCTCAGCAACAGCTATACAGGGCCAGGGAGAGAAGACACAGGGCTTTTGCTTTTTTCTGTACTCTGTTCCTCTGTGTTGCAGGGCATTGAATGTTTACTAGACTGCAGGCTTAACCTAAAAGACTCCAACGAGCTACAGAGTTGAATACTAAGGCACTGACTGTAGGAAAAGTTCTCTCAGTACCCAATGTCTGACGTTACTACATCCAGCGGGACCCAAACATGTTTGGTGTTTGGGGGTTTATTTTGTTTTGTTTTTTAAACAGACCACCAGTTTTTTCAGCATTTCTGGTCCTGGAAGGATAGACAGACATTCAAACAATTCTCCATAGAGCTGCAGAGCTCAACCTGCTTTTCTAGTTCCAGTTCTGTAGCAGTATCAATAGTTTCCTACAGTTCTGTATGTGAATTAATAATCCTTTTCAAACCACCTCTGCACATATGGCACAAACAATACACAGCATGCATCCATTCAGCACACCTCATTGTTAACTTGGCTATAAAGGACTCTTACACGGGTGACATCCCCTCCAAAAATGACAATATAGTATTTATACTTCTAGAATAGTATCGTTCAGTTGGAAAGGACCTATACCAGTATGATTGTTTCCACATCAATTTAGGAAAGCTGGGATCATGCTGCTTTACCTATGTAAAGAAGTATATAGCAATAAGACAAAGCACGAGTCAGTGTAGGCCACAATTACACAAAAGAGTTGACAAAATCATGTAAAAACTTACAGTTCATTATACCTCCCTTCCTCTACCCCACTCTAAGCATGTATATCAACACATGCTGCTCCCTATAAACCAGCTCAAGGTACAGATCGACTTTGTTTGAAGACAATCTGTCCACAAAACATAGTTAAATGGTGCGATTTCTACATAAACAGGTAGGCCTTGCACAGATTTTAAGGTGTGGTAGTGGGGTGTCATTTATTAACTAACACATTTCAAGTGTTTTGAAACATCAGCATCTAGCCATAAAAACAGCGTTGTGGCTAGTTCTTAAGTTTAAATACTATCTTTTCCATAGCACAATCCTTAAAGTTTTAACATTCTGTTTACATTTGGTGCAATTACATTTTGAACAGTTGATTAAAATGACATAATGAACACGTTGTAAAACAAAATGATGAATACATACATTTCCCTAGGTCTAGCCAAGTCCTAAGCTTCATCTTCCAGTTTACTGCATTATAGTAAGAGTGCTCTTGCTCATCCTTTTTCCCTATTATGGTTGCAGATAAACAATTTTCGGCCTGATACACTCTGTTAACTTGAATCTCTGCTAAATTAGGGGTTTAGGCTAGTCTAAGCAATCCACTTTCTGTTCCTGATTTACACCTATTTTATACATACATTTATTGATCTACAAACAGTAAAGACTTCAGCTACACTGGCTTCAATTCACAGCTCCCAGTTCTTTGTGTAGTAACAGGTCATAAGTGCTCTTGGAGGTTATTGCATTTACACCCCTTGTTCACCACATGCCTTAAAACCATGATACAGCACTCACAGGAACACATGGCCAACAGCAAACGTTTAAACTAGCACTGTGACCCAGAGAAAATCCCATAGACCCATAGTTCTAAGTGGCCCTTTCATTGCTGAGACATTTTGTTCTTTCATTTCAGAAGCAAGTATGTTAATGTATCATTACCTAGGAGCTGGTTGCTTGCTACCACTCTCAGAACCAGCAGGTATGATTGCTCTTCATCCATTTCAGTGCATATTGATTGTGCTTAGTGTAAGGAGCCTTCAGACGAAAGGGGAAATTTCCTACAGACTGTTGTGGGGGCAGCAACATTTGGCATAGGGAGCTTGATCAAGTGGTCCTATTAGCTTGCTACAGTCAGTTCCAAGACAACCATTTCAGCAGAGTCTTAATGATCCTTTCTTGTTTGGTTATTACTGCTAATCATGTTGAGCTTAACTTAAGATTTCCAAATCCTTTAGGGTACATTCTGTAACTGTATGTGCTAGGATAGCACTCACATGAACAAATTTACATACTGTAGTATTTAAATAATTTACTGATAAGGAGTTCGAATTAAATGTATGTTTACTGACTTTGTGAACCTCCTAATGAAAAATCTGGCCTGCAAAGTGCACACCAATCTCTCTCTCCTGGTCCTCCAAACATGCTATACACAGCAAAGCCCCTCTGTGCCCACACTTTCTACAGAGACTATCTGCTCACTAGACTCCAAAAATTCGGTGCTCACTTCATACTTTTTCTGTCCAAAGGAAAAGGACGACCTAAGGATTTGACTTAAGATAGTAGCATTTAATTCGTTATCATCTCAATAAGAATTTTATACTACTGCCTTCAGAATATGTCACAACACATAGGTCAGAAAGGACATTTATAAACACAAACTAATCTATGAGTATCTATGATAAATAGCATAGTAAATCATTATACAACCCCCTTATAAGCTACAGGACAAGTCATATGTGATTTCTGCCATAACTTTACCTTAATTGTCCACGTTCCAGGCTCTGGATCTTTGACATTTACTACCTTTGCAGAGTTGTGGATATTTAGCAATTCATTCAGTCCTGATCCTTTACTGATCTGCTTGCCTAAAAAACCAAGGAATAAATACAGTATTGAGTAAATACAATATTGCCTAAAAAAAACCCAGAGAGTAAATACAATATTGTTCTTCTGTACTGATGTATTTTACAATACTTGACTTACTACTTAGCGGTCAATGACATTTACAACAGTCAAAATTCCCTGTAATTCTTTGCCAGAATACTAAAAATACTCATTTATTTTCACTCTTTTTATTCACTTGGGATATTTAATACATCCTGCAACAATACAGAGCTGTGAGAAACCCAGAAAGCATAAGTAAAATAAGTCATCTTGTTCGCAGAAAATACTCAGCTCTCAGTGAAAGGAGGCAGCACAGAAGCAAACTCCCTCGAAGGAGATCTTACAACAGACTTACCCTAACCTGCCTGCCAGCTGCCAGCCCACTCACTCTTCCATTCTCTAGACCTATTTCAAGCAGGATAAACTCCACAAGTAAAAATACTGATAAGCCAGGTTTCTCCTGGCAGAGGGGCATTAGCATGTGAATAAGGGTGGGAATGCATAGAGATCCTCACAGAGAATTTAGCCTGTTAGACATCACAGACATCAATAAAAGAGTGCAAGTTTTCGTACTGCACCATACCACACTTTATATGTACATGTATGCATACAAATATATGGATGGTTGTATGCAGGAACTAGTTCTCCATATAAGCATTTTGCTCACTCAGGGCTGACTACAAAGTACCATCAGCACTAAAAACACATCTGGCTCTTTCAGAGCATGAAAGGGAAAGGTGAAGTTGAGAATGGGATGTCCCAGTGTCACTTTTTAAGACCTTATTAGACATGCCTCAACTAACTTCAGTGAAACTGTGTGGATTTAGGTGCATGGAGCTGACCTATGAGAAAGGAAAACATATAGATGAGGTCAAAACTTCAGCTAAGCCTGACAGTTGCGCCCAAGACTGTGTGTTGTTATGGTTTGAAGAGAAACACTCTGAGTAAATTTCTTTCCTGTAAACAAAGAAGAATGCATCAGTGGAGAAGAGACCAAGTTATATTGCATGGAACCCATCCTGTGCATAAAATATTTCCAAGATACTAAAACCTAAGCTATATCCTTAGCCAAAAGTAATTCAGAGAATACAAAGTATGATCTGAATTTGGTTTTGGAGAGCTGTTCCAGGTTCTTAAGGCATCAACATAACAATGAACAGTAGATTTGTTCAAAATATCTTCAATTACAAATTAGCATCTAAATCTGTCATTGCATTCCCCATCACACACTGCTCAGCTAGAGATGGGCATGAGACAGGGTTTGATTCTGAATTTTTTCATAGTTCAAAGAATCCAGACCTTGGTTTACCTTCCACCACATAAAAAACAACTGTCATGTATAACCCCTAAATGATGGTTCAGTGACTACATAAATACATGAAAAACAACAGCATCCAGAAATTTGAAATGCAAGGACAAACAGTAAGAAAGTAGATGGAGGTGAGATGGTCAGAATAGGGGAGACTTCCAGTTTCTTCTGAGTCAAAAAAATGGAACATCAGGAACAATTTAAATATCAGAAGTGCAGATATCCAAACATCCTGTATTTTAAAAGTAAAATAACATTAAAAAATATCCTGAAATCCTGATACTGGTTTTCAAAATGTGAAAGACACTTATGAATCACAAATATGGCCTTCCTTACTGGAGACAGTTGGAGATGATTTGACTTTTTTATTCACTTTTTTTTGCTATCACAAAAGAAGGTATAAACTACTTCACCTAATGGATCATGAATTTCAATTGCTGGTGAAGGACCACTCAAGGACACTGTAACCTCTTTCAGACTTGGATCAAAAGGGATCTGCCAAGTATTTACAGCCATGGTCAAATGGTCTGTGGACAAGAGATGCACTTTGGAGGCTTGAACTGCTTCTTCAACCCATTTTAACACCTAGAAGAGAAAATAACAGTTGTTGTTATACTGTCAACTGTATTTGTTGTTGAAATGTCTTCTGCTGAAATACTGTCTCTACTGTCTTGTAGAGATTCCATGTTAACTTCTATTATAATAGAAGATCACTACTTTCACCTATGATCCTATTGTCTGATGATATGCAGCTAGTGCATCAGCCTGAGCAAACACAGTGGTAAAGGACTTGCCTAATACAATCGCCCAATGCATCCATTTCAACAAAGACATTCTGGGGACAGCACAAACAGGTTTTCAACTTGTATCAGGAACAGACAAGAGCACAGGAATACAGAAAGAAAAGAAGAAAGCATGCCAGGAATATACAGGAAACAAAGCAGCAACATCAAAGCAAAGGTAAGCTTCAACTTCTACCATAAGAATCAATACATATGATATGACAAAACAGACAGCCTGGAAAAACAAGGACCAAAACTATGTTGTCTTACCAGTGCAGGTACCAGTTCTGAAGTGAATAGGCTTATTTGCCACATTAGGGCAAATATATTTGAAAAAATATTAACAGTTTGAAGACATGCAATTTTAATAGAAGATACCACTGAAGCCATGATCAGCATCATGTTTAAAGCAGTACAGAAACAGACCTGGATACATGTCTACACAACATCCACACATACACCTTTAAAAAGGAATTAAGGATACAAATCTATGCATGTTTCTGGTCATCAACTAACTATTAATCACCTGAAGCAAGAAGGACAACTCCCTCATCCAGATATACTGAGTAATTGCCATCTATGGACTTTTTCTTTTTTTTTTTTTTTTTTTCCCCTAAAACACCTAATACACATTACTACTAGGCACAGCATACAGGTCAGAATAGAGGGGAACAATGCTTTAGAAGAGAAATTTTTGTGACCAAAACCAAACCAGGGGCTGCCCTGTGCTGGACATAGCCAGTCCCAGTCAGTTCTGCAGCAGCCCCACCACAGCCACAGCTGAGCCCCTCAGCCACACTGGTGGCACCACTGCGTAAATGTATTTAAGAAAGGGCAAAATGCTGCCTAGGCAGTAAGGGGTGAGGAAAAAAAGTGTGAGAAACAGCCCTGCAGTAGCCAGGTGAGAGAAGGAAGGGAGGCAGCGCTGCAGGTGCCAGAGCAGAGATCTCCCTGCAGCCTGAGGGGACACCAGGTGAAGCAGATATTTCCCTGCAGCATGTGAAACCTCCCCACACCAGAGTGGATTTTTCCTGACAGGACCACAGCCCATGGGAGACACCACACTGAAGGAGAGGAAGAGCATGTGGAGGAAGGAGCAGCAGAGAGAAACCCCTATGTACTGACCACAACCTCCATATCCCCCTATAGCACTGTGGGAAGGGAGGAGGAGTCAGGAGCGAAGTTGAGCTTGGGAAAGCTGGGGGAAAGGTGTTCATAACTTGTCTTTGTTTCCCACTACCTGAATGAGTAATTAAATATCTATTTTAATTGGCAACAAATTAATTTTCCTTAAGTTGAGTTTGTTTTGCCCTCAACAGTGATTGGTAAGTGATTTCCCTGTCTTTATCTCAACCCAGAAGCTTTCTCACTCCATTCCTCCTGTTTTCTCCCCGCTGCCTGGCTGCAGGGAGCAAACGAGCAGCTGAGTAGGAGCTCAGCTGTTACCCAAGGCTAACCTACCACAACCAAAAACCCAACACCCCCCCAAAAAACACACCTGCCCTGTCAAAATAAATTAAACTACATCAGCTCTGTGTGTCACAGAGCTGCAGCATATTTTTTTTAACCCCACTGAAGCAATATTGGTTTTGTGTAACATTGTAAGTATGATTTTCAGTAATATTGAACCATGATTTTAGATTACAGTTAACCATGGCTGCATTCAGAAACATCTTTTAAAGGAGGCTTTTGATTATGCCAGTTCAACTGGTCAGTGCACAAGACTTGGAAACCAACAATAAACTAACCTGGACATGTCATCTGTCAGCAATGGAGGGCTTGAGTAAGTCCTTAGCTCTAGGACCTGATTCAACACATTGGCCCCAAAGAGCCTCATTTCCTTGGCTTCTTGGGCATAACTTGCCTACTTTTTCCATTAAAAAAATGGGTTATACCATAGGTTTCTGTGCAAGATAACTTTGTGATAGAAACTAGATACCAGCCTGTTTTAAATAAAAGTGTACTTGTTCTTTTATGTTAATACTATGAATGCCCAGCAACCTTTGTGCAAATGTGAAAAGTTTAAATAAGTGAAGGGCATGATTCAAAATGCATCTGAAATGGTGGGGGCATGATTTCAAAAATTATTATCCCTCCACTACTAGTAATGACTCACCTGAGACATGTTGAACGCTCTCAACGCAATGTGAAGTGAAACAGCATTGACCGTGTAACAACAGTGCCATGTGCCCTCTCCACACGGGTCTGCATAAGCAAGGTACTTGGGCATACTTTCAAAAGAACATACTAAAATCACAGTAAAATTAACTATACTACTCAAAACCCCTGAAGTAATGTGACCCAAGAGAGAAATACTGTTTCTGCAACAGCTAGTGATACCAGCTATTCAGAAACTCTGTTTACTTTAGACAAGCCTGGAACAGGAATCACAAGACTTCAAAAAGATCCAGCTAATTTTAAGTTTTACCTTTAGAAATTATACGTGTGAGTCCAAAAATGCTTCCAAAAGAAATTTCAATCTATTCTACTCACCTATATTGAGAAGAATACGACGCTTTTTGGTACTAGGTATATGGAAAAGTTTCCATTTAATTCCAGGATCTTAAGTCCACAGGTAAGTTTTTAAATGAATTGTGAAATTTAATGAACCTGTATAAATTTTCAGAAGAAAGGAATTTTCCAGTCTAGCTTAAACTCATTTCAAAAGACTTAAGCAAAATAAATCAAGTCACAAGGTAAAGCATCGTTGCAGGAACTTTGCCAATATATATAAGAATTGGAATAACATTGGTATTGATACACAAAATTCTTTCTTAAGCTCAGAAGGGTTAATAATACATACCTGAAAATTTGGTAAAATGACATTTTAACATGGATACAATAGGGAAAAAATTGTTATTCCCGAATTACTTTTTTTTTTTTAAACAACAAAATTAGGTAACAGTTTTAGCCCCCATGACACATTTTTGCGGTCTTCTAGTCATCACTACCTCATGCCCAACTCATGACCATCAACCTGACATGCCTCTTCCTGAGCAGCAAGCACAGCAGCCGGCAGGGTGGAGATGGCAACCCACCCATCCAGCACTCCTGGACCAGTTCTGTGTTTACTACTCATGGTTGGAAAGAGTTAGAAGGTCCAAGCCTTCAGTGGCTTAGCTCACTCTCATACTCTAGCCTCATGAGAAAAGATTCTCTATAATTAGTTCAGTTTTCTATTGAAACCATTATTTCACAGTGAAAACAAGCTAGAACAGAAAACACAGATGGAAAGAACACACAATTCTATCTAGGTCAATTTGCAAGCACTACTAAAGCTTACAAACCATCTCTCCACATTATAAACCAACACAAGATAGTGGTTCATGATTGCTCAAAGCCATTCCTGCATTGAATGAGAAATAATTATAACAAACTTAAATCCTAAAATTACTAATTGAAAGCATACATGATCTCAGTGATCCCAAAGGACTTTGTTGACATTTGACAGCAACTGCAACACAAAAAACACATCTTAAAATCAGAGTACTGGCAATGACACTATTCCAGCAGCTTTTACCAAAAGATATAGAACAATGCCTAACAGCAGTCACACTGATTATAAAATGCACCTGGAGCCAAATTATCATCTTGCCATTGGTTACTTCCTTGGGGTGCTCAGGTTTTATATGTTGTTTTTTGTATGTCGTAGTTCATGAGTACAGGGACATGAAGGAATTGTTTCTGAAGTTAAACCAACAAAGAATTCCTCCCTCTTCCCTCCTTGCTGCTGCTCGTTCTCCTTCCTAAAGTTCACTGCCCCTGCTTGTCTGTTTCTGGGGTCATGCTGCAAGCCAGACCATTAGAATCATAGAATCATTATCTGGATTGAAAACAACCCAAAGAGGGGGAAAATGTCTTCAACCACAGTCACCAAAACTCCATAGCACACAACTTCAGCAAAAGAATTTAAGACAGGTTCTTCCACCTTTAAAATTTTTTTTGTGTTTGTTGTGGGTTTTTTCCTAATTACATCTCAGTCTACTACATCATATTAATTTCCTTTACAAGTCTGGCTTTCACACAGTATAGTTCACTTCAAGCCACTGCAGGACCATGTTACTTCTACAGACTTGGGAGACAAGTGGGAAGGCTCTCCACCGGGAAGTTTATCAGCATGCAACCTTCCATTTCAAAGCAAAAATCTAATCAAAACAATACTTTTATGAGCCCCAGATAGACTTTTTGGCAGACAGGAGAGCTGAGACATGGAAATTGTTCCAAAAGCTCACTTTCTTTCAAAGGTAAATTATATGAGGCCTTGTATCCTATCACTGGAAACACAAGCAACAGTTATTTAATGATGCACAGCAGTCTAGTGTACTTTAAGAGAATAAAGAACACTTTCAAATTGGAAAAGGAATTTTCAGTAAAGAAAGTGAAGTAAATCCAATCTTCTTCTACTCCTTTCCCCCATCAATGACAAAAAAGTAATTTCAGTTAACCATAAAGTCAATTCAGACAACACTGCCACAAAAATACCAACACCAATTCAAATAGCATTGGGAAAAGAAGAGCCTGTCTTGTACCCCAAGTCCTCACAGTCCGCCGCTGAACCAACCAATATACTTGCAACTGTGATGCTACTCTAATTCTTTTAAGGTAAGTTTCTGGTCTTTGGACAGAAGAAACACATCTAGCATAAAAAGACTGGCTTCAACTTCCACTGGGCCACTTTTCTTCAAATGACAGACTGTCAGCACCTCTTGGGCATGTTCTGCAGAGACCATGCATCGAGTATTTTTGGGTGTGGAAGGGAACCAACTCTTTAGGTTTTGGTTTCTTTGTTGAGACAATCCAGCATAGGGCTCACTGCATGTGACCAGGCTGGTTTTTGTCAAGGTGAGAATACATCTTACCAGAAATGGGAGCTAAGCCTCCCTGATAAAATCCAGTAAATAAGTTTATTGGTAACAAATCAAATCAGGTCAAAAATCTAACCTGAAGGGCACATATTTAGCTGTCTCACTGAGTCAGTTAATAATGGAAAACACAGGTCCACGGGGTTAGCTTCCACACTGCTTTGCCAAAGTTAAAGTGCAACTGAGCTACCACTACATGATTCAGATGTCTGCATAAAAAACAGAAATAATTTTTTATGCGTTCAAAAAATGACACATTAGAAGTTGTAAATAACCATGATTTGATTGATTTCCAGAGTTGTATACTGAATGTGATTCCTTATGGATTTCCCAGTGCAGCTGGGAAAGTCTGTCAATAAAACTACTTTTTAAAAAAGTCAAAGAGATATCACATGTCTGAGACAGAACACTCCGAACATACAGCTACCAGTGCACAACAAAAAAATAGTATTGACATAACTCAAGACCACCAAAATTGATATCACTAGATTCCTTAAGAAATTTCAACATAGAGAATTGGCTATGTTCTCTTTCCAAGAGAAGCAAAGGTAACATTTTCCTCCGTCTCCCTCCTCCTCCCTCTGCTCCCATCTTTGACTCTCATTTTACAAATAAGAACATTCATTCAAAAACTATCCAAATCCACGAGACCAATTTAGGGTTTGAGTTAGCATATAAACATGAATTTAACACAGTTAATCTCATTTGTTTAAAGCAATAACACACACTGAAAGAAAAAAAACAAAACACAATACCCCAACCTATTTTAACATTCCTTTGCTTTCAGAAGGCTTCAAAATGTCAGCTTCAAAGAAAAAAAAACAACAAACCCTCAGCCTTAGATTTTTAGATCAATTTAAACCTGCTGAGTTTAAAGTAAGGGAATTTTCAGCTGGATGGATGAGTACACACTAAGTTTTGTGGTCCCTGCTGGAACTAGATAATTTTCAGGCAATGAAAACGAATTCTGAAGATGTAAAAATATTTGAACATTTACCAAGATCCAGTCTGAGTCCAGAACAGAGATTGAGCTCAAACTTTTCTTTTTTAAATCTTTACCCAGGTTGGTTTTCTTTTCTTAATGAAAACAGTCTTCCACCATGCAAGAGCTTCCTAAACACCTTTACTCATCTGCTATAGTTTGATAATTTAGCTAGTGCAATAGATGTAAAATGAAAAGACAAGTATTGCCATAGTTTCATCTCAGATGTATAACATGAATTTCAAGGATACTAGGTTTCCATCTGTATATCTGACAGAATGAGAAGATTTATCTGCTCCTGAAGCACAACATGAGGTTTTTCTGGTTCTGATTATTTTTTAATATTAATGACACACAATTCTGTTATCTTTCCTTATCTTTCTGGGCACATGAAGTGGAAGGTGACAGGGATCAGTCAGCATGGGTTTTTCCAAAGGGGGCAGTGGTTACTGGATTGAACTGTTGCACCCACTATACCTTTAATGGGAGTTTGGTCTGTCTCCTTTCATTCCAACAGCTAGGTAGTCAGATGAGGACATGAATACAAATCACTGCCAGGATTCTAAAAGTACCTCCTAATTCTGTAGCTCCTACCATTTGTTACACTGAAAAACAAAAAAACCCCCACCAAACTTAAGAAGAGTTTGCATCTCCTTCCACTTTTGAAATCTATGAAGGAAGAGTAGAGCTACAAAAGTGTGTCATATTTCTGAAGAGCTGGCATACACATTTTATATTTTGACCCATTGTGAATACAAAGTAAAGAAAAGTGGGCCTGGCTCAAGATCCTCACGGAAGTCCAACCAACACTAAACATTAGGCACGGGCTCTTAAGCACACGTTATGCCAACTATGTCTGACCTTAGGCATATGGGAATGTATTTCCTTATATAAATACATACTGATCTAGTTATACAGAGTATGATTTTTAGAGCCTCCGGTTCCTATAATTATACATTGCCTAAGCTGACAAGGGTTATGTCCTCATCCTTGTATTGTTAGTTTGTGCAATTACTTTGCATAACTGTCAAGTTGTTACATTAGCCACACCACCTTAATCTCTTTATGGTCCTTAACCAAAAGGGGCACAACAACACATTTATATCTCACAGGAGTGTTACACGAACAGATACAGAAATGAAGTACTTAGATTCTACAGCAACTGCTGTAAACCTTAGCTAAAATTCCAGTTTATTAATTGTATGCAGGCTGGCTGATGACCCTGCAGCTACTTCGGAGTTCTCTTATAGCAGAAATTGCCCTTAAAATAAAACGCATTATCCCAGGGAAGAATTAGGTTGTGCAACTGCCATTTCAGAAAAAAGAAAGCAAGAACACCTTTGTTTTTAACACAAATATATATCAGAGGTAGAAGCTACTGAGAGCAAGTAAGAATCTTGAATCCAGAGTAGAACCTGACTTCAGTTTTTGAGAGTTTTTCATGTTCAAAAAATGAAAATGGAAGGCAACAGAATGACCCAGCTGTCTTAAGTCCAGCAGTAACTTGCTTGTATAGTTAATTTTTTCCCCAAAGTTCAATAAGCAATTCTGGGAGATCCATTTCCCAACCCTGTCATTCCAAAGAGGTTTGCAATACTGCTGTAACACTGGTTTGGAAGTAGATTTTTTTTTTTTCCCCCCCTCCTTTGGGACCCTTACAGAAAGCCCACAAAACAACAGCAGCTTCTGTTGTTCTGCCAAAATGTGACTTGATGAATATTATTAGAGGGGGAAGGACAAACACAGAAATAATTTATAACACTTCACCAGAGAATTTGCTCTTGCAACCTGCCCTGCTGTCAGGTCATTTCTTGGAATGCATACTGAAACCTGGAAAATCTATGGAGCATGGTCTCTATTCCCATTTGTTTACTCTGGGTCTCAAGAATATTTCTCAAACAGTCAAACGAACAGGATCTGAAGTTAACTGTTTCATTGCTTAAGTATATATGGGTTCATACTTCCACCCAAAGAGAAAAATATTCTAAGAATGCTTTTAAATGCACATCTAAAAATATGACTGAGACAGTGCATGTGAAAATTATGCTATGAAAATAAATCATAAATTATATATAATTACATGTATAAAAAACACACAACTGAAAAATTTATTAGTGTTGAATCTCAAGCTCTTCAAAGTTAGGAAACAAGAATTAAGCCTGCCTGCTTTCAACTGTGTTTAAAACATCCTTTTGCAGTTGCTTTATGATAGTGCTTATGCACATAATCACAGTCTATTTCCTCCAGAGAATCCAAGTTCCATATAAAGTAGAAAAAAGACAGCTGTAACTATTTTTCTTTCCTTCCTTGTTTGGCATTCACTGTACAATACATATCTTCAGAGTAGAAGCATACTCTCTAAGGCAGCATTCAGCTGCCTCTCCCATGAAACCATTCCTTCTTTTTCTATGAAAATGGATAATGACTGTTTGGGACATGGTTTGGGTTTCTGTGGTGGGGTTTTGGTAGTGGGAAGGAGCTACAGGGGTGGCTCCTGTGAGAAGCTGCTAGAAGCTTCCCTGGATCCAAGTCAAACCCGCCTCTGGCCAAGGCTGAGCCCATCAATCTTGCCTCTGGGAGAACAGATTTAAGAGGGGAAACCTGTAGCAGGGAAGGAGAGTGGAATGTGAGAGAAAGCCCTACACAGACAGCAAGGTCAGTGAGGAAGGAGGGGGAGGAGGTGCGCCAGAGGAGGCTGATGCCCCTGCAGCCCGTGGTTAGTCGGCAGGCTGTCCCCCCCCAGTCCATGGAGGCAAGCTGGGGAGCAGATGCCCACCTGCAGCCTGGGGAGGAGCCCACGCCAGAGCAGGGGGATGCCCCCAAAGATGGCTGTGACTCCATGGGAAAGCCCGTGCTGGAGCAGTCTGTGCCTGAAGGACTGCAGCCTATGGGAAGGACCAACGCTGGAGCAGTTCATGAAGAACTGCAGCCTGTGGAAAGGACTCACATTGGAGAAGTTCATGAAAGACTGTCTGCCATGGGAGGGACCCCACGGTGGAGCAGGGGAAGGGAAGAGTGAGGAGGCCTCCCCCTGATGAGGAGGGACCAGCAGAGAAAAGGTGTGGCGAGCTGACCCCAACCCCCATCCCCTGACCCCTGTGCTGCTGGGGGGGAGAAGGTAGAGAATTCAGGAGTGGAGTTGAGCCGGGAAGGAGGGAGGGGTGGGGAGAAGGTGTTTTAAGATTTGGTTTTATTTATCATTACCCTTGTTTTGATTTTATTGGTAGTAAATTAAATTGGGTTTGTTTTTTCCCCAAGTTGAGTCTGGTTTTTGCCTGTGACCATAATCAGTGAGTGATGCCTCCCTGTTATTGTCTCAACCCATGAGCTTTTATTGATATTTTCTCCTCCTCATCCCACCAGGGCCAGCGGAGTAGTGAGCGAGCAGCTTCATGGTACTTTGTTGCCGGCTGGTCTTAAACCATGACAGGACAGAAGGAGAAGAGAAGGCAAGAAAACAGGGTTATGCAGCAAACCTTAATTCTAAGATATAATTTTGAGCTTTTGACTTTGTCACCTTCATATTATTCTTGTAAAGCAGTGGAGGGGCTTTTTACATTTTTAACAAAGTGAAACAACATTTAAAATTGCTTCCTCATGTACCATCATCCAAACATATGCTTGGTTCATACACACTACAGACCTTTAACACTAACCTAGCCGTGTAGGCCTAAGTGCTAGGTTGCCATCCTCCGTGAGGACTAACAGCCAGGAGAAATAGGATGCTTTTCTAGTGAGGTTTAGACTTCCGTTCACAGCAAAGCATTCATGAGTGTGAAGTGTACTGAACTCCATTCCATATCCACATGATCTTACAGACATTAGCCTTCTGCACCTTCCCCATAAGAATGGCCCCTTTTGCACCATTCCTTTTAACATGTTCTATTACTAGTCTTGTCCTATCCCCGTCTTCAGTCCCCTCCTAATCTTCTCTCATTCACATCATGGCTTTTATTCACAGGCTTCTCACCCAGGTTCCAAAATTATTTTTTTTTCCCTCATCTAGTCTCATCCAACTTTCGAGTCACTCAACAACACCCCCTTTTTCTACCAAAGTCAACACCATGTCTCCAATCTCCTTTACAGTCATTCTCAGTTCTCCTCCCATCAATGTTCCATATATGGTACATAAATTACTACTTATTTTAGAAATCAGTAAGCAAGCTGTATTTCTAAGTAGCCCAGGGAAAATTTTCCCTTCTTGCAGGAAGGTTAAAATAAGAAAAATCAAGTGTTTCAATACTAAAAGAAATGGAAAACTACCACTCACTAGCCCAGTTCTTGTGAACTCCCAGCTTTAGCCATACTGATCAGTCCAATTCATCAGACACAGTAATGACTCATTTTTACCACAAACAATCAAAATGAACTGGAGGCGTGATCTGATGACTAATTAATCTCCACTGTTTTTAAGCTGTACTAAATTCATACCCTGCTGATCATCACTGTTCATCTTGACACCAGTTCTGGCATCAGTACAAACCTTTGGGCATCAGAATCACTTACAGGAATTTCCTTAAAGTATTCCATTATGAGGGGAGTAAGTAAGTGTGGTGTAATATAACTTCAGTTCAAGTCAAAATTAGTACCTTCTGGAAAGATACAAATAAAATTGGATATGGTTATGAAAATACAGAATCTGTTCTTAACAGAAGAATTTAACCCATGTTTGCTGAGTATTCTCAATGCATTTTAATTTCGAGCAATTATTGCAAATTAAGCCCTGAGCCTTCAAAAGCAGACATGCAACCTCACTGCAGCCAAGAAAAATCACACCCTAAAGAAACACCTTTCAAGATCAGGACTTAAATGCTTTGATAGAACAAGCATAATAACCTTTCCAAGACATTGGAGGCAAAATGAGAATGCTACTGTTCTTTTGAATGGATGGACATTCATTTTAGAACTGATTCAATAGGATAAAAAATCTCAAACTAGAGAGCAGTTTGAAAAATTTCAAACTGAAGACCACTTAATTTGTAGTTAAGAATGGTAGTCTTTACAAACTGTTAATAGAAGTAGAACTTCAAAACCAAAATTTGAACAGTAAACCTTTCCCTTTTAAGGACTCTGATCACAAAATACTTTTTCTCTCTTACAGACCTGGAATCAGATAATTAATCAAATTTTACCAAATATGACACAAACATATTTCACCTCTTACTATTAGAAACCTGTCACGGTTTTTGAATACAGAGTTACCTCTGGAGATGCTGGTACACCCAATATCCCAAATAAAGGAAAAATCTACAAGAATTTTAGATAATAAAAACACAACTTGTGCTTTGGACTTTTAAGAATATTCTTATTAATCTAATGCACAGAAACCGTTGCAAATTTGTCAAAATATGACCTTCCTGTCATACTGTTAGAGGAGCTTCATTCAGCAAATAAGTGGAGATACTTACATATTTCACAAAGTGCGTCGCTGGACTGAACCCAACACCACTTTGTCAATTGACAATAATTTTGACCAAGTTAATTGTAGTATTTGCAATCATAAAATATTTTTCAGAAGTGAAAAAAAGCAATAAGTTTTCTTAGTCTTCTCAATAACACAAGAATTAGATAAGTATCAAGTATTGTTTTCTTGTGTTTCCTTGTAGCTAGCTTATAATATTGCTTCATTCTCCACTTAATACACAAAGGGCAAGCACAAGAGTAATGGTTTGAAACTTTACACACTAAAAATAGTTTTGTTTGGGTTTTTTGGGGGTAGAACAATCAAAAATGTTTTAACAAAACAAGACATTGGTTTGGCAGAGTATTCAGAGTCAGTGAATTTGTAGCTCTTTCCCAATCTACAATTTAGCATTAGCTGTCTCTAGGCCCAAAACAGTGAATATGTTTTAGCATTTATAAACTTCATTCTTTACACATCATTGACTACTCAGATAAAAAGGAGGGCAAGTTTTATTTCTGTTGAATCTTGCCTGAAGGATATACCATAAACAGATGATGCAGATTACTACTACATCTCCTGTTCATTTGCATCCACCCATTGGCAGATACGCTCCTTGAAAATAGGAATTCTGATCCAGAACTGAAATCTGCAGTAAAGATTTTATTTGGGATGACAGTGTTTTGGTAAACTCATTTTCACACTCTCTTAGCCCAGATGCAGTTTTATGTAAGGTCAATGATCACTAAAATTATTTTAGAGTCTTTGGGGTTTGGTTTTAATGCAAATTGTTCAGCAGTTATTGTGGAAGACTTCTGGAAGTGATTCAGAGCTTTTGTTTTGTTTTGTTTTTTTTACCTAGGCGATCTCTTACAGCCTATGGCCACTGGAAGGAGATGCAATTATATAAAACAGTGTAGTCTTCCCTCCCCCTCAAAAAAGACCCTGCAAGAGTAGCACCTACCAATATCATCACTTGTTGATATCAATCTTTGGCTCTTGTGCAGCCATGGGCTGTCTAGCCCACAGATGAGGAGCCCATTATTTGCTCAAAGGAAATGCTGAGATGAAGCAGGAAGGAGGTAAAAGTGGCTACTGAAACCACCAGCTTAAAACCTTACTCAAAATTCATATAGACTAACGATTCAAGCAAAAGCTGGTATTCTTAGAAACGGAAAAGTGCCAAGAATTTCAGAAGGCAGAGGCAGGCAGTCGACAAAACAGTGCATGCAGCTCCACTTAAGAACATGGTGTTGCCTAGCTCCTATAAGTGGCTTTTTCTCCTCACTTCTACCCCCCAAAAGCAGAAGAAAACAAAACCAAAACAATCAAACAAAAACTTAATCCTAAAACTTCAGTCCTGGCAAAGAGCATTTCGCACTGGCAGTATCATGATCCCTTCTGTATAAAGGGTTTTCATGGAGTTTCACAGAGAGAAGTTTTACCCTTCATAGGCAAATAATAGCAAAACACAGGTCAGGAACTGCACAGTCCCAACAGCTAATTTCTTTTCCTATGACTTTTAACCTAACATCCCCAATAAGAACTTCAATTTTTCTAGGCAACAACAGTAGAAAACTGCAATTTATTTCCAACATTTGTCATCGTCCATTCTAGGAAATAAAGAAAAAGGAACAAACTGAAGTAGTTTTTTATTTAAAAAACTCATCTAGTTTTTGCCTATACCAGGAAATCAAAAGAAAACATTTACAACATTTATAAACAATTCCAGCTCTCCAGATAACTAACAAGTGATTTCATCTCTCCAAATTATTTCGTCATGCACTATTGAAATTTCATTTCTGCCTAAGACTCACTGGAGTTTTCAAAGAAAATAGTCCTTCAAGGCTGTGAGTCAGCAATCACAATTAACAGCAGGTCAGCAGAGCTGTCAAAAGTATTGAAACAGTAACCTCAATTAAAAAGTTGCCACAGTTACTTTGTGAACAATGGAAAACTGTTAGCTCACACCCATCTGTCCATAGGGTGAAGAACATCTTTGTCCAGGCTTACTGGCAATCCCTTACTTGCTAACAAAATGCTCATTTAAAGATGATACTGCACTCTCATTCAGAGCAGTAAAGTCACTGGGCTACTCAGACCACCAAACTGCTCTGTATTTTAAAGGCTCTCCTCCTGGAAGCCTTCTGGCACAGGTGAAGGGAAGTTGGCAAGGTTCTGTTCAGATATGGCAGGTCAGACTTCCCCAGTGTAAATAAAAGTCGCAGAATTGCATCCTGATATAGCAGATGGAAAAACAAGGAAACGTGGAACAGTCCGCATATCAATAGTACAACATTTAGAATTTCCCCTTACACTCCCTAACCCACGATCAGGTCATTTAACTGGAGATTTTTCATTTAAAGATTTAGAGTATAAGCCTCTGCCTTGTTTTCAATATATATTGCAGAGTTACCTCATTAACTTGTTTTTTGTCCAAGTGAAAAACTTGACCAGAACTCGTTGAGGCAATTTCTTCATAGACCTTGTAACCAATATGATCCCTGTCATCACAGTCTCCAGTCAGCACAAATACTACCTGTATTTAAAAAAAAAACAAAATAATCAATTGGCACACAGTGCAAACTTTAGGAAAACATTGCAAAGACAGCATTAAGGCATGATGACAAAAGAACTGTATCACTTGGCTTGGGTTCATATTACTTTGCATGAAGGACAGCCATATTGCACTCACTACTGATGGAAAAAGCAATGGAGAAGAAAAGGAACAGACAAGAATCACTTTAGAAATGATACTCATCTATCAGCACTTGTACTTCACAGAATACTTGTTTCAGAACAATATAAAAACATCCATGTAAGTAGTAAGCTGACCAAGAATACATAGACTGGCAGAAGGTTCACTTGCACTATTTAATTCACAACATTAAAAGGAATATTCCTTTAAGTTTTTTCTTAACCAGATCAGTTAACTCTCTATTTAAAAAAAAAAATCCCTAGAATCGAAGTATTATGTTCCCTTCTGTAAAAAGACTTCACCGAGCCTCACATAGAAAAATTTTACCCTTCAATATTGAGAAAACAGGGCATTAAATACATAAACCAGCTCAATGTAAATCCCCTCTGTACCTGTGATTGTTTCTGCTGAATGAGTTGAAGTACTTCATGGGTAAGTCTATAATCTTTGGACCGTGCATCAGTAAATACATAGATGAATGAACCAGGAAGAGAAATTTCTAGAGCAATCTTTATTGCTCCGATGCTCATCTCTGGACAGTCTCCACCACCCTGCTCACAATAAGAAGAAAAACAAAACATTTTTCTGAGAAGGAACATGCCAAATAAGTTGCTTTTGCAATATTCAGGACAGATGCTTTCTCAGATTCTAATAATTTATTCACTTTTTTTATCCTAAGCATTATATGGTTTCTGCAGAGTGCTGTCACAGACTCGCACTCCCAAGCAGCAACTGCAATGATTCCTTAGGGAAAATAAAGTCAAAGGGAGGGTTGTGGTGAGCTCTGAAAATGGTTGGTGTCATGGTCACTCTTATCTTTTCTGGGAGCACCATGTTTTGTTTAGCTCCAGCTCTTGCGACAGCTCCTTTTCCTATACTCACACGCTCCCTTACTGGCTGACAATTGAATTGCTCCGGTAGTATGCAGCAGTCATGGGAGGTCATGGTCATAGACACAGATGGGAAATGATCTCAGCCAAGCAGTGCTGAGCTCCAGGAGGACCTTTAGATACCACAACAGCAAGAACTTGACCTAGACTTCACACCGCAGAGCAGCCAGTGCAGGGAGCTCAGCAGAGGGGCCACAGGTGATGTGTACCCAGTGACCTGTATCACTAAGTAGACAGCTGCGTAACTGGAGATTTTTCAGACCACCTCTTCACTCAAAATGCTTCCAAGTATGACTTTATTTAACTTTATATGAAAGGATCAGTTTCTCTTCCTAAATTAAGAATTAGAGGAAAACACTTTAAATAAAAGTTCACTTTAACTTACATAAAAACTAATTTGGCATATTGAAGGCAGAAGTTTCCAAAGAGCTGAATATGAACTGTAAAACCTGCCCCTGTAAACAGCAACAGATCTCTGCACTTTCAAGATTAAATATAGAAGTTATTTGTTTTATTTCTACAATCAACAAGCCTTCACACATACTTATATACAAATCTCCACATGCTGGCAAGGAAGAAGGAAAAAGATAATGCAATTGTTGCATCTATTTTTAATCCTTGAGATGCCATCAAAAATTATGTTTTAAGGTTAAACATTCACACAGACACATAAACTAGAAAAAACCTTGCGTCCCACAGTCCCCCAGTCTTTAAGAAGTTCAGCTGTCCCCAATTAAATGTTCATGTCAGTAACAATTTTTAATCTATCAGTATCTTTAATCCAATTTCAAAGCAAGAATATCAATAAACTTCTCAGCTATGTTAAAGAATAGATACATTGCCATTGTTCTTTTTTATAAGTCAGTCCTTTCTAAATGTAGTCTAACTTTTATGGGAAAAGCAAGTGGCAGACTCCAGACAGCCTGAAATTCAAGAGATAATTCTCCAAAAATATTTTTGACACACGTCAGAACTTTATCTTGGCAATGCTTATACAATCCTATGGGACAGATCAGTATATCCAAGTTATTTCTTTCCTGCTCCTGCGAAGTGAGTATCATATTCAGCAAAAGACTCTTCCAAGTAAAGCTTTAATTTGTAGGCAAAATCAAGATAATAGCTAATTTTTTACAGATACCTACCTGGAAAAAGGAAATCTGTATTCCCACTTCAAGTCTACTTGATTATTGTCTCCTGTAGTATTTTATATGGCAGCATCTATTTTCTACATGTAACAGGAAAAGCACTGCTGGCAGCATCTACTTTCTACATATAATAGGAAAAGCACTGCTGACCTAAATGGTTATTCTGAGAACAAGCATGAACTTTTTTATTCTCATAACATAGAAGAGGGGTATTCTCAAAAGGCAGCTGGGTAAAACTACGAAACAGAAATGTATTAGCTTTATTTAAAAAAAAAAAATAAAAAAAAATCCTTTAAGTGTTTCCTGCCTTTCTCTCCAAATTGCAATTAAATATGGTTACAATTACTTTGTGAAGTTTTCTGGAAAGACAGATGTGAGTAAAGCTCAGCAAGTCTCACCTTCTGTTTGGTTTGGAGAGGCATACAGAAATGTAGGTTCTTAGCTCAGCTCATCTGTACTATTGACATTTCTTATGTCTAAATTTAATATCTAGATAACTATTTCCTTAAATGCCATTGTATCCACTTACAAATGGATAATTTAGTATCAGATTTAAAAAGCGTCATCAACAACTCTTACAGAATACTACTTTCGTTAAGTTGTTAATTTTTACACTGAGAAATACTCAAGTAAGGCCTTTTCATAACTGTTAATGCAAGTGTATTGGCACCTGTATCATAGGATCATGTAACACTCAAACTATGTGAATATAACTTTAGAAGTTTTTTTATATAGACAAGATTTAAATATATTGCTTATGCAAATAATTATCCATTGTGAAAACAGTATTTAATACAAGAATACACAAAAAAATCTGCTTAACTCAGGAAAAAAGAAGACACTAAGAAGCCACTGCTGCCAAGTACAAGTTATTGTCATGCTGTCCATAAGAATGATTCCCAGTTAATTACAGATGAAACATAGGCAAAAATAGGATCCACTTATGAGGTGTCAAAGGAATACTTCTTTTATCACTTTGAATGTAAAAAGAAACAGGGCCTAGTTTCTTCAGTGAAATGTATACAGACTAATTTTTACCTGATGTCAAATGCCAGCCAAAAGCTTATTTCTAATGTCATGTACAGACCCTCCAGTTGTTCTGTGACCAGATGAATTTTGTTGGAAAACAAGGGATGGGCTTATCCTGATGTCCAGGGAGGACAAATTCTGCAGTATTCCTGGACAACATATTTTGATCTGTTTTATACATAAGACTCCTTAAAATAATTTATCCTCACCTTAATTTTAGCTTTGTTTATTAATGAGAATATTTGCTCTACACCATTTTTCAAAATAAACCTAACTTAAAATTTCCCCTACCTCCACAATATTTATTCCTGCATCTTAACTGCCTTTCTAGGAAAAATACTAATAACAAACATGTAGCAAAAGTTTACATTTTCTGAGAACTACTGCAAGATGACCTATCAGTCCTGTTCTAATCACTTTTTTAATTTATATTTTGGCCTTTCACCAATATAATGAATGAACGCAAGTCAGTGAAAGTCTTAATTTAGCTGAATGAGCATATCTTGAAAGTAATTATGAAATATGCAATAAATTGGGATTAAAAAAAGAAATCTTAAATTCATTAGTAACTTCTAAACAACTTGTAAATGAAAAGTTTTAAATTCCCAAAAGCTTCCTTTAAATCATATACTTTTTAGAAATAGCTGCAGTTATTTTCCAGTATAGCTATTTAGAAAACAAAAAGTGAAGACTGGAAGGATTTTTAAAGTTTACATTTCCCCATGAAGGAGAAAAGCATAACAGCTGGCATTTTCTGCCTCCTTGAAAGTTTACTATTGGCTTCTCCAAATTTCAAGCTTTCTGCCAACATTTAAACTACTTATTCTTCCCAAAAGAGCACTATTGGCTTTCAAACAATCTTTTATTACAGGCATTACAGCATGTGCCAGTTTCTAAGGAAGAGTCTGTCTGGCACTACTGACTCCAACAAGGTTCTCTGCAGGTCAGAAGCATTTTGCTTGATTAAACGACAAGACAATAGGATCATATTTTCTTTCAGTAAGGGTAACTCCATTCCAATACTTCCCTTTCTTTCCAACACGTGATCCAGATGTCATTTGTGGTTCACTCTCACCCAGGGAAACTTCACCAAGGGAGATGTACTGGTGTGCTAGTTTAAAAACTGCTACTTGTCTCCTAAGCATAGCTACAGAAGCAATTCAACAGTGTTTGTGTAAGTCAAGAGCAGCCAAGTCAGCCTGATGCCTTTGAATCAGTAGGTGCAAAGTAACACATGGCAGTGAAGGCTGTACCTAAGTAATACTTGATGAGTCTTACAGTCCTTTTGTACCTAAATTAGTTAAAGCTAATGAGGGGTTTTCATGGGAAATAAGTTCCAGAACACAATAAAACCGTTCATAAAAGCATCTGTGAACAAGTGGCAGGACTAGTTAAAATGCAAAATAAATGTTAGCATTATCTAACTGTTCTTTCTTGTATTATTGAACTGAGTCCCCACACAATGATGTAAACTAAGACAAAATAATTAATTATAATCATAAACTAAGATGACCAGGGAACAGGAAGATGACAGTTTGTGCAGGTAAAATGACAGAGGTAAGTGACCTACATCCTGATGAAGCACTGCAGCAGAAACATCAACACGAGAGGAAAGATTAGAGGGAGGAAACAGGGCCTTTGCTAGAACCACATAAAGAACGAACAAGTTACTCACCTGAACATAAAGCTCCCTGAGTTCAAATTGAAATTTCTTGGGATCTGTGGTTATCGTCACCGGACCAATTTCTAGGATGAAAACAATTGGAAACTATGAGGAAAACACAAAGTTATCAAAAGACAACTTCAAGTGAAGAGCTTGAAACTGTTTCAGATTAATAAAAATCTGGTAGTAAAAAAGAAACAAAAAGGAATAATTGAGAATGATATACCCAGCACTGAAATCCATGATTCCAAATCTAGTAACTCTAAAATCATTCCAGTATTACCAACTTCTAGGTGTCTTAAACATTTATAGGCACATAAAGCATTCTGTGTTGTGTTTCTTTCACATTTGATTTTGACCAATCATTTAATTGTTCTTAGTAATCAGAAGGGAAGAACAATCCCCAAAACAAGTGTGGCTGCACCAAAAAAATAATGTATTTTTTCAGAAACAGTTGTATAGGTAAACATGAAGGAGAGGCCTCTCTGAACAGAATATACATACTAGCTTCACTGACCAATGTATTAAAAAAAAAAAAAAAGTGCCACATCTCTTGCCTGAAAGAACCATGTACCCTCTAGCTGGAAAAGCCTGGTGTGAGCCCAATGCCCAAACGCAGCATATCTACCAGCAGTTGCCAGAAAGAACTGAAGCAGAATCAACTTTATTTGTGGTCTTTCCCATGTCTTTGTATATTGAGAAATGGCAGGACACCAAATTGAAGTTGACTGGGGTGTGTGACAGCAGCACATACTTGAGCATTTCCCAATCACACTAGCTGTACCACAAGCCTCCTTCTGCCCCTTCAACAATTGCCTTCCTAATTGGTATCAAATGTGATTCTAACCAGCTGTTTTCCTACAGCTGTGATTTCCTGACAGTTTACCTTGATCTGTCTTGGCACTCGTGCAGTTCATTCTTCCCCTGTCCTGGGCAGGCATTCCTGCCCTGTCCTTGTGCCAGTAATGGCATTCATCTAGCTCAGCAAGCTGGGTCAGGGTGCTAAGCCAAAAATAAATAAATAAATAAAGACACACACACAGAAAGAAAAAAGTGAATAGATTTCCCCTAGTTTAGTGCCCCAAACCACTCATGAAGAGATCAGCTGAGCACTGGCATGCAAAATGGGGTACAATTATGCAGTCAGGGTGAAAGAAAAACATGAAACTGCAGTGGTACCAATTTAAACACAGCTGTAGCTTACATGGAAGTGCTGCCTCAGCAGACCATACAGCCCTTTCCAAGCTCTATAAAAGTTAATACATACTTATCTTTCATATAATCTAGACATTTTTCTTCTTTAAATGGTCCAAAGTTTTATTTCACTGGAGTTTCAACAACAGCCATCACTAAAGTCTACTATAATCACACACGTGTTTGCTTGGGGGGCTCTATTATGAGTGCCTTTTGCTAAGTGTAGGTTTTAATTTGTTTGAAAGTCACCCAGGAGATCATACAAAACCTTTCCTAGAATATTAAACTGTCTTAAGGGTTTTTTAGTATGGTTTTGAGTCATTTGTCTGTGAACGTTATTTACCAAAATACTACAGTATCATCAAAAAGGCAATTATAACGACTCACCATTCCTCCACATATTTCATCCTGCGATACTCCCACTCCTACCACTCCACCTGGTATCACCCTCCTTTGGGTATTCTTTAAAGCGAATGTCTGTAATAAAGCTATCTCCAAATTGTTATGCTTCAAATCTATCCCCTGCCAACCATTGTTCTAAAGCATATAACAGAATGGGGTTTATACATACAGTAAAACCACTAGCTCCATTATTCCCTGTCAGTTGAGGGATTACATTTTTCAGTTCTAGAGCAGTAAATCCTTTGGAAAGGCTTTCTTTCCCTATAAAATAAAAATCTGAAAAGCAACTTTACTTCAGCTAAGCAAAGACAGCACATCCAGTTTAGATCGGATGAGCATTTTGCCTTGTTTCTCCGCAGGCAGCAAGGGCTCGCTCCAGCAGCGCACACAGATGCCAAGCCCAAGCCCTTGCCAGCACGCCACAAGATCCTGCCAAGGCTCTGGCTGCCCTCTGGTGTGAGCTCAGTAAAGAGCAGATCTTTGAAATGGCACCTAGATCAGAGGTTGGAAAGGGAGCATGGCCTAGTCAGCACCAAGTAGAGAGTTACCGGTTGTCAGGACAGAACTGAGAACTTCACAGGAGCCATGCAGAGGGCAGATCTCCCCAGCCAATCCTGCAACCAAGGCCAGAGTTCATCAGCTTCCCCTGAGGTCAAGCAAGGCCCCAGAAGGGAATGAATAGGATCATTCACATCTTCAGTAACAATGATCTCTTCTAAGGGTCAAACGGCAGCAACATGAATGACACCGACATTCCCAGTGTAAGATAGCAAAACCATGTCTCTCTACGTCAGCTCTTATCTTAGGGACATCAGGAAGACTTCCAGTTGTAAGCAATGATGCTAGTACTTCATGTAAACCTACAGCTACAGTCAGTTTGCCAACATTAAACTAATCAATTACTGATACAGAAGGCATCTGGAATGGCAATAACCATCCAACTCTGGGCTGGTATCGCTTCCCCCATCCACTTGATCTGATCTTCTCTCAGTTGTATGAAGGTTATTCAGTACTCTTCCCATGGAGCTTACAAGCCCATCGTTCTAGGTCTAAATGGTGATATGACTGATTCTCACCATTTGAATGCTCACCAACTTGTACCAAAAAACTCAGCATCTACTGTCTTTCACACGCTGTTGTGCCACCAGCTTGTGTGACCCACTTGCCAAAAAAGCTGTAATAGCCTTCACCAAGTTCATTTTCTTTTAGCCTCATTCTGCTACCTCAAAGTGCAACCCATGCAAGACCATTTCATCAGTGCAGGTAAACACAGCCCTTCAAAGCATTCAGAATAGACAAAAGTGAGAAGACATTACCAGAAGTGCTTTAAGTTTACTTGCCAACTAGGAACTACTACCAAAAAGGACTTTGGGAAAGAATGGCAAGTTCTCTCACAAGGCATCAGAGAAGGTTAAATTAATGATACACTAAGAACCTCAAAAACTGTTGTGACGGTCTGACAAATTATAGTCAATGTCTCAAACATTCGCTGAAGAACTTTGGTGAGGAAAATGGCCTCTGTGAAAACGCTGGAGTTTTGTGAACAGGACAATGTGGCCAAAGGAGAGGGCCTCCCGGAGGGTGGGACCGCGCTTCTCCAAAGCCGCAAGTCCTTATCTTAAGTGACCAGGAGAAGGAGCACAGCAGCGCCTAGAGGAGGAGGCCCCACAGAGGATGGGACTGTGCTTCTATCTTAAGCAGTCATGCCAGCAGAAAAAGAGAGGCAACTCTGCAATGAACACCCCGCCCCCCCCAAAGCTCACTTACCGATTCCAGAGAAACCCAGGAATGGGACTGCGCATGTCGAGACCATCGAACACACTATAAAAGAAGGGAGAACGAGTCCTCGGCGCGCGCCCTCCGGAACTGGATCTCTACGCTGGCTGGACCAACACTGGACCCAGGACTGGTGAAACCCTTCTCCTCTCTCTTTCTTTCTTTCTCTCATTCTCTCTCTCCCTCTTTTCCTTCTCTCTTCTCCACAGTCCCTACACCTCATCCTTTGAAACATAAACCGTTGACCAAGTCTGAGACTAGGAGTGGATCTAGCCACCCCTGAGTTCCTCTTTGAGAAGGAGTCCAGAAAGCAAGGGGGTCTGCTCTGAACCTCGTGACTCAACGGGAGGGCTCTCCTTCTGATACATTTCATGTTTCTTCTTCCATTTCTTTTTCTACACTTCCCTCCTCTTCTCAAACAGCAGCTTAATGACATGTTGCAAGGTTCACATTAACAAGTTCATGTGTACTTGGACAAAGTTAGCTAGGTTGAATAAATGTTGATTGTTGTTTGAACTCCCCTGGTGTTGTTTCACCTTAATTCTGACAAAGGAAATCCACAAACCTGAGTCGCTCCAACTTTGGGACGCGACAACTGTATAGTCTAAATCAAGTTGCAGTCATCAGTTTGGACCTGGCTCTCTAGAACAAATGCAGACAGGCAGGTCTGAGACTCAGTGCAGTTGAGACACCAATACCTGTGCAATGCTAAACTACAGCACTATTAACAATGTAAAAACTATTACAGACCATGATGGAGAATTGTTCTTAGAACTTTCAAGATGCTAACTGTGAAGCATGAGTTCAGGCAGAGTTTCTGAAGGAACTTAAAGGGTTTAACAGTTTTACAGTACCACACTGTACAAGTTCATCTTGTGCAAGAGCTTTCATTGAAACAATGCTGAAAAGCTTTGTGGCATTAAACTAATATAAAATATCAAAAAAAGCACAGTCACGTTAACAGACAATAGTAGACACTGTAAAAAGAAAAAGACCAATGTGTCAATACTCAAAATAGTTTCTGGTGTCTGAGAAAAGCGATGGAGGCATGACTTTGTTCTTTTGTGCGTCTTTAACGGTACCATGTAGCCAGTCAACTCATAGGTCTAATTGCACTTTTATACACATCCAAAATTGCCCAAAGTCTTAATAACTGCATGCAGAAGCCAAACACACAAGTCAGACATTCCTCAAATCAAGCATAGTTACAAATGCATCATTCTAAATACAGAATATTTACTCAGAAACTAGATCCTGCAAGCACGCCAAGTAAAGCAGAAAAAACTTTTTTTTTTTAACTTAATCAGTTCTTTAGGCAAAGACTGACACATGAAATACTCTAACAGAATATGTCCGTTCTGATGCTGAACTATGAATCCATTTTTAGGCACTGATATTGGAATATTTGGGACTAGTTTGTTGTGGAGGTCTCCCCATGGCTCATTACTCCAAAGCTGTTCCCGGTCCTCTAGAGGTAATTATGCAAGATGTGAAAAACCCAACACAGACACAGCATGACAGCATGTCTGACTTAGGCAGCAACTAAATTCTCTTGTCTCAAAAGGACAATGTAAATGTCTGTGGTGGGTTGACCCTGGATGAACACCAGGTGCCCACCAAAGCCGTTCTATCACTCCCCCTCCTCAGCTGGACAGGGGAGAGAAAATATAACAAAGAGCTTGTGGGTCAAGATAAGGACAGGAGAGAGCACTCACCAATTACTGTCACAGGCAAAACAGACTCAGCTTGGGGAAAATTAACTTAAATTTATTGTCAGTCAACCAGAGTAGGGTAATGAGAAATAAAACCAAATCTCACAACACCTTCCCTCCACCCCTCCCTTCTTCCCAGGTACAACTTCGCTCCTGGATTCTCTACCAACCCCCCCCAGTGGCGCAGGGGGACGGGGAATGGGGTTTACAGTCAGTTCATCACACGTTATTTTCTGCCGCTTCATCCTCCTCAGGGGCAGGACTCATCACACTCTTCCCCTGCTCCATCATGGGGTCCCTCCCACAAGAGACAGTCCTCCACGAACTTCTCCAACGTGGGTCCTTCCCACAGGCTGCAGTTCTTCACGAACTGCTCCAGCATGGGTCCTTTCCACAGCGTGCAGTCCTTCAGGAGCACACTGCTCCAGTGTGGGTCCCCCATGGGGTCACAAGTCCTGCCAGAAAACCTGCTCCATGGGCTCCTCTCTCCACAGATCCACAGGTCCTGCCAGGAGCCTGCTCCAGCATGGGCTTCCCATGGGGTCACAGCCTCCTTCGGGAACCCACCTGCTCTGGTGTGGGGTCCTCCCCGGGCTGCAGGCGGATATCTGCTCCACCGTGGACCTCCATGGACTGCAGGGGGACAGCCTGCCTCACCATGGTCTTCCCCATGGGCTGCAGGGGAATCTCTGCTCCGGCACCTGGAGCATCTCCTGCCCCTCCTTCACTGACCTGGGGGTCTGCAGGATTGTTTCCCCTACATGTTCTCACTCATCTCTTGGGCTGCCGTTTCTGTCTGTCCCAACTTTTTTTCCTTCTTAAATATGTTATCACAGAGGCGTTACCACTATCGCTGATTGGCTCGGCCTTGGCCGGCGGTGGATCCGTCTCAGAGCCGGCTGGTATTGGCTCTGTTGCACACAGGGGAAGCTTCCAGCAGCTTCTCAACATAACCACTATGGTGTTTGAGCTTGTACCTAAGCAACTAAACAAATATCGCAACATGTTTATATACAAGCTGAACAGCCAGCACATTGGGAAAACCACAAATTACCCAATGACACACAATCACGTATAATTACCACTGAGGGTGATTGCAAATTTGGCACTGCCTTAATTCTGACCATGTAAGACATCTGCACCAAATATCTGTTTTGGACAGCAGGATGCTTTAGGAGATCTAGCAAAGGAATATGGAAGCCATTTGCCTACCTCTCATCAACTCAGAACACTGAATTTGTTTGTTCTGGAAGAAAAAAAAAAGTTCTATTTGATACTTGGTAGCTGAAGGAATTTCAGAAGAGAGGCTAAATCCTGTGGAGCACTCTCACCCACAGAATTCCTTCTTCTAATTCAGAGCAAAGACGTTTCCCTGGTGCAAAACCATATCCATGATTAAAAAAAACAAAACAAAACATCCCCCCAGGAAGCCCCCACACCTTTGGATACTTCCAAAGAACACAACCTTCAGAACTAGTACACTACAAATGAAAATTTAAAAAAAAAAAAAAAAAAAAAAAAAAAAAAGAAAACCCACAACACACAAAAACCAAACAAAACCCCACCAAACCACACACAAGAGCAACAAAAAAAATGGTATTTTAATAACAAATGTAATTACAACACCCTTTTACTACATTCCTGTTTTGCTACACAGAACAACATGTCATCCCAACTCTACTAGTTTATTGGTATAATGCAGATTTTCACCAGGGCTGCATCTTTGCAATGGAGTAAAAGTATAGCACTCTGTGGCCTAGAACTGTACAATCAAAGTATATTTAGTTATTTCTTCATTATGTAGTACAGAACTCAAGAAATATATAGTTTCCCCCAACTTATAACACAAAGAATACCTTAGTGGCAATTATCTCCCACATGCTTTTTTATTTATGGAGTGGACTGACAAGTTTAGCACTAGGCATCTGAAAAATAAGGATCTGTACTCAGTAAAACATGCACGTTTTTTAAAGGCATACCTTGAAAAATGAAATGTGTGTGTCGTGGTTTAACCCCAGCCAGCAACTAAGCACCACGCAGCCGCTCACTCACTCCCCCCTCCCGCCCCTCCCCAGCGGGATGGGGAAGAAAATCAGGAAAAGAAGTAAAACTCGTGGGTTGAGATAAGAACGGCTTAATAGAACAGAAAAGAAGAAACTAATAATGATAATGATAACACTAATAAAATTACAACAGTAGTAATAAAAGGATTGGAATGTACAAATGATGTGCAGGGCAATTGCTCACCTCCTGCCAATCGACACCCAGCTAGTCCCCGAACAGCGATCCCCCCACCCCCACTCCTCCCAGTTTATATACTGGGCATGACATCACATGGTATGTAATACCCTCTTGGCCACTTTGGGTCAGGTGCCCTGGCTCTGTCGTGTGCCAACTTCTTGTGCCCCTCCAGCCTTCTTGCTGGCTGGGCATGAGAAGCTGAAAAATCCTTGACTTTAGACTAAACACTACTTAGCAACAACTGAAACCATCAGTGTTATCAACATTCTTCACATACTGAACTCAAAACACAGCACTGTACCATCTACTAGGAAGACACTTAACTCTATCCCAGCTGAAACCAGGACAGTGTGCTATGAGAATTTTGACATCCCCATGAAAAATCATTTTCAGAGCTGGCAGTATACATAAGTATGCTACGTCTTCATCAGGAAGTTGCATTTACAAAGCAATCACTGTTTTCACCATCCACTGTACACTAAGTATCATGATTCAAGTGAAATAGTACGAATAAGAATTTACAGGTCAAACTATGCATATGAGTTATTTGTATCTTCAGGCTGTCAAATGTCTTCTTTTCACACAATTTTGGGAGATTCTGATTTACTGGGATCATTGAAAATACATATGTGGCAAAGGGCCGGAGGTGGAAGGGAAGAAGGAAAGATTTTCAATGATGTGAATGGGAATTAGGTAACTCAGTGGAGGCACTCTAGCATACATTTTTAACATATGTCAAGACTTACCTCTTGAGATGTATGTTTGATTGTGGGGAAAAAAAGAAAAAAAATAAAATAAAATAAAAGCACACACTGGGCATGCTTACATACATTCATTTTATGAGTAGTGCCAGCTTAAGCACTTCTCCATCCGAGTGCTGCTTCCAAGCTATGGCAATTTTGGCAGTTTTTGAGATCAGAAGACTAATGTGGGTTTTATATATACATACACACCCCTGCTTGCCCATATTCTATTTATATATATAAAAAATTTTTTTGTATCAGATCTACCTTCTGGTCTTGTTTCCTTTACACACTCTCAAGTACTTCTATCACCACAAGTGAAGAGATGATAAAGGATTAGGAATAATCAGCTAGGAGAGCTAAAATGCCTAAGCCAGGATTGCTGCCAAAAGAAATTGGTGTGCAATTATTCCATAAAAGCTGTTTACTAACAGTGCTGAGCATTGAGCTCAAGCTCCCTTCTCTGTATCCCATTCACTGTAGAGCTCGTGCTTTTAATTCCTTTAAAACCTTTAGGAGTAGCTACCTCCCAAGGATTAAGAAGAATGATAGAGTTACTCTTAACCAGCCTCCAGCCACCTGTCTGTACTAAGGGCACTTCAGCAGAAACCTTTAATTTCCTAACAGTAAATTGGGTCCTACACATCAGGACTTCGCCTCACTACAGATCACTCATGAGCTGCCATCAGAAACGTTTCACAGTGCTTTCTTGTCCTTTCCAACATCAGAGTGTGACCTCACAGGTGCAACTGAATAAAAGAAAAATACTTTTAACTGCCATCTCAAATTATAGTGAACATTTTTATTCCTCAAACAGCTGACAAACATATGTACACAGAAACATAAGATTTTTTTTACCGTTATGTTTTAAGCATTAATGCAATTAAAATGCCGCTCCACTTTCAACTGATTGAAAATTTCTGTAGTAGACTACTAAACCCAAGCAGCTGACTCTGAAAATACAAGCTAGATAAGGATTACTTACCACCACCTAGAAAAAAAAAACAAAAACCCAAACTTAGGGCCTTGTGCTTTGTGCTCTAAAGTGAAGGACACCCTCAGCTCGTATTAACGATGATGGGAGCTGTGTAATAAACACCTTGCTGAATTTTTCCAGAAGCACAAGCAGCATTGGAGATGCTGCCTACAATCACAATGAGTCCCCCAAGGCCAATGGACACCCCACTGGAAAGACCCTCCCAATGGACTCAGAAGCACTGGAGTAAGCCAAGATGCTTAGCACTAGAACATGTAATAAGTTTCTTCCTAAATAATATCCCCTCATGACTCAGTTGCTTTTAGCCTTCAGAGTCTAACCTGGGTATCATTAAATTTTTAAAGAGCCCAAGAACTGCAGTGAGCAACTTTTACCAGATTCTTAACCAGACAGGAAAAAGCCAAACAAACCCAGCAAGTTCACATGCTTCATTAATGCAGTCACTTTTTTTTTTTAATATTTTTAAATAGCTTTTCAGCCACATGACTTATGACTATTAACTTCAATATGCAAACTTCAGCTTAAGAAGACAACTAACTGGAAGGAGTCAGACTGCACACAGTTTTTCTTTAGTTGGCTATTCAAATAAAAAACAGATAGACAGTCCATGCAAACCGCAAAGCACTGCTAAGGTGCCTAACCTAGCATCAGTGGAGCACTATTGAAGCTCCATCCTCACGGATGGCGATGGTCATCACACTTGTACATCAAATTCTTCACCAGTCACCTCAGGGCAGTCACCAAAGCCTGGATTAAACTCAGAGACCAAAGATTTAACAGAAGTTTTACTAAAAATGTGCCTTAGTAAGTACCATGTTTATACTGTTATTTCCCATTGTTATAACATTTATGAGCCTGTGTCTCCTTTTTTTAAAAAGGAAAATAGCAATGGTAAAAAAAAGGCATTATATACGTTTACTTTTCTTGGAAAAGAAAACCAGGCTTGGAGACCTACAGTGGATAAAATCTAATATTATCAACTTTGTCTACTGCAACAAGCACTAAGTTTAGCTTACAGGCCTCAAATGCAGTTGTCTAAAAGTTATTAACCAAACGCGGTAATAAATAATAAAAATCAGGTGCCAATTTGCCCAGTAGAGTAACAGCCAGCACACTGTTAACTCTACCTTGTGAGAACTACAGTCACAAACCACGGGATGTGCAGAGTAACCTCTTCTACCCAGAGACCATTAAAATAAATCTAGGTTTGCTACAAAATCTGTCTTAAATGGGTGATGCACAAAACAGCCTTAGAGCTTCTCAAGCCCCTTGGATGAGTGGTACTATATAACACTCACCATGGAACCACTGATAGAAAAATCTACTCCCTCAGGCTGGAAATAAGAAAAAGAAAGCTTGAATTAAATAGGTCTACAGGTTGATTATTGTTCAGGGAAATAATCCACTTGAACATCCCCTCTAGTTCCACTGATAGGCCAGATTTTGTCTATTGCTGGTGCACAAATAAGAGGTAAAGAGACCAGAAAACTTGACTCCATGTGGTTAAAATTTGAAGTAATGCCAGTGGCTATTAAATGTCCCAAATGTAAAGAGATTGACACAACGCAAGATTTTTTCCTTTCTGGGGACAAGCAAACATACAGAATCCTGGCACCTGCAGGAGACCCACCTTCCTCCTCCCTTTCCTTGGTTCTTTGAACAGCCCTGGAGGTCTGTTGTCATCAGGGGGCCAGCAGCCATTGTTTCTGAAATGACTTTGGCTGCCTCTAGCCAGCTCTCAATGGATGATTGCCCAAATCACAAAACACACAGCCACAGCTGGCAACTCAGCTGACAGTCCCTAAGAGAGGCCAAAGGACTGAAAGAGCCATGGAGATTATGCGAGTCTCTTGCAACTAGGTGGTCCCCTACATTCAAGCCTTGAGCCATCCCAGTGAACCAAGTACATACCAAACTGCTGCCCCACGCTCTTATGCATCACTTCTGTGCACAGAGGGTTTGGTTTTACACTTGTCAGTCCAGTATTGCCAAGAGTACAGAAGTTCATACTGCTTCTTTTCTTTTCTAACAAGACAAAGCACCAGCAGGCACAAGAAAAAAAAAAAGCATCTGTTGATGCTATACAGCATGCAAGCTTTGATTAATTTGCTTCCCTCAGTCTACAGTAAAGAATAAACAGCTGATAAGGACTACAACCACAGCTTCCTTACTGTACAGCATGAGAGCAGCAATCAGTTACTGAAGCTGGCCCATGCTCTTAGCTCACACTGAACATCTGAAAAGGTCATCAGATTACTTTCTGGTTTTGTTTATTTCCCCTTGTTAACAACAATCTGAACTGAGTAAAATTCAGTTCATAATGCTCTTTAAATTCTTTCTCCAGACTGAACTCCAGTTCAGTCCAGGTCTATTTCTGTCTCATCTCTTGGTCTGTGTATTTTGGCAATACTCCTTCAACACTTGTAACAGCGCTGGATAAAACTTACACTAAAGAATAGGGCAGGAATGAACATAAATACAAATTTTACAGAGTTGTTTTGTGATTAATAACCTCAACCATTGAAGTTAAATCAAACACTACTTAAAACTAAATTTTTAATTCAAAATTTATACTTGGTATTGCATTACAAAATGAACTTATTTGCTGCAACATCTAGGAAAGATTCATTTTGAGCTGCTGCCCACACCGCTGGCTGCGCTGCTGCTGGCCAAGAATAGCCGAGCTCCACCATCGGGAGCCTCTTGGCACTGCAGGTTTCTTGCAAGTTCACACATAAGGCTCCTTCGCTTACTTCACTGAACTCTGGTTCCCACCGTGTCCCCAAATGTATCTCACCATAGGAGAGGTCCATATGCCGACTGGCAAAAAAAAAAAAAAAAAAAAAAATCACAGCTTCTCTTTTTTTTTTCCCCAGAACAGAGGAATCAAATTACAAAGTCTAATTAAAAGCTTCTGCTGCTTGGAAGATTATACTCACAGATTACTTCCTTCAAAGAGACTTGGAAGATCCTTGGAGAGGGCTACCTTACTCAAGCCAAGTCAGCTTTTTGATCATGAGACAATCAAAACTGAAAAATCAACTGGCTCTTTCCTGCTGAAACTGCAGCCACATTGCTTTCATGAAGGATATGGAATTACTAATGCACTCAGCACCGACATCTACATAAAAACAGACCATGTAAGCAAATAAAGTTACCAACAGCAACTTGAGCATCCTGAGAGCAGGACAACCCAGTACTGCTCAGTCTGTCATGATGAGAAATACTCTACATTCACGCTATATAGCATGTAGTGATAACCCAAGCCAGGAATCGTTCTTAATGTGTAATTACTACCCAGTTATTAATAAACCAGGAGTCAATGTTTTTTTGAAGGAGCCATTCTCCTAACAAGCTTTATGGAGACCACAAAACTAATCAGTTGGTGCTTAAAACTGTCAAGAGACCATGGAAACAAGGACTTTCCAAAGTTACCATATTAATCCTATGCTGTTTTTTTTAACAGGCTTACGTTCTGGTAATGCCTTCACATGGTAAAAGAATTTTTTTTAAAATCATAGATGGAATATGGTGTATCATATTCAAATAGGTCTGTTGGGCTTTCTTGGAAAAGAGGGAGTTACATGACCTGGCACAAAACAGAACAGCACAACTGTTAGATATGAAGCCTATACGCAGTGTGGTAAACTTTAGGGTTTTTTTCCTCTGTAGAGGATAAAATAATCACAAAAAAGCAAAGACTGACCTAAAATTCCTTCAGATGCCTGACAAAATCCTTGAAAAGTTATTTAAATAAATTCTGCTCTGAAAATTATCAGCAAACCACATTAGCCAATTAGCCCTAAACAAATACAAAAGATAATGAGACTCTAACCACAGACCTACCCACACTTGCATAACTAAAACACAACTAAATGGATTTTCCTCTTTTTTCATACCAAGCCACCTGTCTCTCAAAAGAACAAAGAAGGAAAAAAAAAAAATTTCTTTTAGAAAATTCTAGGACAAGCTTTTACGAGATGACATCGTGCGTGTGTGTGCATGCGTGTATATACATACATGCGCATGAACATAATCAGTTCAATACTATATAAAATGTTTTATGATGTATCCCGTTGCCATCCTTTAAGAACAGAGATTTTCAAGCACAACAAAAATAAAGTAACCTGAGAGCAGCTGCTAGGAGAAAGAAGTTGTGTCACGTTCAGTACAACACTCTGAGTATTCTGCATATGAGTTTACTCTGTACCGAAAAATTTCCTTTTTCCTTTTTACTATTAAAAATGCATCTGCTTTCTTTTCAAGTCAATGACAGAGTTTTTATTGATTTCAATTAGAACAGGCCCCAGCTTGTCTCCAAGTATTACACTATAAAATGAATTGCTAAAGGATTACCAGTGTAAAACCATTAGAAGCCCAAACCGTTTCCTTTTAGCCATTATAACTGTAAATGCAAATCTCCATGCATCATTCTAAATTAATGTCTACTTCACAAAACTAATCCATATGCAGCTGACAGAACATGGAATTTTACAGCAGATAACATTGTCTGTATACACCTATTATTCCCCCTGACAATATCCAGTTGTGAATATTACCCCCAGGGCTCTAACAACAGTTCAATGGTGCCTCAAATACTGCTGTGAATAAAGAAGCATCAATTAGTTTGTTAAGTTGAACCATCTATTTAAAGATGTTCGAAGAAGGTCAGTTACTGGTATACCAGCTTAAAGTGAACTTTCTGGTCCTTTTAAAAATCTATTAATAATTTTAACAGTGAAGACTTTGTAAATAATTTGTTTTCTATTTCTACTTAACAGACAGATTTCTTGCTCCTGGTGAGGCTCTGTTTGATAGGTTGGACCAGATGATTTTTCGAGGTCCCTTCCAACCTGGGCTGTTGTAGGATTCCATTGCACAAGAAAATGATGGGAAAAAGCTGCAGAAAACTTGACTACAAAATTGCTTATCTGACAGAGCCAATCTGGGCAAAGAGGATACTGAAACATTTTAGTTCTATTTTCTTAAAAATGTGGTTTGGATTTAACTGTCAATTTAAAAAAAGATATAGCAAGTTTTTCATGGCCAGATAAGCCTCTCAAAACCTTCATTAGAGCACTGTTTACTTTGGTAACTGTCAAGGCAGCTGAAAGCAGCTCTCTCCCATCCCTTAACTTTTTGCCTGTATCATTCGTAATTGTGTCATTTTCTAAAAGGCACCAACAAAAACATTTTTAAGCAGCAGAAATAATTCCGTAAGGGATAAACTTATAGCAGAACTATAGGGAACCAAGCCTGAGAAACTCAAATGGCCACCACAACCTCAGGGTAAGGGAAAAGGAGTCATGCAGCCAGGCTGAGGAGTTTCTCCACGGCTGCCAGAATAGCTTGGTGGTGACAATGGTCTTATGTCTCTCCTTCCTTTCTGTGGTCCAAACCAGTGAAAATGCCTTACAGCGTGGCTTCTGGTTCTTCCCAGCTCTCACTCTGCAACAGCAGCATGCAAAGGCTTCCACAGCACCGGTGCAGGCTGCACACAGGAGGACCAGCCACACAGTCAACCATCCTAACTAGCACACTGCAGTCCCCATAAGTTTAGCTGCTGGGAGCCATTTAACAACCACACGGGAAGTAACAAAATGTTCTTCTCCCCCCTCTGTAGCATCGCACTTACTTCATCCTTTTAATCTGGCGGAAGAATCAAAAACCAGAACTTGTCTCCACAGTAGTCACACAATTAATCTCTGAGAATATTTGTTAAATAAATCCTGTTGCACAGAAGTCTCCAATTCTGACTGTGCTGCTAAGGATTTGGCTGCAAGCCAGACATGTTTACTTATCACTTTGGAAAGAGAACCTGCAAATTCACTGACCTTATGTAAGTTCCATGGTATGTAAACAATCCCCCAATTCATGTCTAAGCACCATTTCTGCTGACAGTCATTTGGTGTATAAAATTGAGGCTCAGACAGCCAGCAAAACACCTTATAATGTAACATCATAATTTTAAAAATTGACTGAGAAAAGACTAGAAGAGAACCAAAGCTGGAAGAGAGTTGTGCACTCATTCAGAAAGCACCAGTCTCAGCTTGCTTCTCCAGCTGTGAAACAGCAACTCCAGGGTTTCACCACCAACAGCTCAGCCATGCACACACAGCATGTCACCATCTCAGCCTGAGCTAGCTCCACTCAGGAGTCAGCATCCTAAAAGCTCATCAGTCACCTTCTGCATCATCCTTCAGGCTCTACCTAAAATCTCTCGGGTATGAAAAGTTTTTGAAGTAGATGATGCTGCTCCACTAAGCTGAAGGACATTGCTGGTGTCTCCACAGAAAAGATACAAACACAAGTATTTCACAAATCGTATGGATTAAAGCTGAATAGACTATCTGCAGCAAAAAAACAAACAGACTCTCAGCTTTACCTGTTACCCCTTCCCCCTGTCTGAGCAGGTACAGCAGGAGCCTTTGCTAACCACTAGCAGTACTACCGTGCAATGTCTTCACTCCCTGTGTAAGCAGCTACCAACTCGAGGAGGCAGCCAAACCTGCACATTTGGCTCAGGATAAACTCGGAATAAACCACCAGAAGTGTTTTACAAGAAACTAATTTTGAGGCCACAAAGCACAGCTTCACAAAAATAACACAGCTATGTCTAGGTTACAGGGCCTGGCCCTGTCACTTGGCCTGCAGCAGTACCGAGACGCCATCTATGAGTCCCAGAAGTGGCATTTGTTTCCTTTCCACTGGCAGCTCACTTACAAATACACTGCCTTTTTGCCAACTCTTCTATGCAAGCAATAACTTTAGGCAGCTCATTACAGCAAGATTCATAAGAGCTTAACTGTGTTGCTCCTAATCCATCCAGATTTACCCGCACATATCTATACACCACAGCTCAGTGCAATTGGCTGCAGTTAGCAGTGTCGGCAGGGGCAGAATCACGTTCTGTGCAGATTTCTATCACCCCTTTGCAAGGGCTCATTGCCCTGGCACTGACCGCAGGGAACATGACATGATGTATCCAAATGTGCGGTGGGATGCCTGAACAGAACAGGAGGTTAATGGCTATAGGAAAGCTGTTTCATGGCTTTGGAAGAAGAAAAAGGAAAATCATGAGAATATTTCTGCTCTTGATGCAGGTTTGACTGTTCAGTAGTTTTTAGGAAGCTGTGGAAGAGAGGGAAACATTAAATATTATCTGTGGACTATAAAATTCCACTGAGTTTTACTAGTGTAAAAATGCAAGCATGTTCCAAACTAATTCAAAAAGCAGATGTGAAGAGTGAGGGAGGAGGAAAAAAAGTTGAGAACATTAACTTTTTTACCCTAAACAAAATAGGCTTTTTCATTTCACATGAGGATAACTTAAATCAGTTAAACAGGAATACATTATGCAGAAACCTTGTTTTCTGTTTGCTCATCTTTTAAAATTTGTTCAAAATAATGCCACTATTTATGTTTAGACAGAAATTAACTTAGACTAACTCATTTGCCTTGATCCCTTTATTTCCCAATTTCACCTTTTGTCTGGCGTAGCCCAACAAGACTAGGATGTACTCAGCTGACTACTGGAAAAACATGGAACTCTCACATGCAAATAAAATAATCAATCACTAAATAATTACCAAAGTTACTCCTAAAAAACTATTACATTTTAAAAATGGAAACATATACCATGATTTTTTTTTTTCCACTAAATTGTTCAGCCTGTTTATACAACAGAGCACAAAGCTTTCTTCTTTGGAGAGTTTGCATCTGTGGCCTTGAAGCCATCAAGCTCCAAAAATCAATGCTACAACCTGACCTGTACTGTTTATGTACGTCAATCAAAAGTGTATTTTCTTCCAGGCACAATGCAGACCCTGAAAAACACTGACTCTTTGAACATGCAGGTGCTTTCAAATACACTTTGACAATTTGGGGTGGGATATTTTAAGTCATAACCACTCCCCTTGCAAGTCAACACAAGTGAAAGGTGGGTGCTAATTTCTTAGTTGCTGCAGCTGGCAGCCACATACATTAACTGAGGATACCACCTCAGTGAACATCAAAAGTGTGCTTTCAGTGCAATGCAAGATTTTTGTCACTCACCACTACTGCTTAGTAGAAATAAAGGGGCTCACAGGCTGATCTCATCAGCTGAAGTTTGCTCTCAATTGATTGCATTTTCAGCTGCTCTGTTACCAAAGTTTCCCACCCTATTTGTGCTAGCAAATAATCAAGCAGGTAAGGGCATGGTTTCAGTGTTTCTTTATTTTACATCTTCCATGGGCTTCTCATCTCTCGTATTCTTTTGTCAGACTGACACAATATATGTAGTCCTCTAGTATCATTAAGACTTAAGACTTCAGTTACTAAACAGCAGCAGTTATTCTAGATGTTACTACGGCAAAGTCTACCCTTAAGTAGTTCACTACTACTGTCATATGAGAGTTGGCAAGTGAGCACTCCTCAGCCTCTTCAGAGCAAAGTGGCTTAGCATATAATATGGAACAATTTTTAAAATTATGAGATCTTGATAAGATCCCAGTAGTGCTAAAAAAATAAAACTCATCCAAAAACTCTACACCATTAAAAACAGAACAAAAAAAGAATAATTTTCAATAGACTATGTGAATTAACAACTAAAGTGGCCCAAATTGTCACACAAGGCATGCCACTCATCTTTCTTTAAAGAACAAGAGCACTAGTTATACATCTCTCAGAATATATTCTTCTCACTGAAGCTAGTTTTAAAATAGATTGATCTTGCCCTGATAGATTGGATTCTGTCTTTGTACTAATGTGGGTTGTTTAGTGCTCCCGCTGCAAAGTCTCTCTGGCACACCCTCAAGTGCCAATCTCATGCCCAACGTCCTTCACAGGCAGCAAGACTTGGGAGTCTAGTCACCCAGTGACTCAACAACTGAATCTTCAACTGCCCATTTCACCTTCACTTACAGACTTTTCCAAACATACTTTTCCAACAAAACGCCTGCTAGTGATGAGAGCTCTGCTTTGCTAGTTATGCTGTCCAGGCACAACCTAGCAGTAAAGCAAGGAACCACAGTCCTAGAAAAGGAACATCTTAACCACAGACACTTTTAAACAGCATAAGCAGTTCAGATCTGAAGAAAACATACTTCTGAATGCTACCCCCTTCATTGGGACTTCACTGCCCCATGCAAGTCTCAGGCCTTGGAACAGCACATGATAATGGAATAGCTTCTCTTCCTCAAAGAGCAGTCTCTTTAGAAGGCAGCCTCTGCCAACCCCCCTTCTGCTTCTGCACATCTTCTCAAGAACTTTCTCATTCCAGCCATGAGGCTTCCACAGCCAGCTGCCTGAGAAACCAGAGCAGTTGTCCAGCCCATAGCACAGTCATTTCTAAGACGAAAGCACAGGTATAAGAACTGATGGCTGTGCTACAACTACTCAGAGCTACTCATTTATGCCTTAGTTCTTGCATCCAAAAAGAAGGCTCAAAACCACAGCAAAAACATCCAGTTCCTAATAGCATTCACAAACCAACATGAAATTCCTACATACATTAATAGTCAGGCTAACTTTCTTGAACACTAATGCCAAGGAACAAGAACCTTAAGTGCATGACTAACTCTTTAAACAACAGTCTGTTGTGCAGGATCAAGGAACCATCTGTTTTTACGAACCGCCCACTGGTATAGTCATGGTGAAGACTGCCACTGCATGGACTTCAGGAGAGATTCAGTCTTTCTGTGAAGCTTTTGTTCAGGTGTCTGCAGTACAAAATGGCATCCAAATTATTAAGACTGTTATCACTCAGGTTTAAATCAGTAGTTCTGCCAAAGTCTATCTTTGTTGCCAGAGGCAAATCTTCAGGGCGTCACTCAGAAAAAAAACTTAAGCGTATGTGAAAATTGTATCAAAATCAACAGAATATATGCAAAAAAATTCTTAAGTGTTTTGCTTAACTACAGACAGAGTTTGTTTGTGCCCAAGGTCTCCAGACTGTGAAGGAGGTGGTGTTTCCCATCTCCCATCCTTTCTTTATCACTAGAGTAAAAGCTGGATATTCTGGGCAGGGTTATTTATCATCATATGAAGATAGAGATACTGTACCAGTAGAAGTCCAACTGTAAAGACGTTAATACAAATGTTATCGATTCATTTCTGGTATGATTATGTACCAGCTAAACTATACAAGCACAGATAGAACTGTCCAAACATCTAACTTTAATAATAAACCCAATTTAACTGAGTAACCTAGATGAAATTCCAGATGTCACTCACACATGGTAAATTAAAATACTCTGTAACAAAGTTCAGAGTACTCTTCTACAAAACTAGCATAATGTCGGGAAATATAAACAAAAACAGGAAAAATTTAATTCATCTCATTCTCCAGTGTCACATCTTGCATTTACTAAGCTTTTTCAAACATGTTATGTTGCTGATTAACAGTAATGCCTTAAGGCACAACCTTTTTCCTTTTTCTGATCTTGGGAGTTAGAAACTGCTTTGAAATGTCACTGAGGCATACAATTCTTACTCAATGATAACGTCGGAGAGCACCCTATAATTTAAAACACCACACTTCTAATTGACAAAATAGAGTCAAGTAGAAAAAGCATGATGAATTCAGATCCTACCCTGAGTACAGTGAAACTTCAAACAGTGCTGAAAGAATGAAAAACAGCTGAGCTAATAAAAAACAGACCCTGCTTAAACAATCTTTCATCAAGTAAATTTCACCTACATTGTTACTCTTGGAATTTGGGAAAGTAGGAGGAGCCAGCAAGGTCTGAAGAGAAGATGTGAAAGGATATTTGCAAAATATGTAATATTTAGCAAATTAAGAAAGCAGACAACCAAAGCCAGGCTCTGACCTCAGTTATACTGGTGAAAATCCAAACTAACATCACTGACTGTAATGGAATTACTTTGGATTTACTCCATGTTAACTGAGATCAAAACCTGTTCAAGGAGACAGAATATTGAAGTGGAAAATATGGCTTTTATATCTACACAAAGGGACATTTCATTGCAAGTAACTAAGAAACTGTTTAATGCTATGTAGCTACAACACAAAAGGTGAGGTGGACTTGAGTCATTACATAAATACCCACAGCCAAAATTTCTCAAGTTTGAAAGGTTTTATGCACTTCAAATCTGCCTCTAAACAAACTTTATACAAATTAAAGAGTTAATTCAAAACATGCTTCACTTATTTAGGGCTTTTCTTATTTGCTTGTTTCATCTCAAACCATACTCTTTACAAAATAAGACTCATCCCCATGAAGTATGCATGCAACAGCATCTCTTAAGTTGCTTCCCTTGTACCCTTTACAGAACCAAATTCATCCTCTCACACCACTTGCTACGCTAGAGATCCATCTGCGTAAGCTACCACACACCTCTACACTGTGGAGTATTTCTGTGCCTTCCCTGTAAAAGAAAAAACCTGGGTACATATCAGTACAGGTGGCTAAGCTGAACCACCAGGACCTTAAAAGATTTGCTTGAAGAGATAAAATTGCCAAATTCTTTGAAACGCAATTTAGCCAACACGCATTATTTTTATCCTCATATACCACAGTTCACTTTAGGTAGCAGAATGATACTCAATTACACACACTTTCAAGGGTGGGGAAAGGGCTGAGTTTTTACAGTAATGACATGATCTCTACTTTTCACACCCTAGGCATGAACAACAATAGTATTTAGAACAAAGCAGATGCATTTTTTTCTCCCATTGTCAGCATTCACAGAGACTGTCTAGATCTGCACACACACAGATCCTGTGTAACTCAATCTTTCCAGTTCAATTCAGTTCATTAGCACTAGGGTCACTCATTCCCTTCCCACTGCAGCTATGCCAGCCAAGCAAACTGCCAGCCCTGCTCTCCAGAACCATCCTAACACAAGTCATCACCTCCGCCACTGGGCAGCAAAGCGGTTCATGCACACCCTTTTTAAAGAAGCTAGTGAGCTCAAAGAGTTTCAGCAGTCTCTGCTAACCTGGACCATTTTGGAATGAACCTGGAACTGCAAAGCAGAACTTATGGCTGGGGATAAGAAAAGGCCATAATCTCAAAGAAGAGGGAAGCAGATAGTAGCACAGAGCAGTATTTTTTTCATCAGATACAGCTACAACTTTAACAAAAAGGTATGCCTACAGATTCAGTCAAAATTTCAGAGAACAAAATATCAGAGTCTCTTGGTCCAATTCAGACCCAGATCAAACTCTAGAAACATACTCGCTCACATGGCCAATATGCAAAGTGAGAACGATACGTGTCCTTGCTACCACCCTCATTCATGCTAAGGCAAACATCAGCCATCAAACACACTGAAAGCAGCAAGAGAAAGATTTCTCCATCATCTCCTGCACAAACCTATTTGTGGCTAACACAGCACTTCTTTCACAGCAAGAGTATGCTGCCTTTAGCAGCAACACATTTCATCGCCAGGATCCAGTCTGTATATGCAAAAGACACCAGACTGCCAAGAAATCTTGAGATAAAGGAGGGGAGTGCTGAGAAGGGACACTGAACCTCTGAGGGAAAAGGGTCAATGGAAATTTTGAGGAAGGGATGGGCTGAAGGCAGAGCCGAAGATAAAAAGATGTGGGAGTCTGACAGATTAGGAAAGAAAGGAAAACGAGGAGTAAACTTTTCAGGGACAAATAAGTGATTTGTGGGTTTGTGGTTAACACAGAAGACTGACTCAGGAGTAAGTCACACGAATTCTCTGTGCTTTGATTCAGTTTATGTAAAATTTAGAAGAGGAAGACATGACCAAAACAAAACAAACAAAAATCCACTCATCTGAAATACTGTAAAACAGCAAGATGTAAGTTTTTAAGGTTTACTTAACTGTTGTTAAATCAGGAGGCAGCAACCCTGGACACATACCACTGCCTAAGCACCATGTTGTGTTCTCCAAATGCTGTAGGAAAGCAGTCAAAATGTTATCCCAACCAGCGCACATCATGTCTTGCTTCAGCAGTCTACCAGCAGTGACACTGGGGCTTGACTTTGCCTGTGCCACTTGGTGGGGGCTAGCAGTATTTCCAGTACTCAGAGTCTGGTAAAAGACAGTAAGTGTGTGCACAGTGACGCTAAAGATCTCTAATTAAAACCACACTACTATTGTGTTGGTGCTGAACAAGCTAAGTAACATAAAATGGAAAAGAAGTGCCACAATGCAAAGTGATTTGCCCAAAGAGTGGCAGCAATCATAGTCTCTCTACCTGGGTGCTCCAGCTATTGCTCTTTTACCTAAAACCATGTGCTTGCCTAACCATTTCGCCCATTTACAGCCTAAAAAACTACCTCTGACACAGTAGCTGTAAAGTCATAATCTCTTGAGGATTTTAGTAAACAGAAGTATAAATTCATACAGGGGCATAAAAGCAACCACAGTATTCCTAGCTCATCTAAGGCAGAGGACTTCATTTTTCCTGCACAGCTTTCCTCCTCTTCTTCTGTTCCTCAATGAACTGCAAGTGCAAAAGCATGCTAGTTCAGTGAACTAACTAAGACCTCACTAACTAAACAAAAAGCTCTGTCCTTTGGAAGACAGACTCGGACATACCATTGTGCAGCTTAGGAGAACTCAGGAAATGTTTCAGTGATATTCAGCATCCCCAGAGAGACTTAACCAGCTCATGAAAATACACTGGTGTCCAAAGCATGAAAATTACAATGGCTTCCTGCTTACACCCCCCGCCCCCCCAGGCTATGAACCTAATTTAAACAAGATGGCAGGAATCCAGCAGTAACCTATAGTCATAGATTAGAGCTGCTATCCTGAGCAAACAGACCAGACATTTGGGACTATAGCAACACAAGACATTCCTTCATTTTCATTTAATTATGCAAACCCACCCCCACTCACTCCACTTCAGCAGGGTTTTTCCAGTCTGAAATTCTGCTTTTGGTTACACCTCATTGCAGAACAAGCTCTACTAGTTGTAATTTATCCTATAGTTATAAAGTTGATACTCGGAATTTGGCTCTACCATGTATCAGGCTACATGAAACTGTCTTTTAAAGCTGTCTTCGTATTTTGTAGTCCTATGGCAGGGAAAAAACAGCAGAGGAAGGACACATTACAGCTCCCGTGAAAACACTGAGGCACTGAAATACAGAGCTAAAGCTCACTCCCTCTCAATTGCAATTCTGCAACAGGCTCTGTACCGTGAGGGGGGCAGCTGTCTTCTGTAAGAGCCGATTCATGCAGGCACCTTGAAAGAATAATTTAAAAGTCTCTCTGTACAACACTCATACATCCAAGTTTATTTTGGGACACCCATTATGTTATACACAGGCTCTGAACACTTATGTGGTTGATTCATTGTACCTAATACCACACACTAACTGTTGTATTACCAAAAGCATATGGTAAGGAAGCCAGTATTCCAGAGCAAACAGATGAAACTGCTAACAGGGATACATTACTGAAAATAAATTCAACACTTTCAATTATCTTTCGCTGCATGTGATGTATGCAGCTTGTTGGCTTGGTGTCTGGGAACATGTCATTTTCAAATATGCATATATTTTACCAGTAATGCTTTGCAGACTGAAATCTGCAGCTAAGTATATTTTAGGAAAAGGGCTACAACTTGAGCAGAGCTAGAAAACTGCACACAGTCTCTGCAAAGAGAAGTACCAAGGATGCCAAAGAAAACCAAGATGGAAGAGTACATGGGATACAGAACAATAAGTTAACATATCTTCATAGATACAAATGTAAACAGGCTGTGTGTAATACACATTAACAATGTGCATCACAGCCCCTATTCGTGGCTTACCCCCACAGAGATTATCAGCCTCATAGCTGCCAGTATTACTCCTTTAGCTTACACAGAACAGTCTCTGCTGAACACCCAAGGTCCAAACCCTGCTGACAACCTGTGGTAAGGGCAAATGAGATGTAAGATGTTCTGCTCAGCCACATCATTAGGCATCCACCAAAACCCTCTGCAAAGCAGACTCACAGAAGCCCCTCAGCTTATGCTAGAGCTGCCTGCACAGGCTGCCTCTGAGCATTACGCAGTTTTAGTAAGTTTCAAAATGCCCTACCAGGGGAAGTTATTCAGCAGGACTCAAGGTCTGGGGTCAGATCAGAACCAGAGAGGACATCACAGTGTGGGCACAACCTATTACCCTGTGTGAGCTGGGCTCATCTGAGCCCTCAGTATCTATATGGTAGGATGAAAAACAGTATGAAACAAATCTCGGGGACTATTATTTGGACAGTCAGCCCCAGATCAGGAAAAAGTTAGAAAGCAGAAAGCCTATCACTTGACTTCATACCTCCTAAATTCAGGGCTTCAACTGAACTAACCTTTGCTCCCTGTGCAGCCAGCGAAAGCAAATGAGACCTCCAAAGAGTATTTAAAAATTCACAGGTCATGAATTGCTCCATAAAGGTGCCAGTTTCTTTTTGTGAATTACAAAAAGAACCTTTGGGTAGCTAGTCTCTCAGCTGAGGTTCTCCAGTTGAGTACCTGAAGTGAAATGGGATTAATCCACTCTTCAGTGTCATGACATAACATGACCCCATTCAAGTGCTTCAGGAACATGAAGTCATTGTGCTTTTCCTCTGGCAAAAACAGGGAAAAGCTCAGCTCACATCTACAGTTACCAAGAATAGTTGCATATGTTCTTCAAAAGGCAACAAGAAGTTTAACCATAGACCACAACGGCATATGCGTGACCTAAACCTCTCTGATCCCACTTAAAAATATAACATTGCAAACTATCCCTATACAAAATGCAAATCTTGGGCCCAGAGTTCACCCAAAAACAACTGCATAGCATGAATTCATAACAGGCATAACTGAAGGATCTCATAAATCAGATCTGAGCGCAACACACCTAATAGAAGAAATACTAAACACTGGCAATAGTTATAAAAAATGAATTGTATTCAACAATGTAATTGAGGGGTAAAACTCATTTTCTCTGGCAGTAGTAAAGAAAGCATATGAAGCAGCCAGCCCAGAGCACATTTCATTAAATCCATCCTATTTCTTCTTACAAAACAGTTGATTATCAAGGCATGGTGAGCCGATCAAGTAACACCATCAGTCTCTTTCAACAGAGAAACTGTTTTGCCATTTGCAAACTGAAAAACATATGTTCTCAATATTTTCTCTGATGTATGCATCTCCTTCAAAACCGAAGTCCACAGCATATGCCAAAAATCAAATCATTGATTGGAAAATATATACCAACTGGCATCTGAGGACTTTGTCTAAAGGATGCCTCCTGTCATTCCTCAGGCCACATTCAAAATCCATTAACTAAATGAAATATCTACTCCTTTTCTGTACTCCTTAATCCATCTTATCGCGATCCTCAACTGACTGAATTGAATCCACTCTAGTATAAATTCCAAGCAGCCTCCAATACACATACAAAAAGTGCAAAGCACAAGTCAGAAAAAGACTAGAGACACATACCTCAGGTCCACACAGCATAACGGAAATAGCTCTGAGGTTCCTAACAAGTTGGTACAGCAGGATGAAGAATGTCACAGACATATAAAGCACTGACCCAATATAAACTCATTTTGCTCACCGTTGGTTAAGAAAAGTTAAAAGCAATTTGTACCAGCAAATGGAGTCCCATCAGTCCATGCCTCCCTACACAGGACAAGTATTGTTCACCACCCTGCAGTTCACACATGGCCCAGCTCTGTATCACGCGATACGGAGCTTTCAAAAGGCATATGAACGTGTCCTCATGCCTGATCCAGATCAAGTTGGTATTGCCAGAGGGTAGTAAGGAGCAAGGATTAAGGATCACAGTCTCAGTTTCAGCAGTCTTCAGTTCTTGGTTTGTTGGGGTTGTTTGTTTTTTTTCCTTCATTCTCCTCTGAGAACTCGAGCTGCTCTCTTCAGTAAAGGCATTCGCTATTAATTCCCCACCACAGAAGGCACTGGTTTTCATCATTATCTTCTAGCATTGCTGCTTTAAAAGAGCAAGGTTGGCATTTCAAGAGGCAAACATTCTCTGGTTGGCCTCCTTGTCAACTTCCTTCTCTATATTTCACTGACAGTTCATCTTGCAATGAACACTATTGCCTCAGTTAAAGTGAGATAAAGATGTATATAATATTTATGCCTCTTCGTTCATTTAATTACTTTGCATTCTCAGAAAAATAACTCCTTTCTTCAGATAAGAAAAGAGACAGAATATATCAATCTCAAGGAGGGACAGCTTAGTCATAGGTTAAAAGCACTTGAGGATCTGCATCTAATTTTATAAATCATTACAAATTTGATTTGTGGGCATTTAAACCAATTCAGTAGATGCATACATCATCATAAGTTTCTCTTTTCTTTCCATACCATAGAGCTCCCATCAAGAGTCATAGCCAACATGGCCTACTGTTAAACAATTATTGCCATGAATAGGATTAACTTGGCTTCCATACATGACTGTGTGGAAACACAGGCTCCTGCAACTTTTGAGAAATAAATGGAAAATGGGGAGAAGAGGGGAAGGAGAATGGAGAAAGGCAGAACACTAAAATTCAGCTCTTACACTGTTGGTATCTACCTTCTCCCCGCTGCTCCCAGTTTTCAGACATTGCTAACTTAGATGACAGCAACTACCATTCCCTGCTTCACACGGAGGAGAAGGCACAGTCCTCAGCTGCCCATGCAAGCAGAAAATACAGCTTCAACAGATCCTCCTTCCACACAGTGTTTCAGAGGGATTAAGCCATATTCACTGCTTGGGTAATTCAGGACATAGTGAAATACACTCTACAGCCACTTCTTATCTGGGGCAAGGGTTCACTGGTTTTTCAGTTTAACTAGCACCAGCTTGATCACTTTCTAATCTGGTTCAGTATTGTGTGATATTTACTTTGAGATGAATCGGCAAATAGTTGAAGTAGCAGAAATAATGGGGCAGCAACCTCTAATGGGAAGGCAGGGACAAATCTTTTTGTGCAGAAGAACAGCAGCTGAAAGACCAACCAGACCTTCATACTGTCACTGTGTGGATTTATGCTGCTCTTTAAATGTGTATTTTGTGATGTACACCTACACTTCTACACTGATGTCCCTGAGAACAGTGACAAGTGGCTTCTCAACAGGTTCAGTTCACTGCAGATGATCTAAAGACACAACCATATCTGGAATGGAAGTTACAGAAGCTACACACCACCCTTCCGTCCTCAACAAGGTGTGTGATCCTCCAGCAAAGTCTGCATTTTGCTATCTAATAGTCTTCAGAAAATACAACAGTAGTACATGATATGCAGGAAAACCTACTATAGTGGGAAGTGAAAGAGTTTTTCAGGTGCATGGGGGGATAATAGTAAAGTAAAGATTCTAAGGCAACTGATAGAAAGCTCAAAACAACTGTATTTGGGAGTGAATTTAAAACTCTGTACAATTGTTTGCTACATTGTTGCATACTTAATGGTTGAGTTTGCAATGGCACTGTAATAGTGACTGCTATTTGGGACACAACAGGGAAAGTACCCTCTGTGTGAACTCCAGAAGCAACAGAGAACATGCATATGCTGCTAAACAGCAAGCCTCATTTGCTAAACAACATCAGTAATAATTATTGGGACAGAGTAACATTGGGATGCATTACTAATGAGCTACAGAGCTTTTCATGTAATTGTCACCACTTGGAGCTGGGGATAGCAAAGCAAAATAGAACAAGTAGCTTCTGTGTAAGTTCAGTAGGCAACAGTTTCAAAAGTAACATGAAAAATAATTCATAATGCAAAGCAGAAGAGAATGACATATTTGAGGCATTACCACTTTTTTTCCCAAGGAAAAAATCTCCAGTGTATCTTCAAGTAAAAACAGGGATAAAAATTCTTTCCCTTGCAAAAAAAGATACAAGAATTGGGGGGGAGATTACCATTGTGCATACCTTCAGGGCTGGACAGGCAAAGGTACGACAGCAGAAAAATAAGTTGTAAGTGATGGTCTAGTAGGCTTTTGGATGATGTCGCAACATTTTGGCTGTCTCACAGATCTTGGAGCTTCTGGCACTAGCAATACTGTCTTCTGTAATCTATATAAACAGCTACTTTTAGAGGGACCCCAGATAAATCCTTCCAGAAGATCAAGAAAACAGCCACGTAATCACATAAAATTGATTTTATAGATATCACAACATCTCTGTTAAGGATGACAATAAAGTTTAAAACACTTATTTCACATACAGTCAGTATAGTTATCATAGAAGTCTCAGAGATGGAAAATATCTGTAGGTGCTTTAGACTTTATCCTTATCAACTCAGAGTTGGTCGCTATTATACAGTATTTGTGATTGTCATTCAACTGTTAACAGTAACAATAAAATTCAGTAGTAGTAGTAACAACAATAAAGAGGCAGTATTTAAGCCTTAAGGAAACAGAGTATTTCCTGCTGAAATTGTCAACAGTGAAATAATAAGTAACACTTCAACAGTTATAGCACAAAGGGCAGATCTAACAGTTATTAAGCCCAGTTCTGGTTATCATTTGTCTTCAGGCGTACCAAGACAGCACTGAACAGTTGTAAATTTACATTGTGTCTCCTAAAACATGAAAGACAGACTCAAAACTTGGATATGCACTCATTATTGCTGTCACTATATATCTAAGGAAGTCCAAAATAAATCATACCCCAAAAAACCTTACACGACCTTGAGTTTTTCAGATAGGATTTTCAGAAATTTGAGGCCACCAAAGAACACTACTCAAAGATCAGCTGTGACAACTTTAACCTGATATTCTGTGATGGATTGGTAGAGCTACTGCACCAGAACAGGGAGATTCTACTTGTTAAATCAGCACATTTTTTTTTGCCCCGCTTTGGATTTCAGGAATAATATGAAACCCACTCAACGCTCAAAATAAGAAAACTATTTGAATTAAGTGGAGAGAATAATTTTCTTTGCCTCTGGCCTTACTCTTTTACCAACCAGAATTGGGGCAACTCTTTTCTTTCCTTCCTATAAAAACTATGGGATTTTTATAAGTTCCCAGTGTTTGCAAAGCATTTCCCCACAGGAACTTCATTGGCAAGCTGTTTATTCCTCCTTGCCAACCTAATAATTTGTCTATTTCAAATATTAGACAGTTTTCAAACAGTTCTATGTACTGAGGAAGGTGAGGAGACCCACTGAATGTGGACAGGAAGAGCTACTGCCCAAAGACAGGCAGACCTTCCCAGAATCCACCAAGTCCTCAGCTCCTGATGGGCAGAGATTCCCATTTCCATCTCACTGTGTGGTTCGCAGAATACAACAAATTGATGAGACATCTGCCCAGGACACACACACACAGCAGCAACCCACTGAATCTTTTTCTTAAGCAAAAGATACACTGTAGAACTGCAATATCCCTCCCCCACCTCTTCTCTAACCCCTCTAGTTCCATCACAGTGTACTCAAAACTCAATTAAAAACCACTGTATTACACCCACACAGTGCTAAATGTCACCCACTAAGGAAGTTTATACCCTACCACAGCATGGCTTATAACAGACCAACCTCAAATAAGTGCTATTACTTACCCACAAACACAATGACACCAACAGGTCTACATGACCCCCAGAATGAGAACTGCAAGGGAATGGCACACCGCAGGACTCCTAGACTTTTCTCATGCTGCACCCATCCCTTGTATGAACACCATTTCTCTGGTGCTAGTAAACTCAAGGTACCAGTACAAAATACCGTACTTCCTTTAAACTTGTCCTCCCTGCTTTGAAAACAACTGCCATACAGTTTCTCCACAGCCATGTTCCTGTTCTTTAGTAAAACTAACACCAAGTCTTGAAGGATTTCTTCCCCCACCCAAAGGAAGCTGAGGGAATCCTGAAGACAGTGACCTTCAGGCTATACCAGAAGGACCATTCAACTTCTTCTGAATGGGAAAAGGTTTCAGACAACTGATTTATATACATTCAGCCTTTGCCTGAAAAGTTTAATAGACACCCATAAATCTGAGAGTAAAGCCTGGGGCCAAAGGCCTCAAGTGACAGAAGAATGCAAAAGGGGAAGTGCAGGGCAACATGTTGGAGAAAAGCTGTCAGAAGAGTCTGATGTAAGAAACCTGCTGGGCGGCAAAGAGGCAGCGATACTGTTTACATGTAGATACAGAAATGACAAAGTGGTGGCTTATATTGGGAAGGCTGGCAATGCAGCCTCTGCAGTTGAATTAAAACCAGGAAGAATTTCAGCTGAGCAGGGGTGGAAGTTTTATTGCTACACTCGAAGGACTATTTATTCTTCATCACTCACAAGTGTCTTTTTCAAGGCAGAAGTTAACATGTAAAGGAAAGCTTATACTTCTCCATTTCAGCACACAGCTTTCCATCTCCCTTTATTATCCATTTGTATAACCACAATACTTTTCATATCAGGAAGTATGAAAATTTTTAATTCCATTAATAGCCTAATTCAAATTTTTTATGCTCATCCTCTGGAAAAAAAAAAACATTATTTCTTCTTCATTACAATTTCTAAAAAAACCTATCAAACCTGCAAAACCCAAAGTTCTCAAACCTTTCATATGACCTTCTGAACTTGTTCCAAGCTAGTATGTGGCTCAGCAGCCTAACCATTGTTATGGATATAGCACTGCAAGTCCATTAAATAAAGGAGACCCCAGGTTATTACGTTAAATGTAATTATGTGCCTCTACTCCGTGATATAATTAGAGCTTTACTCCCAAAAAAAAGAGGAGTGGGATCAAGGAAAAAAAAAAATAAAATATTGTATTTCTAGTTCTCCATTTACTGTGTGACCCTAGGTGGATGACTGAAGTTCAATACCATTTTCCCATCTGAACAAAGTAGTATTAATGTCTTCCCTTTTCTCACATAGGCAATATGTTGCTGATCTGATTTGTAAGAAAAAGGGTTAGGAGATGCTCATATCAGAGATTTGTAGACATGCAGAGTATTAACAGGCAAACATCATCCTGTGCACTAGGGAGTCCAGAGGTTATATATTCCCTTCATTTTTCTTGTAATTAATATTATTGCAGTTTGGTCTATAAAATAATCATTCACACTAAAGGAATGCTGGATTAAATCACACAGAGTCAAAGTTATTACTGGTATAATTCCATTAGCTTTACAGAAAAATACTAGGGATTAATTCGTCCTCTTAAGCTTATTTTCCATTCCAAAATTCCTTAATGGCATAAAGGAAAAATAAAAAAGCTGGCCACAGATGTTAAATAAAGACATTTTGAGTCCAATCCCGTTTCCACAGGATACAATGGGAGTTAGGAGATCAGGACCCACAACACACAACAACAAAAGCATTTGCTGATCTTAAGCTTTAGCTCCAATTCAAAATTTTCCTGTGCCAACTCTTCTTAATTTGGGACTTATTTTTTTCCCCTCCAGTTTTTCCACTGAACACAAGTCTGGCAAGAGATTTCTTTGTCAACAGCCTTTTCACTATCTACAAAACTTCTGTGATCATCTTTAGGCATTGAAAAACCACAATAGAAAAATTCCTGTAATCTGTTAAAGCATTGGACATGCTTACACATGAAGTAGAATCCAAAACAAAAGGCTTTTTCAAAATGGAGATCTCAGCATACCACCAGATGGTACAGCGGTATCAGAATGCGAAACCCATTACAAATTTTTTCTGTAGGCCATAACTCTATGCCAAAAACCTCAGGTTTGTTACTAAAAAATATGCACATTTTAATTATTACTGTTTTACCAAAACATCATAGTCTGAGCAAAATACCATTGCAATAGTGATAACACTACATTTAAATCTACCAAAGGCCACAATGTGTTGGCATATCACAATGCAGCATTAATATGCAGCACTTTGGTAACAATGTAGTCCAGTAGAATATGAGAGGATTTTTAAATAACTAAAATTATAAATAATTCAGCTGTACCTTGTGTGACGTCAAGTACCCTTCCAAGACAAATTCTTATATGGTTTTGTTGAATACACTCTCCTTGTCAACAGCTCTTTCTTTATGGTACTTAGAAAGCACTTGAGCTGTTTCACTAACCAGTACAAATCAAGCAGTGCTGCAAAGTGAATGACTGAGGCACTGTTCAGCATACACTGTGCAACATAAATTAAGAAAACAATGGAGTTAAAAGCCAAATCCATACCAACTTTAAATTGTAATTACCTATCAATAAGACTGTATCTGGATTAGGACAGCTTTATACAAAGAGAAGCTCCTTGGATTCAAGGTCCAACTGTTGCACTCCTTGTAGAGTCCCATTTGCCTCATGGACCACAGTACCCCACAAAAACATCATGAAAGTCTGTCTGTGGGGCAGCTACATAGAAAGTTCTTTTTTGAAGAAAAATTATCAGTTGAGCAAATAACCAGACAACTTGGGGGGGGGGGGGGGTGGATCTCATCAATTTAGTTGAGCAGTCTTCACACAGAACAACACTAGGTAAACAAATTGGACACTCTGAAATACAAGCCAAGCAATATTTTTTTATTAGGTTTTTGAGAAAAGTTACTTCTCTATAGATTCAAAAAAGATGTTGAACTAGTCACAACAGTGTTTCTTGCATTTCTTTTCAAGTGCCTAGGCTTGGTCATCATCAGATGTAAAATACCAGATTACCAGCAGTCTGAACTGCTACATCCACAAAATTCAAGACACTGGACTGTGAAGGGTCCTTCTAACTCAAAGGACACACAGAAATAGGTTTCAGAAACTAAGACAAAATCATGTTTAAAATTATACATTCTCCACTTTCAAACAGCTTTATGACCTCACAAATTATCCATCACGCTAAAAAGTAAGGCCCCCTCTGGCTGTGCAAGGAAGTCGGACTTCCATAGAGAGACATGTAACAGGATACACCAATATATGTTCGCCTGCAGTTCTTTGTTGTATAGGTCAGCTCTCTGCAGGTTTAAGTTTCAGTTACTCTACTGAATGAAATCTAACATTTGCCAAGGAAAGGGATCTCCTGTGGAAAGAGAGGGAATGGGGGAAGAGGCAAGGAAGCAAAAAGTCTGTGAGGGGGGGAAAATGTGAATCGGAGGAAGGTGGCAGCAGATTTGTTGCTGGTGAGGTATGTACAGAGCAAGAAGGTCAGTGGTACAGTAAAGCACGATTAAAAGAATCAGTCTAACAGAAGCAAAGATCCTGGAGAGCCAATGGAAGCAAGAGGGTCAGGGAGATGGGAGAAAAGGAATGAAAAGGTAAAAATGTGCAGAAGAAAAACTGAATGAGGAAGAGAAAACATGTGGGATGAGAAAGAAGAAATCAACTATTGAAACAAAGAATTTGAAAGCAGCCTGTGATGAAAGCTAAGTGTTGGAACTACTTGTGATACAAAACCCGGAACTTCTTTCTACCAAGGACGCACAGGAACAGAGGACTATCCACACAAACCTGCAAACTAAAAGTGCACCACACAAGATCATCTTCTTGCTCCCATGGTTGGTATAGATACCGAAGCCCTCTGAAAAATGAGAGCTACCAATTCTTATAGTGAATCACTTTGGTGAGCAGAAAAGGAAGATGTATAAAGTGTGGTTATGGAGAGGAAATAAACCCAAGACATTCCCAGCCTGTGTTGATTTTCTGCCCCATCCAAGGAGAAAGAGCTCCAAGGAGAACTACCAGCTTGATTCTCCAAAAGGATGTAAGAGTTCTAGGCTCTACACTTGAGCAAAATCTTTTCCTCCTTGCTTACTTCTGTGGCATGATGCTTTTTAAGTTCCATATATGTTTGTTCCATAAAATAACAAAAAGGTAAAGAGGGGAAAAAAAAAGAAAGTGACACCAAAGGTGAAAACAGTACGGTACATAAACAGACCCTTTTGTGATAGGACACTCTGATACCACAATGATGGACTCCCTATAAGGAAAAAAAAAAAAAAAAGAGAACCTATACAAGCTTATAGATAACAAAACAGCAAAATTTGCACAGACAAGTTTTTCTCTAGTTTTCCAAGCATTTGGTTTAAGGTATTTATAACAGTAGCAAACATGTATCTTGTAAGCAGAAGTATCTATGACTGACAGGAAATAGAAGGGGTGTCTTTTCATGTGATGACAACCCTGCACAAATTGAACTCTTAAGAACTGACTTCTGAAATATCATATTCTGAGACATTCCATGGGAACTAGAACCAGAAAGGCCATTTTCCAGGGCTTCTTCCCACTCTTTGATTCTTTAAAGAGTTTTTACTGCATAGTACAGCACACATTACCAGCCTGGGGCACCCTGTTCCTATTTCCTCTTCAAGTCACCAGAAGATATTTGACAAGGAAAGAGTAAGAAAGCCAGAGAAAAGGGACAGGACAGGAACAGAAAACAGATGCTGAAAGAGAGGAACACACGATGTATAGCAGAAAGAAGAAAAAAAAAAAAGGTAAAATGAGGGAAAGAAAGAAGAACCCAAACCAAAAAACACATCATGTAAAGCTCCTGGATCATTTCAGTGCAAGTTTCTCAATGTAAACATGGGACAAGACTGGAGGAAAAGTGCAACTGTATTGTGTACGTTCGTAAGTGTATTCACATAGAAGGGCACTGAAACAAAACGTGATAGCTTTGTTACTAGTACGCCCGCTCTCTACTAGGGCAGAAGGTCACTGAAGCCGCTTCAGCTCGCGTTAGAATTATTAAGAGGAGTACTTGATGCCCTAACGCATTGGCGTCCGCTTCGCTTTACCCTGAAGGCTTCTGGAAGGTCTGCTGGCGTCTGTCTGCACGGAGACAGGGAGGGGGTCCGGAAAACTTGACTGGCTCCTGGCAAGTCACCGCAGCGCAGAGACTCGTGTGGCAGGCACGGCCGAGATGCGACAGACGCCTGGGAGCGCAGGAAGCCCAGCCTTCCACCGCAGCCAGCCCCGAGCAGGACCTCCTCCGCTGCCCTTCCCGGGCTCCCTGCCTCCCCCCCCGCCCCGAGCCCACCTCGGCGCGCGCCGCGCTCCCTGCCGCGGCTGCCGGGGGAGCCCCCGCGCCCCCGACCCTGCCCGGACCCCGCCCGCGCCCTCAGGGGAGAAACCCCTACCTGGGTCGTGGAAAGGCACCAAGGCGAAGTTGTAAAGCGGCCGCTTGGGTCTCTTCAGCGACGTTTCCAGGATCTTGGACGCCCCCTCGACGACCTGCACCAGGTCGTCGTACATGGAGCCGGTCACATCAAACACGAAGGCCAGGGTGGAGGCTCCCTCCGGCACCGCCTCGCCGCCGGGCTCGGGCGCAGCGCGGGGGCACAGAGCGAGCAGCAGCACCGCGCCCAGACCCGCTCCCCACGCTCCGCTGCCCCCGCGGAAAGCCATTTTCCCCGGCAGCCCGCGCAGCTCCCGCGGCGGCCGAGAAAGACGCCCGCAGGAGCGCGGAGCCCGGCGCCCACCCGCTCCCCTCCGCGCGGAGGGCAGGAAGCGCCGCAGCTTTTGTCTGCGCGCGACCGCGGCCCCGCTCCGCCTTTCTTATCGGGCACGGCTGGGGCAGCGCCGCCCCGAGGGAGAAGGCTGAGCCCCGGCCATGCCGCGGGGTGCGGGAGCTGCTGCCGGCGCGGCTGGGGCCGGAGTTGCCTCAGGAGCCCCGGCTGCGGACTGAGGCGGCGCCCGCCCCG
>NW_010973166.1:3592011-3650278 GCF_000737465.1 Haliaeetus leucocephalus | reverse complement strand
CGGCCCCGGCCCCGGCCCCGGCGGCCGCCGAGCCCCGCGGGAGAGCCTCCCTGGCGGGAACGGGGCGCCGGCGGGTGCGGTAGAGACTTGCCCCTCACGGAGCGGGGTCTGCGCCCCCACCTGCCGGGGCGGTGAGAACGGCGGTGCTGACCCGAGCTCATCCCTAGGAAGGCAGAGGAGCGTATTTATTCTTTTAGTATTATAAACGCTTGATACGACACTGAAACCGCTCCTCCGTGCACTGCTGCCCCGGTTCTCCCCTCGCTTCGGTTACGCTTCCACAAGTGCTACCCGAAACCCAGAGGCTGGCCCTCCCGAGGCCCCTTCCAGCCTCGGTTCTCCTCAGCTTCTATGTATGTATTCTTACAGTGACTATTAAAGTGCGTTGTAAAGACCCCAAGATGTGATCGCGACCATGGCTCCAGGCACTGACAGTCTCTGGTGCAAGACAAGGGCTGGGCAAGGAAGAAAAGAAAGGGGCCAGAGTGGTTGTTTAGCCCTGGTCAGGCGGTGGAAGAGATTAAAGGCTATACCTATATATTTCAGAGCTCCTTAGTTTAAGGATGCAGCCACCTCTCAGCAGGCACCTTTTGAACACCCCGTGGCTGACCCAACGCCACACGAAAGGTCTTGGGGGAGGGCCAGGAGCCGAATCCCCATTGCCCCTGCTCACCTCAGTGCTGCTACCACAAGCCTCCCTTCCCATCGGCTGCACCAGGTGCTGCAGGGAGCAGCGGGACATCATTTTAAACACCAAGTGGGAGGGAAATCGCATCCTTTGTTATCAGCAGGACGAGTGAGGTGGATGAGGCGCGCAGCATTTGGTGCAGCTCGGGAAGGTAGACCACAAAGCAGAATTTACCTCATTAGTTTCCCTCCTTACTTTACTAATCTTAAAATTGGTGCTAAAACTGCACACTCAAAACCATCATATTGTGACTGGAAAATTAATCATGTAGAAACATTGCTTATCCTAATCAAGTTATAAGCCTGGAATTGAATTATAAAAAACAGATGTTTACATTCTTTCTCCCCTTCAGCACTGATGTCATGAGAAGGAAGCACATAACCAGAGCTGTGCAAAGCATTCGCAATAAAACCCCAAACCATGGAAAACTTGCCTCATCTGTAACTCTGCTAGCAGAAAACTCAGACCAGGTTTGTCAAAAATATTCACAAATCTTGTAAGTAGAGATGCATTCAAGCCATAAAATAGGAATATGTATTTTGAACACCCTAGAGACTGGCAGCACTTGGATTTAAGGATTTCCTTCAGTCCTTTATGAAGATGAATTCCTGTTACATTTTTCCTCACAAAGCAAGCCATCATGTTCTTTCTGTCTTAAATTATTTCTCATTTAAATGTAAACAAGCTAGAACAAACCTAGTGTCTTCTATGAAAAAATAACCCTCCCAGACACATACAGCTGCATCTCTAAAAAAATGTCATTTAACATGGGTTTTAAGGTACAAGATAAAGGAAAACCTTTATTTGGTAACAGTGGAAACTGATATTTATTTTGGTTGCCTAACACTTTCCACTATAAAATATCCTTGAAGCTTGGAAGCTCGAACACTATTATTCACAGCAGGCCTTTGAAATTTGCAGGAAGAAAGCCCTGAAGCAAGAGGAAGGATTTTTTTTTTCCTTCTCCAATGAAATTATTTTCATAGTTTGCCAAAGAATCATCTATTGAAAAAAAAATTACTATGTTCCTTCTGACATGCTCCACAGTAAGGTTTTGACAGCATGCCAGAATAATAACTAAGCACAAACACTCCGAGGTCAGGCCCATGCCACTGTCGAAGCACACTGTAGCACAAACACCTGGAGATTATCAGGATGGGGGGGCCAGGGACAGGGGGAGGGATGGCAGCCAGGTCGGGGTACACCCAGGGGGAGAGGTCCCCCACCTCCCCGCAGACCTGGCTTTGCCACGGCAGGCTACCACCTTCACGATTTCCAATAGAGTCTCAGTGTCCCTTTTGCATGCACAGTAATTATAGTTGTCTTGGACACTTACTTCCTAATTTTGAGCATTTCTAACTTAACCTTGATATTCTTTTCATGCCTATTCTGGGGCTCAAATTTGACATTTGTTTATGCAATTTGGTAGCACAGGAGAATTCAACAGATGTGGACTTGTCCTTCCCACCATCCTCATATACTGCCACTCTGAGTGTGAGCAAAGCATTACCCATCTGGACTAGGTGACCTTTAAAGGCTCCTTCCAACCCAAACTTTTCTATGATTCTATGACTATTTATCCTGGATAGTTGTAAATTATTAGAAGAGGTGGAGTAAAGAGTTAAGTCATTTAACTCCTTCTCTCTTCCTAGCTTGTCTCAAATATAAAAAGCATAAAATTTGTATGCTGTAGGGGAAATATACTAGTTTAGAAGATTGGGAAGAAAAAAAAGTACTTTTCGCCCTTTGGGCTTTTGTGTCTGAATCTGCTCCATTTTGTAATTTGCAGCTAAAAATTGCTCCTATCCAATGGCTGCTAATGAAGAAAGAGTTGCCAGTTTCATTCTTGTTCATAGTAAATGAGCATCCACTTCAAAAACTGAAGTTTCCATCTGAAGGAGAATATCAAAGTGATTGTTTTTAAAGCTGATGTTACTCTCTAATTACAGAGCAAACTGCTGATACCAAAACAGATTCTCCTCCTGGGATCCCATGGACCACTCTCAGCAGGCTGCATCTCCCAGAGCTCTTTCTCACGACACCTCTTTTCTGGTCAGCAAGTTCTGCACGTATACCAGATACTCTGAACTCTTTTGTCACAGACATTTGACAATATTTTTTTCCTCTGGAACTCCATATACGTTTAAAGCTTTTATTCCCACTCCTCCTCAAAGTCCCATCCCTCCTTTTTTTTCTTTTCTTTGTTTGAACTTGATTAATTGTTGGGGAAAAGGATGGAATCATTGCTATTTGTTTTGGGTATCTGGCTTTGTCTCTCTCTGTGAGAAATATATGTATTATATAGTAAGATCTCTCCAGTTCACAGAGTGTTTTCTTAGTCAGTCTTTGGCCCTCTCTTTGTATTTTATGTATATAGACACTCCAGTCCTGCATATGAGAGGTACAACTTTGTTTTTATCAAAGCCATTCACTATTCTAAAACTGGAAATAATGTTTTGGGTCTCAAATTCTGTGCTTTGAAGTATGCAGGCAGAACTTATGCTGCTTTGGGGAAGGATGGGGTTAAAATGCCATCCTAAGAGAGGAATGCTACAACAGGAATTAGCAGGTATGCTGAGAAGCCTGAAACCAGGTAAGGCAGCTCACTAGAGCTGCTGCTAACAGATCTGCAAGGAAAGATAAACAAGGAGCGGAAAAGAGAAAGGACTGATAGATTAATCTTTGGTTATATGTGGCAAAATCTTCACGTTCATCTGCAAAGACCATGAAAAGACCAGCACTACTTTTAGGGGGAGATTTTCTCACGTGAATGCCATTATATGATGAGAGTTCAAACTCTGAAGTGATCAAGTAAACACTGACCTTTTTCCAGCCAGCGACTTGTATTTTTCAGCTGTGCAGCTGGGCTCACATTTAGACAGTATGCTTTTAGTACTCGTCTTGTCTTTCCTCTCTGTGACTAAGGCACTTTGCTAGATACAGTTAAAAGCTCTTCTGCAGACAGAACAAGATAGCCTTTATACCCAATAATCTCGATGCCTCTTAGTGTTTTAGTCACAGTAGATTCACATCTTCCTGTGAGACACATTACCTTTGCCAACAATACAAAAACTATGATTTAATATAAAAATGGCATGTGTGTAACTTTTGTTTGACTTCTGGCTTCTGAATCTTCAGAGGGGTCATATATTTTAAGTTTTCTCCAAAATCCACATGACTAGAAACCACCTGCTTTTGCTGAGAAAACAAACCGTGCCTGGGATTCTAGCATGACCACCTCTCTGTAGAAATTGATGCTTTTATTAGATAATCCAGATTCTGAAGAACTGCAAGTTTCTGATCTCCACTTTACCAAAAGGTTTCTTTGAATCTGAAATTAAGCTACGGGCTATATTCCCTACTCCTACCCTTCAGGTATCAGTGTAAAGAGATATGCTGGAAACAGAATTGTATTTTGAACTGTTCATACCTATAATGTCTGGCTGAATTCTGACCATCCTGTATTTTACAGTTACTGCTTGCTTTTTAAACTCAGTCTGCATCATGAGCCCAGTGATGCTGGAATTTTTCATGGCTTTGACAATTAATGCTTTACAGCAAAATCAGAGCAGGCAGGTGAATGCTAGCAATTCTCTGTGTTCTACGAACATTTCTAGATGACGGATAGCTTTTAACGTAAACGTTGTAAAAATGAGACATTTTTAAGATGCTGTATGTTTTACATTTGTATTGGGTTTGCGCAGCAAGTTTTGGTAGTGGAGGGGCTACAGGCATGGCTTCTGTGAGAGGGTGCCAGAAGCTTCCCCCATGTCCGACAGAGCCAATGCCAGCCGGCTCCAAGATGGACCCACTGCTGGCCAAAGCCAAGCCCATCAGTGATAGTGGTAGCGCCTCTGGGATAACAGATTTAAGAAGGGGGGGGAAAAAAGCTGTGCAACAGCAGCCAGAGAAGAGAGGAGTGAGAACATGTAAGAGAATCAACCCCCAGGTCAGTGAAGAAGGAGGGGGAGGAGGTGCTCCAGGCGCCAGAGCAGAGATTCCCCTGCAGCCCATGGGGAAGACCATGGTGAGGCAGGCTGTCCCCCTGCAGCCCAGGGAGGTCCACTGTGGAGCAGTTTTCCACCTGCAGCCCGGGGAGGACCCCACGCCGGAGCAGGTGGGTGCCTAAAGGAGGCTGTGGCCCTATGGGAAGCCTGCACTGGAGCAGGCTCCTGGCAGGACCTGTGGCCCTGTGGAGAGAGGAGCCCACGCTGGAGCAGTTTTGCTGGCAGGACTTGTGACCCCGTGGGGGACCCACACTGGAGCAGTCTGTGCCTGAAGGACTGCACACCATGGAAGGGACCCGCACTGGAGCAGTTCATGAAGGACTGCAGCCCATGGGAAGGACTTATGCTGGAGAAGTTCGTGGAGGACTGTCTCCCATGGGAGGGACCCCACGGTGGAGCAGGGGAAGAGTGAGGGGTCCTCCCCCTGAGGAGGAAGGAGCGGCAGAGACAACGTGTAATGAATCATCTGCAACCCCCATTCCCCGTCCCCCTGTGCAGCTGGGGGGAGGAGGTAGAGAAATCTGGAGCGAAGCTGGGCCTGGGAAGAAGGGAGGGGTGGGGGGAAGGTGTTTTAAGATTTGGTTTTATTTCTTATTACCCTACTCTGGTTTGATTGGCAATAAATTAAATTAATTTTCCCCAAGTCGAGTCTGTTTTGCCCGTGACGGTAATTGGTGAGTGATCTCCCCCTGTCCTTATCTTGACCCTTTCATTATATTTTCTCTCCCCTGTCCAGCCGAGGAGGGGAGTGATAGAGCAGCTTTGGTGGGCACCTGGTGTCCAGCCAGGGTCAACCCACCACAACACTGTAAACAATCTAGAAGTCCCACAGAGATAATCTTTTGCCATTTTCAATCTTCTTTCTCTGCTCTACAGAAGTTTGCTTAAATATAAATTTCAGTTTGATTCACAGTTCAACACATTTCAAAATATCTTATAATAGTGAAAAAGAGCTAGACACAAGCAGTAAGTAGCTGTAGCAACTGGAGTAGTTTGTTTAATAAACCATGTGCCTGAGCCAAGAACCCATTTCACCCTGCTATAGCACTGAATCACCTATCATCTGCAAGATGAAATCACTTTGCTTTTGATTATAAAACATTTGTTTTATAAAACAAGTCATCCTGTGATCATGACATAAAAGTAAAAGCCAGGGGCCAAAAGTTTTGTTTCTGGCTCAGAAACAGACTTGTTGCCTTTATTAATACAAGTATGTATCAAAATCAGGACCAAGCTGGGACCTGCTCTGCTACTTCCTTGCTTACTTGGAAAAAAAAGAGTAGATGAAACGATGGATGGAGAAACAGAATAATCAAAAGTATGGGGCCTGTACCTACTGGACAAAGCAGTCTTGATCTCTTTATCGATCTTTCTTTCCTGCATTATAGCACTGCTTAGCACAAAGTGCGAAAGCATTTCTAATCAACATGTCCTTAAAAAATCTGTAGGGTCCATAACCTTGAGCTCTATAGTTCCCATCAAATGAGGAATGAAAGCAGAGAAGGACTAAATGACTTGCTGAAAGTCACACAGGAAATCTGAAGCAGAAATAGTGAGAAACATAGACCTAAATTTCACCTTGCTTAAGATTGTCATTCTCCTTTCTCTATACTTCCAGATTCTTTGGCACTAAAAGAGGATTATGCATCTCTTTCTCCCTTGAATGTTGGTAGGGAGGGAACTGCCAGCAAAATACAAAACACCTGTTATTTGCTGTAGAGATAGCCTTGAAAGTGAAAATATTCTGTATTTCAGTAAATTTTTTCCATTGCAGAGTTTCATGAGTTTTGCTAGTTTCTTTCAAAAGGTTTTATAGCTTAGTTTCTACCACTGACTAAATTTTTCCTTATTATTTGCAAGATGCTTTGTTGGCATTCTCTTGACTAAAAAGAACCTGTACTCACAACCACTTCTGGTTTTTAATTGCAGTCCAAATGTTGCCAGTTTTAGAAATATCTACACCATGCATGGTTGATGGCTGGACTCAATGATCATGAAGGTCTTTTCCAACCTAAATGATTCTATGATTCTATGTCTGAACAGCTACTAAGGAATATACTTCTTTTTAATCTATATCAGAGTGCTATTTCAAGATATTAAATATCTAATGAGAAAGATAATATATTTCCTTCTGAAAACAATGGGAGTAGTATCATACACTGAATGCAAAAGGAGAACCATGCCATAAGGGTCATTTTTCAAGATCAGCTCCATGAAGATCAATAAATCCTATACTTGAATTTTTAAATTTCTGCACATGGGAAATACATGCTAATTATCCACAATTCAGAACTATTTTTACCCACAGTCATGTCATCATGCAAACCTTACTTATGGTTGTATATTAAATATGGTGCATGAGGCAGCGTGGGCTTCATCACACCTAAAATGCAAATATCTCCACTGACCATAGATGTCCACATCCAGCCTAAGTACCTTAAGCTCCTTCTCCAGACCATGGAGACGAGATCAATACAGTAAATGGCAGCTAGGCCTCAATTTATTGTTAATAGAATCAGAGGTGATCTACACAGCAGCTACCTACATCCAGCCTATGGATGATGAATGACAACTATACAGTAACAGTTCTATGCGACTGTGTGTGTCCTTTCTGTTTTACTTACAGATCTCTTCACTTCTGCATTTTAATCTAAACTTTTGAGACAGGATTGTATAAAGTATTTCAGTATTGTGGCCCGAAGGTCCTTCTTGAAATAACTTTACCAAGGCTTTTCCAAGTTAGGTTTCCATAAAGCAGTACTAGATTGTTTCACTGCAACTATAAGAGAAAGCAGAGACTACCACAACAGGGATATGCAACATAATCCAGTAGAGATCTCCCCTATCAACGAGGAGAATCACCAAGTCACCCATTTGATTTCTCCAAGAAACACCCATGTATGTACATTAAATTGCACTCATGAACCTCTCATCAAATTACAGTTATAGAGAAATAAATGTATAGATGTAGCAAAATAGATAAGATAAAGTTACAACACAGTCACTGCTTTCACAGCTTGAGTAATTGCCTGTTGGATATAGGAATTTTTACAAAACTCCTGCAGTACTACTACAAAGGTATTCTTAAAATTTTGTCATTGACAATGAATGTATTCTCAAGAATTTCAAGATATTCTATTGGCCAAGTCAGGATTTTCAATAGAGTTTACAAACAATTAGGCAACCTCGCTATATTATGAAAGTAACGAGCAAGTTTAAGTTGAGCTTCAGGAACACTATCTCCCTCTACTGGTAAATCCGAATGAAATGTTTTGAAAATGGATTACAAGAAATACGGATTTTTACTCTTATTTTTAATAAAGTTAGAGAATATAATATGAAATTATTTTTCAGAGTTAAGGCTGAAGCCAACCTTAAAATATCAGCAGAATTTCACAGAAACACACACAGACACCATCGTTATATCCAAATGTTTTTCTGGAAAGTAAGTTTAGTTGCACAGAGAGATTCTAGTGATATAAGAATTCAAAAAGCAAGTGTACTTTTTACATTTTGGAAAAAAAAGATATTTATTTAAAGCATATTTTTTGCAAAACTGGACAAAGGATATGTTTGTTTAATTAATTTGATCAGAGAAAGTCTAGCATTTGTTAGTAGTTTTATGTTGCCTAATTAATACTTTCGAATTATTTACAATGGACTCTTCAAACTCTAAAAATCTAAAAAACTTCCACGACATTATAGTCTATAACATGCAAACAGCAACTTCCGTTATGAAGAAATATTCTTAATTATCTTAATATTATAAGGAAGTCATATACACTGAAGAAGATTCTTAGATTAGATATTTGGTGCAGTTCTAACAGAGTTAGCCTAGCAATATAGCTCTGCAATCTCTTATCTTGCAAGCAAGCAGCAACATTTCCCGGCTGATAACCAGAATAAGTTCCCGAAAGAAGAGGAAATTACTTCAAGTATCATAATCCTCTGTTACAAAGTGCAGCTGCATTGCTACTTCGGTCCACAGAATTAATCTTGTTTTGGAGTCAATGATAGATACTCAAATAATAGATAATATCAAAAACCATCCCATTCCTCTCATACTAGGAGCTATCCTCTGGAATGCAGTTGGCAGAGTAAAGCCCATGAGCTTAATTACTGCACCTCATGCCTTGGAATGAACTCTTCTATTTTTAATTTCTCAGGAGGAGCTAGTTAGGGTACAACATTGTATTAACATTTCATGACAGAAAGGCCTTCCAATTAACACAGCTGCCCTATACGTGTATTCTGACAAAGCTGTAGTAAGAGGGATCTAGACTTCCTTGGTCATAAATCATGAAATAAAACTACTCCTTTAAACAACAACAGAGTTCGGGTGTTTGTGCCATCCATATAACAAAGAAGAAAATAAGAAAATAAATGTTTAGTTCTCCAGAGTTACATGCTTTGCTCCTTCTAAGCCTGTCAGAAATTTATTTTGTTTAAAAACAAATGTAAGTCCAGATTCTGGGTACCTGTCTGTACTGGCTAAGCCTATGATGAAAACTACGTGGCACTTCTCCCACTACCTATCCTCATCCCCATGAAAGTGTTACAAGAATTAACTCACAGTTCCGATCTCAATGGTTTTTCTTTTGTAGACTTGGCTGACTGAAATATTTCTCACATTATTAAATATCCTGCTTTAAATTTCTTCAGCAAGACAGCACTAAATATCTTCAGGCATATGAAGTGTGTTTTCCTGGCATTTGAAAAAACAAAGGTCACCCAATTTATAAGTTCATCATTTTTGAGTGACTTTTTTGTCTGCAGATTCAGTTTTTACATTTAAGCCCATAAAGACCAAAGTGTCCTTTATAATCCTGCCAGACTGTAAGTTAGCATCTCACCAGTAGTTACCAAGTATAATTTTCCAAGACCTCAAAGTAGTGGAGAGCTAGTTTTACTACCAAAATGGACTATATTCTCCACAGTCAAACTCTTCCTGGCATAATGGAGATGTTCTTAAAATTTGGAATGTTTTTCACATCATTTTTTTTTCATTATAGTCTGATGCTCCTTCTACTGGGAAATGGGAGACTTCTGTCCAGCATATCATCCTCTAGGGTTAAATGGATGAGTTAAATAAAAACGGACTTGAGCTTTTATTCATAGTAAGAATAAAAAGGCATTCCTAGTAAGAATAAAAAGGCTTTCATAGGGAAGGGTGATAAAAAAAAGCTTCCCCTTACAAAATATAGTTGTTTTATGCACGCCCTCATTACATACAAAAATGGCTAGGCTAATTCATCATTTGTCATCAAGTTACCTGGCAGTTACCATTACAACCCTGTTTTCAGGCCTCCGTTGTTTTGTTAGACTCATGGCCAGGTCTGACATGTTCCAGATAAAATCTCTGCTTTGAGGGAATTTTGTTGTTGTTCAACTGGAAGAACTCAGTTGTTTCCAAGAACACTCACTGCCCCAGAAAAGACCACCTGTATACTTTTCTGAATGGATTTTAAAAGTAGACCTATGCAGAGCACAATGCAGGGAGCCAAATGGTGCCCAAAGTACGAACCACCAGTACCAGAAGCTCTGCATCCTCGATGGAAAGAATACAACCTCCTGAGTCAGCACAAGTGGACCAACACCGCTCTGATCATGGCTGCTGTTTGGTCGCAGGGTAGACCCAGTCGAGAATGCAACCCACGCTCTAGGGAGAGGGACTCTTGAGACCAGTGTTGGGCGAGGTGCTCAGACTGGTGTTGACAGCATCATCCAGACTGCAGCTGCATGTCCAAGTGCACAGCCCTTGATCTTGACTTCCTTGAATCAGCTGAGCAGTCTTAGCAATCAGGTCCCTGTTATTAGGAGCTGTTTTCTTTTACTTTGTTGAAAATTGAATTGCTTTTGTCGGACTAAAAACTTTAAATCTGGTATGTCCTACAAGGCTCTGTATTTGCCACCAGTCAGATACTGCAGTCCCTCCCACCACAAGTACGTCTTGCCACTCAGAATTGTGGCTCAGATTTTCTCTTATTCAGGCACTATGAGAAGCAGGAGAAATGTCTGCTCAAACAAAAAAAGCCAGAGTGATGTACAGCCATCCAGCTATAAAAGCTGGAGAGCACAAGCCACAGGTCTCCTTGTATACAACATACTTTCTGACATGCATCATTTCATACTCTTGATTCCTCATGTGCAACAAATACCACTCAGCATCTTTACTGGTGTGCTATGATGCATATACACAACTATCCTTATCAGATCCTTGCTATTTCAGTGTGCAATTGTCCTTTAAAGCACATACACTGATGCACTAAGGATCAGATTGTATTATTTAGTGGTCACCTAAGAGTCTACCACTCTGTAGAGAAACTTTTTCCTCCATACACAGCTGTAGAAGAACCTAGTGTTCTTTTCATTGATACACAGCTATTTAAACAGGTAAGGATAGAGAAGAAAGAATGGTATCATGAATTGTGTTTACTAAATATGTAATTGTAAAAGCTGTTAGTATGAGAAAGGGTTTTTTTTGTTGGTTGGTTGTTTTCTTTTTACCACAGCAGAGATAAGGATGCTCAGACTGTGAATCTGTTAGTCCCTCGGAGAGACTATAGAAAGAACTCAGGGAGGAAGGATATGAAATTTCCTAAGTAAAAACTAAAACACTGGACCTGGTTTGCCATGTAAAGCTCCCGATGAATGAAAATGAATTAGTTGTCAAACTCTGCGTTTGGTTTGTACCCATACCCACCCACTAAGGTGCTGTGACATGCAGAAGCCAGACTTCTCTGAACAGCTCAGAGCTGTCAGGCAGCTCCTCCCTCCATTTCTCCTGCTCTCTGAGTGCTCCACCAGCTGCTGCATCTGATCAGAACTGAACTCTGATCCTCGTACCCTTAAAAATCGATGTTCATACAATGTTTCCAGACTAACTAAAAGCAGGAGTCATCTGAGAAGTTATAAATGAATTTATGTTGGCAGGATTTCAAGCTTATTTTCTGAGACTTGAGAGTATCTGTTTGCATAAATACCCACAGCTGCAGCTGGTCTACACAGCCCTTGCAGGATTTTCAGCTTTACCATACAAAATACACATACAAGCTTGTCTGCAAGTATAGTAGGTGTAAAATGACATCCCATATGGACCTCATGAGGTTGATGCAGCATGGCAAAACCCCTTGTGTATTAGCAGTGTAGTGGTTAAAGCTAGTTATAAGCAGCAGCAGTGATTTTCCTATGGTCACTGAATCGCTCAGCCGCTGTTAGAGCACAGCAGTGGTTGCTGTCACTAGTTCAAGACCTCAGTCTAAAATGAGATTTGCCAGTGCCATGTCACAAGCTAAACTTCTCTTATAAAGTCTAACTTGCAAGAGAGAAACTTGGTTTGAAGCCAAACCACAGTGGCATGTGAGACAAGCAAGCCCATTCTACTCTAACTCAGTAGAGCATCAAGTGACACTTTGGTCATTGCCTGTGTTTTGTCTCTGGTCCAAAAGAGTTAGCTGCATATCTTACTTACTTTGTACAACTTGATGACAAGCCCTTTCTGAAGAACCCCAGCAGATCTTTATAAGTTTACATCCTGAATTACTAACATTAGCTGAGCTGGGAGAACTAATTGTTCCTGCAACTACAGCTGCTGGCCTATACACAAAAAAGTTTCTGAATTTCTGTTAGAAAACAATATCGGCTATGCTTAAAAAGACAAATTCCTATTTAAATGCTCCATTCTTGCCATGTGGTTATCTGCTTAAGTTAGATCTACCTCCTGTCTTCAAGTTCCTGGGTCTAAGAGACTAAAAACAAGAGGTTGTCTGTTATGTAGAAAGGCATCAGAAATAATGTTGATTACAGTTAAATATAAACAGTAACTCATTACTGGCTTGAACTGAAGCTTACTGAGATTAATGGGCTTCTTCACTTCATTTTCAGCCATCTTTGGATCAGACTATTGCTTTTTATACAGGCAATGTGATCGTACCCACAATAAGCTCTACTTCAGTACGAGAGACTGCATGAGAGGCTACACAACAGAAATAGTCTGATAAACTTTCTCATTTCTGCTATTTGTGCACTTGATTTCCATTATGAGGTTTTCTGAATCCACTGATTAGGGTGCCATGTATATTGTCATGTATAATAATTCAAAAAATATAGGGACCAGACTAGGAGGAATGCTGCTTAACTCCGTAGGTACGCTGGCAAATCTCTGCATGACTTCTTTCAACCTCTGTCTGTGCCCAGTAATAAATATGATCATTTTAATGAGTTTTAGAATCCAGTCAGTAAAATATATAGACACCTCTCCTTTCCAAGGCTTGAAGGCTAGCAGAAGTTGAGGGAAAATGTCCTTTACATAGCAGCTACATTTTGTCTAAATGAAAGTGAATTTTAACAGTTATAAAAAGGATTTAATTTTTTTAAAAAAGTCACTACTGCTACTAAACTTTCTCCACATCCCTCTTTTTTTATTAAATCTAGGGAATATGGTTTAATTGCTGCCTACAGCACATTTCATGTGTCTGTAAAACACATGTATTCTATTTACCCAGCCTTCCTGAGCTACTATAAAAATTTTTAAGATCTTCACACTTTAATAACTTCAAATATAAACTTATGTGTGTACAATAAAATTATTCATGGGAATGTAATGCAGCAGATTTTTTCTGTTACACTTCTTGAACGCCAAGATAAAATTTATTCCTGCTTAATAACACCGGTGGTAGTAACGCAGGGGTTGTGAATTTCCTCATGATCAGAGCTTCTCTGTAGCCTTTTTGGGATGATTATTTCAGTTATTTAAGTTACTATTTCTTGCAGTTACAGAGTTTTTACTGCTGCATCTTTTGTTCTTGGTAAAGTTTTTCCAGACCTACTCCTCAAAAACACAATAAATGCATGACTGCAGAGAAATATTACCTTTAGGAGTTGTCTTCTGATCGCGTGTGTACCCTTCAAGAAAGATCTCCATCTGAGAATTCAGAGAAGGATCTCAACAGAAAACAGGGGCAAAAATACATCCCCTTATCTTGTGTTTCTTAATCTTTCTTTCAGTATAACTACACTAATTCTGTTTGATTTCAGCTGTTATTTCTTCAAAGACACTTTGCTTTTTCATGTGGTGTTTAAACTATTAGAGATTTTTTTCTTTAAGGGACAGTATAAATGGGGGAAGATGAAAATATGTGTTATGTCCAGGACAAACGTGCACAGAATAGTGAAGAAGATCATACATGCTTACAGACAAAAGGCTGCACTAAAAGCACTGCTGTTTTCCATGGCCTACACCCATCTGGCAGTGATGATGGTCAGAAAGTAGTGAAATCTTTCTCACATGACTATCACTTCCTCAGCACAAGCAGAGAGCACAGTCCCAAGAAATGTGGAGACCACAGGCACAATACTTAAGAATAGCAATTCTTCTCTACTCCCCTGTATCAATAAGCATTGTCTTCACCCCCAGAGCTCCAAGGGGAAGCCCAGCTTTAGCCTCCCTCCCACAGGGTCATAGGAGGGTGGGATGGGGAGAGCGGAACCATCTCATGAAGCACCAAGGCAGTGGCAGAGGCCAGCCTGTGGACTTTTTCAGCCTGAGGTCCCAAGGCCAAGTCCCTGATGCCCACACATTCAGATGACAGCACAGTGTCTGAGCAGGGACACATATCTGTCCTTGGGAAGGCAGTCTACCTTGGTGACAGTTTACTTTCAGGTATAACAGAGAGAATATACAGCTAAACTGCAACATTCAGCATCCAACTAACCTTTTCTGTTATTTGCCACACTACAATGCACATAGTGTAATTTTTCCAGCACAGGCTCAGTAACTCCAGGAGCTGGGAATGGATCTTCTTTGTAGATTCATAAGTATTAGTATGCAATATCTAAAAAGGTATTTTAGAATAAGGTCTACTGTAGAAGGGCTCATCAGGAGACTATTCTTGCACGTCTTCAATTAAAAAGTCCATCTGGAAATAGAAGGTTTACCATTTCTTGCAAAATAAATTTTCAAAGGTTTCAGGAACGGGTTTTAAACAAAGGCATTTTATTTCACTGATTCTGAGTTTGTTCTACAGCATTTTTAGCTATTTAACTAACAAAACAGGTTTCAGAAATAGCCAGGCAATAAGATCTTGTTTTCGGGGTGAAACATCAGATATAAACGGTGCACTGGTACCGCTAAAAACTTCTGTTGTAGTGATTAGGGCTGGCTTCTCTATATATTGAATGGAGTTTGGATGTACAGAGCTCTCAAGTAAGACAATTACCCTCTTAACAAACAGTTGTGTTATTTCCCTGATACGCCTTTGGTTTCCCTTTTGAGCTTAAAGCTGCTTGTTAGCTGACATTCAGGTTTTGAGTAATAGCTGTCTAAATTACCAAGTTACTTTTTTATGAACGAAGCAGAAGCTTCTGCACCAAATACTGCTCACAAAGCACAGTTACAGCTCTGCTTTCTATGCAAAGTGTATCTTCTGGTTCCAGGACATAGTAACAAAGGTCTAGATTAGATATGCTAGCTAATGTGAAGGCAGTTCCTGGATCTCGTGGCCCAGAACAAGGTAGCATTTGCATAAACCCATAGGCACAACTCAATTATTAAGATACTGGGCCTTGTATTCCTCTGAGCATTGAAATGGAAACAGTGGGTAAAGAATGTGGTATGACCATCTTCAATCCAGGGCAATTTTGCCAGAGAATTGAGGTCTGTGAAGAAAAAGGAGGGTTATCTATACAAAAAATGAAAGTTAGATAAATTTTTAAGTTGTTTACGTTCTCACTGGATTTCTGCAGAAAGATAATATTGAAACAAATAGTATGACCTACTGAAGGTTTAGAGGGATGAAATCAAGAAGTGACCCACTGTTTATTTTTAATTAATAACAATAACTATAGAATTTAGATTTGTCACATTCTTTTAAAAGTGACTTGGCAAAGAAAGAGGATATATTTGGTTTTGACATAGCTTAATCTGGTTAGAGTCTTGATGAAGCTTGTGGTTTTTGCTTTTAGAGAGCAAGAAAATACATACAAGTTGAGAATATTCATGTCATCAGGGTACCTTGGGACTTCCAAAGATCAATTTTATTTTATTTTTTAAACAAAGCTCCTTTTTCAGAATGTATTCAAAGGCCTTATTAAGTGGGGAGCTAGAATTAGTACAAATCTCAGCAGAATACCAGCTCTCATGATTAAACACAGATATGTAATCACAGCAGAATACCAGCTTTCATGTTCAAACACAACTGTTTAAAACACAGCTGTGTACAGGACCTGTACTGCAAATCAGTTCATATTTCCTTGGGAACAGGGGCCAGAGATGGAGGAGTTGAGAATGAAAGAACAGGTTCTGCTTAAAAGGACTGGCCTAATGCACCACAGTTGTGTTTGCCTCTGTCTTAGGAACAGCACATTTGGGACACAGCATAGCTGCTTCGGAAGGTTTGGCTAATCAGGATTGGGAGAGAAAACAGAGATTCAGTCATCCTCTGGCTCAGGCTGCTCTGTCACATGGGATGGCCATAAACTTGCTAAAAATACTGGAGAGAAGACTGCTCCAGAAGTCAAAAAGTAGTACATGTTTTGTGAAGGCACCTAGAACTTTAGTTACGTTTATTACTTTTCTTGATCTTCTATATTACACTAATAATTATATGATATGACAACGTGAATCATGAATAATTCTCTAATGCTACCAGAGTTTCTACTGTCTTTCCATCAGATATTATAACCAGACACAAGTATAAATTGGGAGAGAAGTGGCTGGGGAGCAGCCCTGCAGAAAGAGATCTGGGCATGCTGGTGGGCAGCAGGCTCAATAGGAGCCAGCAGTGTGCCAGGGCAGCCCAGAGGGTAAACCGCATCAAACACAGCATAACCAGTTGGTCAAGAGAGGGGATTATCCTGCTGTATTCAGCATTGGTGTAGCCTCACCTGAAGTACTGTGTGCAGTTCTGGGCCCCACCATTTAAGAAGGATGTGAAGGTCCTGGAATGCACGTAGAGGAGGGCAACCAAGCTGGGGAAAGGGCTGGAAGGCATGTCCTGTGAGGATCGGCTGAGGACTTTGGGCTTATCTAGTTTGGAGAAAAGGAGGCTGAGGAGCAACCTCATTGCTCTCTACAGCTTTCTGTTCAGGGGAAGTGGAGAAGGAGGTGCTGATCTCTTCTCCCTGGGATCCAGGGACAGGACGTGAGGGAATGGTTCAAAACTGCACCAGGGGAGGTTTAGACTAGATAGTAGGAAGCATTTCTTTACCAAGAGGATGGTCAAACCCTGGAACAGGCTTCCTAGAGAGGTAGTCGATGCCCCAAGCCTGTCAGTGTTTAAGACACATTTGGCCAATGCCCTTAACAACATGCTTTAATTTTTGGTCAGCCTTGAACTGGTCAGGCAGTTGGACTAGATGATCATTGTAGGTCCCTTCCAACTGAAATATTCTATTCTATTCTATTCTGTTCTGTTCTATTCTATTCTATTCTATTCTATTCTATTCCATTCTATTCTATTCCATTCCATTCCATTCCATTCTAAACTTCTAAACTTGGTCAACCATATCTGGTCAAAAGGGTTCTACAAGCAGTTTCCAGTGTCATCTCTTAGCAAACAACCATATACAAAATCTGTCCTGTATCTTAGTTCTGAGGTATTTTCCTGCAGTACTCCTCAGCTGCTCTTCCCTTTGACCCACCATAAAGTCTTCTTTTCCACAGTCGGTGATTTGCAGTCCTGATCTGCACATATGAGATGCCTAATTGGCTACAGATATAGGATTGCACAGCACATCAGCATGGCCAATCCAGACTGATGTGTCCATATGTCTGCTAAAGGTTAAGCAAAGTGTGCACAACAATGCAAAGGAATGCAAACAGCATCCTCCTCCTCTTTTCAATCTCCTTTAGAAACATGACAGAGAACTGAGTCACTGGTAGATGTGCACATTGTGTCTGGAGACTCCAAATGTCAAAATATCTCAGTGACATTATTTTTCAGCAAAAAGTTCAGTAGAGCTTCCAGCCCGTGGCATTTCATTGCACACCAAGTGCTTTGGCAATCCACTGCTTATAAATAGCACTGCATTGTCCATTAAATAACAACACAATAGATTCTTTCTATTCTCAAGTGAGCAACCAACATTGCAGTGCATCATTTAGCCCTCAGTAGGAATGCCACAAAAAAGGCTGATGTGAAATGAAGACAGTCTACCTTTGAAGACAGTCGCTCTCTCTTAAAGCCACTGACTTTTTTCCCTTAACAGGTACCCTTTGAAAGACTGGCAAAAATTTTTACAAGGTCATCTCTAACAAAAACCTATCAACACAAATAAGGTATTCCATATGACACACAATAATTGGAGACAAAAGCTTAGATCTATCTAAAGCAATAGTCTTTTATAGCATCCACCATCAGCATTCAGTGGCAAAATAAAAACTGAGTGTTATAATAACGGCTTCTAAAACCTATTAGTGGTGAGTGACCCATGCGGCCAATTAGAAAGTCAAAAGGAGGTTGCCTAATGTTATATGGTGTATATTTTTTTTTTCTTACTCATGAGGGTGGATGACCTGCCTGCCTGGTTTGTACAGTGACCTGCCTTGCCATTAAGTAGATTAGGATTGCTCTAACTGAACTCATTCCTATCCTGGTCTCTGAAGAACAAGCACACGATAACAGATTTGATCACCAACACCAGGCTGTTTCGATATAGCATCCTCTGAGTGCAGCTCTACAGACACCATCCCAGAAATAACTTCTGTTTCAGTATCCTCTTGGTGTGAGTCTGTGTCTCGGTACCCACCAGCAGCAACTGAATACAGACTTGGTCTACACCAACAAAGTATTAAATTAAAACAGAGTTAGCTGTTTCAGTGACAATTTCTGTGTAGATGGATTCTCCTTTTGTACATAAATTTTCACTCAGGATCCGCTCAGAAAAGTGACTGTATCTATATTGTTATACACAGTTTGTGTATTGTCCCTTACTGGATCCCAAATATGCTCACAGACAACTTTTCTACTTGTCAGCTCTAAAACTTAAACACAGGATTTTTTCTTTTTGCAAATCTTCCTAGAAATAAGGGCTTGCAGATCTCATTATGTCTCTGCTCTCTACTGTTTTAGGGTAATCAGAAGATGTGAAACTAATTTGCCCTGCAAATGGAGCACAGTCTGAAAATTTGGGTTTGATGCACAGCATGGTGTATAGCTCTGGCACGTGTCATCTCCCTTATGCTGGACACCGTAATTTTGTCACTCAGATGAATCTTAGGACTGAAGAGCCCAGGAGACCACCACTTTAAAGCCATCTTTCACATTACTGTATCTTTTAAAGCATTCTCAAAAGGCGATTTAGCAAAGTAAGAAGACAATTGCTTGACTTTAAGTTTTTTTAAAAGATATTAATGGTGCTTACAGTTCGAAAAGCTGCACATTTTACAGTAGCAGCCACAAGGTGGAGACCTTTACAACGGATTAGTCCCAAAAGGACTGGCTGCCGGGAATATGTACACCTGCCCATCAGAGGCTGGGGTTGCTAGCACCTCTACCTACAAACTATGTCTCCTGTAATGCTGGTGTTAGAGGTTAGCACAGGGAAATGCTGTATCAGGTGCTGCTTTCTCCAGTTAAGAGTCACATGCAGCACACGAAGCGTGCAAGAACGGTATTTCCCTGCCAAGGAATTGCCAGCTTAAAAGGGACATTCGGTGCCACAAAGACTGATCTGACTGGTAAAGGAGAACCGTCTCCTTTGTGTTCAGAAACACATCTGTGTTTCTGGAATCTGTTTATATTTTTTGACAGAGATTCTTAGAGATTGGTGTCTTGGGGCTGAAAAGTTTGCTTTTGAAAACATCAGTTTATACTATTTTATAGGTTCCTATTCTTTTCCCTTACTTAATAAAAAAGAATGGGAGAGGGAACAAATTAATATAAAACAGAATCGTTAGCTAGAAACTCCTGCTTCCAAAATAGATTCATTTTGTGGCTTTGAAAAAAATACTTAAACCTGTGTTTCTCCAACAGTAAAATAGATACAATAATATACTTTGCTACTTTATGGATCATTTTGAAGGAGTTTCATTTTTCCTTCAAGGTTGAGAAATTATAATGATTAATATTGCTATTTCGTTTACCTACTCTTAAATAGAAACAATAGGACATACTGCAAGATGTCACTTCTGTCCAAACTTCATTCTTCTTCCCCCTTTCAACTCTCTGAGGTAGATGATAGGCAGCAGTAAACCAAGGAACGCCTGACTACAGGCAGAACAAGTTTTGTGGAAGGCAGGAGGTTGTTATTGTTCCTAACCCAAGACTGGCAAAAATACTCAGTGTAACAACAAGGTTAGTCAAATTCTTAATTGTCTTGTATACAGAAACCTAAAAGGAACACCAACATGAGCAAATGTGAAAACAATATTAGCAACATTGTATGGAAAGATATAAATTTCATGCTATGGAAGATGCCAGAGTGGCAAGCCCCTGTTCATCCTACAGCAGGCATTACTAGAGACCCTTTAGGCCTGAACAAGTACCAGCAGTTGAAGTCAGCGATGCCTGATCACTTGGGTTTGGAGGAAGAGCTACATGACCAACTAGGCATCAGGTTTTTAGTTTTGAGTTGTTGTCATCATTGAGGGCCTCACTAGAATTTGAGGAAACCCTACCCAGGTCTTTGCTTAGGTTAGAGACTGCAGAGATGCTTTTGGATTTTGATGATGTCAGCAGGAGATTGCAATATACAGGAAAGAAATATGATCCCAAGGGACTCTGCTTGCTCACTGCCTTGATAATAATCAAACACTCGCAGTAAGGCAGTTTTTAGTTCATCTAATATTCAACTTCTTTATTCTGCCCAGTGCAGGTTTTCTCACTCACAATGCCATATGACATTAAGTCAACCAGTCCCATTGTTCTACCAAAAAAGGGCATTAAGTTTCTTTAACAAAACCCACCTTCCACAAAACCCACTGGCTGGTATTAACTACATTATTAGCCTCTAATTCTTTGCTGACACAGTCTTGAATTAACTGTCCTATGACTTTTACCAGAACTGACACCAAGCAAACAGTCCAGTAATTTTCTGGGTCAACTTTTTACCCTTTTTAAATATTGAAAGTATATGGCAAACCTCCAAACCATTTATATTTTCCCCATTTTCTTCAGGCTTTGTTAAAAGTTAACACTAACAGTTCTGAGGAATTTCAGAAGGTAGTTGGTGAAATTAAAAACAGCTGAGCTAGACTGAATTGTTTCAACTTCCCCCATATTTTTGCCTGTATTTTGAATTACTTTGTACTTTTGTCTTAGCAGAGGAGCTCTACATGAAGAGCAGAAAATTAAATTTAATACACTCGTGTTTGATTTTTTGCTTTGACATTGAAGCAGCTGTAATTTCATTAACCAGGATTATAAATTGTCTATATATAGGAAGTAGCAGGCCATGGATCTAATTGCAGACTCTGGGACTAAGTATATTAAAGTAGTGAAAAAGAATTTTTTTCCCAGCATATGAGAAAAAATATAGGGCTAAAGATCTTTGCCCTGCAATCTGATGAAACACAGAAAATGTCTCCTTTAGGAGGAATAATCTCCTTCAATATAAATGGTCTACAACTTGGCAACCAAAATAAGCAACTACTACGAGTTGACTGGAAAGGGCTATGAAATACATAGTATGTGTAATGCACAAGAGGTATTATTTATGCTACAAAACCCATAAATCATGGTCTGAATTCTTCAGTACCATCACATCCATAAAGGCAATCTCCTCTCCATGCCCAATTCTTCCAAGTACAACCTACTGTTATTCATGAATAAACCCACCACCATCTGGTGCTATTTAACACATCTGGCAATTGCTGATCAAACACTTACAGAGTTACCAAGTCTCATTATGTTTTATAACTAGTCCCAGATCTCAGATTTAGCTGATCACATAAGAATCAAAAGTTTCATAAATAAAAAAGGAATCAAAACTGTGAAGACCACCCCCCCGGGAGCATCTATATGGTTCCAAAAAAGCCAGTCCTACAAAATTGACCTCCCCCACCAAGGTAAGAAAAAAATGCAAAAAAAGCAGTCACAAATTTTAAAACAATTTTAACATTTTCTTCTTTTACTTGTTTCTTCCATACTTACAGTTGATAAATCATGGGACACAAATGCAGCCACTCCCTTCCTGAGACATAGTCCTTCCACATAATCTTGAAGGCACCTGCAGCAGAAAGCAATAGAGATTGTTCATTTCTATTCACTGTCTTATATCTCCCTAGCAGATAAATCACAGGCTGTAATGTCCATTTTTTAATAAAGCCGAATATGCTCATAAACACGTGAGCTCTCAAGAGCTTATATCGAGCCTGAGATTATATTTTAAAGTTTAAAATCTTGTGCTACAACTATAGTAATAGATGCTTAATTGATAGAAAATCTTTTGTGTCATTTAAAGGAACAAACCTTTCTGTAATGCTGAGTATTATGATAAGAAAAACTGCAAGAAACAGTTACTCAACTCCTTACAGAAGCTATTTTGGATTTATGTCTTGTGTTTACTTACCTTAAGTGTTTTTCAACACAAAATATTCATTCTTATAAATCAGCTTCACATTCATTGACTCCCAATAAAGTGCATCTACAGACCTAGAGAGGGATTTGAAAGTAATATTTTCACTTTAAAGACAATGTAAAAACCTGATGTCTGTAGGACAAGCAAGTCATAGCCAGTTTTTTTACATTAACTTCTATAATTAACTTTTTTACATTGCTATATGATCATTATAATAATTGCAAAGTATCAGACTCTTAACAGAAGTTGCATTAGATCTATATTCATAAATGCGCAAGTCCTCACTTACTTGCTATAGAAAGCACGGACTCTCTCATGCCTGTTTCCCTAGCAAGCAGAAGAGGAATCCATAAATTCAGCCTAGCTCTGGAGGAGCATGTTCTGCATCAAAAATCAAACACTGTATAAAGCTTATGCTGAGGCATGGCCTTCATAAAGTATTCAATGACTGGTTGATCTGGAATAGCTCAACTTTGTGGATGTCTCTACAGAATCATCTTGAAAGACGCTAAAGCTATCTAAGACAGAGTAAGCCAGTGTGCAATGTGCCTGTGTGTATGTTGCCTAGACCAAGCACATCCCACAGAGAAAGACATTCCGTTTCTAGTACTGCCTTTTGACATTTTACAAAATCAGATTACATGTATTGATGCTGTATAGTTTTTGGATTCTTGAGCTTTCCCCATGTACAAAGTCTTCTTTTCTTACATAAATATTAGCAAAAATGAATAGAATAACTGTTAATAAGGAAATAAGGGGTGCCCATATGCAAAGCTGCTTGTATCATTAGGCAGGTGGTCTTCTGTGCTAGGTAAAGAAAGTATTATTTTCTTGAATGCTGGGTATATACATTTAATAAACCAAAGGCAAACCTTACTCCACAAGAGCCTGTCTTGCAACAGCAGCAAGGCACGTGTTTCCACGCAACTAATGCACCTCCCTTTACAACTAGTTTTATGTACAACACACTTTTGTATTCTAAACACACAGTGTATCTTCCTCAATATCTGATTTTATACACACACCACATATTGAAATCAGAAGCTGATAAGGTCAGAAGCTTTAATACGTACAAGGCTTAGGGTTTATTTTAATCAAAGGGGCAAAAGACTGCATAATATTAGATGGAAGCATAACAGAAAAGGAACGGGGACAATAAACGTGTCTTGGAGGCCAGATGTACAGTAAATTACAGATTGTTTATGTGAGGTTGAGTTAGACCTTGCAAATGAAATGAAAATGAAAGATTTAAAATAAAGGTCTTAAACTGAAAAAGCATAAAAATACACATATGAAAATATTGGTTAAAGTAAATACAGACCTATTTTATCACTGCTTCTCAACCTGTGGTCCATTAGTGGTCCCCAGGATATCAGCAAGTAGTGTCAAAATGTCTAGACAGGAAAACAAACTCACACATACATTCCCACCCCTGTAAGCAAACAAACAAATAAAACAGAGGAAAACAGAGGAACAAAAGGGAATCATTTAGGCTAATTTTTCACTGGTTGTAAACGCAAAAATACAGCATGAACTGCATTCATATGTTTGGTTTTCCCCCAAAAGGCTAAGTAGTTCCTCTTAAAAGATTGATAATCTCTTTCTACTGTGCAACAAGGATGGAACTGAGGTTAAATGTGATATAGATATAGCCCCCAAAAGTAAATGAACATTTTGCTTCCTTTAGCAATAAAAAGAGTGATGACATAGATGGAGCAAAGATGCAGTAAATTTCTAGGGTTGGGGAGGATTACAGTTTCTCCAGAAAAAACTGGATGGCTCAGGATATTATAGTAGAAATGAAATGACATTTCACAATACAAAGTCATGCAGACACACTTGAGGAGCAGTTACAAAATTTCCAGCTGGAAATAAGAAAGAAATTTAAAAAAATGTATTTGAATGCATTAATCTGAAAAAAAGATGTCTATAAATTGCTAATGTGGTGCAATGAATAAAAAGAAAAAAGCAAATGCAAACATTGGCATGTTAGAAGCAGCTTTCCATTAAAACCAGGGAAGTACTAGTACCATTGTATTGACACCATGAGACTTCATTTGTATACAATTTTGATCATATAAACTAACAAAAAACGTTCCAAATGAAAACAAGTACAGAGGAAGGCTTCAAGAAAGATCACAAAAAGAGTCAGCTTAGTTATATTGGAAAAACTAGCAAAAAAAGAAAAAACAAAACCAAACAAAATATGCAGGAAGCCAACCAGCTGGTCCCAGTTAAGTACGAGTGGGTACTAAACTCGACTCTGAGCTGGTTATTCAGCGGATGGATGAACTTTTTAGCTCTGCAGGTGATTTCTGGAATAATTTTTTTAAAGTTGATGCCCAAACTTGTAAGAAACAGATGAATATGAACAGCAAAAAATCCGCAAATTGTTCTTGCATATTGCCAAACGCAGAACTACTGGGCTGAAGGAAAGAAATCCTTTTTTAGGGTAGAGGATATTAAGAATACTGACAGGTAATGAAGGGAGTCAAAAAAAGATCCATTTAAAAAAAGTCTTGGTATGGCTATGGATATGTTTATGCTTAAAACAGAAAGGGACATTTGATTTCTTTCTGACTCACAGATTATGAATATTAGCACATTATCCAAGCTTCAGCTTCATCCCTTGTGAAGTTCCTTTCAAAACAAATCTATACAGCCTGGCAAGACAAGTGTCACATGTCGTGGACATCTGGACTAGAGGACAAGGCATGAACACACAACTCAAACCTGTAGACTTCAACCATTTCAGCAAAAGGAGAACTTCTATAGCATAGGTTTTACCCAGTATACATGAAAGACTGGGGGAGATATCCCTCACTCACTCAGAATCAATGTCAGGAGTCTACATTCAGATGAGAGAGTTTTCCTTGCACAGACATTGCAATTCTTACCAACAAAAAAATAAGCAAAAAATATTTGAATTTTTTTGTTCTCAGTTCTCCATTTCTACATTCTGCCAGTTAGAACATTTCAGGCATTTTCAACTTTAATGCAAGAAGCATGAACACTTGCAAATCTCACTACAAATTTATCAGGTTAAATATAATGGGCACAGAGTAAAGCAGCATTTCCCTTTCTGAAGAAAGGCTATCTTTTATTCTCAAAGACATTTCAATAGAAATTTCTTTTTTCAGGAACTACCTTAAAGATTTCCACTGCAGGATTTAAATAACCTAGCAAGAGCAATGTCCTGCCATATGACTTAAGCAACACTGTGATTAGATATTAAGTATGAATAATTACAACCATACAACTTTCCTGTTTATTACCCAGATATCTCCCTTATGCAACACAAATCTAAATAAATCTGAAAACAGTTACTCATACCCATCTACTGTGCACTAAACCCAATGGTATGTAACCCCATTGTTCAAATTTTAATAGTTCCATTCAGCGCTATCTTTTGTTCCTGTGCTTTGTCAGTCAACCCACTTGAATACCCATAGAGGCTGTTAAATCTGTAAAGCTTCTGATTTTTGCGTGGCTCATCTTGTTACAAAAGCTTATTACACAATGTAGCTGTTCTTTTCATGGTACACAGTGATCAAGAAAGGATACATTGCTGCTTTGTCAAAGCGGGAGCATCAAGCTGTTCTAACCAAAGGATACGTTCAAGTTACCAAGGTACATGTTGGCTGGCTGCAGCTGGTACCTGGGTGTTTCACTATAGTCAGCCTCTGTGTATCATGTACTTTTGCAACTTTGATTGCTTAAGGAAGATTATTTTCTTTGCAAAGGATTAGCAGGTGATTTACTGTTAATCTTATCAATCTACATAGCCATCTTTTTGGTAAGGACGGACCTAAAAACTGATCCAGCACTGTAAAAACAAGTGACAACTTCTATTAAAAGCCTATTTTGTGAAGCATTTCCTAGGACAGACTATAGGACCGTGGCTGAATTTCAAGATTTCTGCATACTGGTCTCAGCCCTGGACCTTGGGCAAGATATTTAACTCTTTTATGACCCAGGTTGCTTTGCTGAAGATGGCAAAAACAACTTGAAATTTTAATTAGTATTTTCAAGGTACTTGAAAAACAAAGTCTATAGTCTTACATCTCCAAGCAAATGCCAATGAAGTAATTCAGCAATGAGTTTCCAGATACCATATTCCCCTGATAGAGACCGTGACACATGAGGAGAGGTTGAATCTATTTGGTTTGTTCAGCCTTACAAGGAGAAGACTAAAGGGGACATGTCTACAACCACCTCCTGGGAAAGTGTAGAGACGATAAAGCCAGACTTTCTTGGAAGTGCACAGTGATATGGCAAGAGGCAACGGACACAAGTTGGAACATGGGAAATTCCAGTCACCTACAAACAAAGTCTTTTTCACAATGAAGGTGGTCAAAGCTGTCCAGCATGTGTGAAATCCCTGTTACTGGAGATAATCAGACCTAGACTGGATGAGGCCTGGAGAAAGCAGATCTGATTGGATCTTCTCTGAGCAGGAGATTGGACCTTGATGGCCTCCAGAGGTCCCTTCCAGCCTAAATTATTCTGTGATTCAATGACAATTATTCCTTTATTCTTAGATGAATATTCCAGGAACTAAAAGAGCAGGAGAAGGTAGTTTGTGTCAACATATCACCTCTCTGCTGTCCCCAGGCCTTTTTCCTATATTTTTGCCAAATGCCAAACTCAACCTTCTCCAGGAACACCTCCAAGGTAACTTCAACTTTTCTACTTTAACGGTGATTAATTCATTGCCTGTTGAATAGCATAGTTTGTTTTCCCACTTCATATAGTCAGGTAGTACTCTGAATTTAAAGTTAAGTGGGAATCCTGATTTTTTTGCAAACAGCCCAGATGAAAGCCATAGGCCCAAGGATGCTCATACTCTGATGATCTCCAAATACAGTACTAAATTTTGTGAGCTGGACCATTTTGTGTTCTTACATTGGAATTATGCTAGTTTCTGGTAAGAAGTCCCAACTCACCCATTTTTACTGTCTGTGTTTTAGGTGTTATTTATTAGTAGAGGTGTTTTAATTACCTTTTGAACCTGGTTAAACAATAATGAAAATAATAATAAAAAAGATCCACTTCATTAAACAGAAGAGAAAACAGACTTGTTCATTTGCTTGGATTAAGGTGCACTGTTCGTTTCATTTCCCAACAGTTTCACTGCTTTCAGATGATACATTTACATTAAAATAGTCTTCATTGTCTCTCTCTTTCCAGAACACTTATCTATTATGTAACTTGTTTCCTTTAGAGATCTCAAAGCACATTTTATTCATGAAGATACTGAACACAAAAAGCAGTCAAAGAACTTGCCAGTCACACTTTGCAGTTCATTGTTAAAAGAGAACTCGGTACATCCAATTTCCTGCTACTCAGCCCACTCCTCCTCTTATACAAGTACCTGCCTCAACAGTGAGGAAAAACTTTTGGATGGCTGTTGATGTGGAACGCAAGTGGAATAAGATAAACCTTCTCAGTTAGCAAGGGGTCATGCAACTTTCCAGACTGCAGTCTCAGAAAATGTTAATATTATTCCATTAGCAGAGCAGCTTTGCTCCTGCTTCACTCCCCTAGAAATGTTCTTGCCATCTCTTCTCATCTGTAGGCAGAACATTTCCTGAAACTGTCCCTGGGGGCGTATCCTTTCACAGCCTGCCTACACCACTCTAACTGCTAAGGTCAAAATTTGGTTCACATCTCTTTACAACAGTAAAGTGCACTGTACACTGGAAACCGCTGCACATATAGAACTATTGTGAAGTTCTGGCTTAAACAAATGGAAGAGAAACTCAGCAAAATTAAATGATTGTGAAAACAGAGAACCCATCACCAGCAGCTAATAAAGACAGATTATCTGCACTTCTATATTCGAAGGAGCATTACGTTTCTATATTCAGAGCAGCATTATGAGTATTAAGGAAGATAAAGAACTGGGAATGTTCCCAAAAGTTCACTAAATACTTTTCATTCCAAAATGAGATAAATTTCTCATGCATATCTACGGCATGAGCTCTGTATACAGAAAAGACACAACTCTGCTTTCTATGATCATCAACATGCCTAGCATATTTTTTTTCTTCCCATTTACACCAAGTCATTAAAACATGAGACAAGAAACATTGAGGGCAAACATGGGGGGCTTAACAGAGACAATTCCTCTCTCCAGTTTCTGTTTGTGCTTCTCCGTCCTTTCAAGCTCACTCTGGTGTTAAGAGATATTTTGCCTGAGGTTAGATGATATTTGAATAATTTAGTTTAGTTTTATAGGAAGATGGGCTCACAATTCAGTGACACAGTTTTATTTCTTTTTTCCCCCTTTAATTACTTCAGAGCTCCTGTTAAAAGGTACTAGCTTGATAGCTCCAGATGATAAAGTTTTCCCATTGATGCAGCAGGTCAAACTGAAACACAGACTTTTTACACGCTAATGCTACTGTACATCCACTCTGAGATGAATGAACCAACCAGCTGTGGGTTTAATGGAGGAGAATGAGAAATGGAGGGAGAAGGGGGGGGTAAAAAAGGGACCTTCTAGTAAAACTGGCCTTCTCAGCACCAAGAGGTTCCTGCCATCTTTCTCCATCCAGCAGTTTTTTCTAGAAGCCGCAGATGAATGGTCATGGTGCACAACCACAGTGGTTGTCCTGAGCAAATGGAGTATCTCCAGCATATGCAGGAGGCACCCACACTTCTGATCAGGAATCTCCCAGGGAGGAAAACTTGAGCCATACCACAGCATCAAGTGAACTTCTTGATCACGCGACAGCCACTAAGTCTCCCCATTTAAAGTGGGTCTGTATCCTGCTCTAGAGCCACATTCCCACTTTCACCAAAGTGGAAGGATTCATATTGAAATGGCTCCTCACATACCCATGTGCTGTGAATTCTAACAAGGATTCCAAATGTTGGTAACTGATGGGGCAGAGTCACCATGAAAAACCTCTCCACAGGGTTGCTGGTCTTTAGGCGCTGCTGACTTGGGCAAGTCTAATGTAACGATGGAAAGTCTCTTCTAATAACCTCCTACCTACCTCTGGGAGGGTTCTCTTTCCACTACCTTCATGGATTTAACTAACCATGTTGTTCTTTCAAAGCCCTCAAAATTTCTTTTGCTGTTGCATTTCTCAAATGCAATCTCCCACGGCACAGTAGCCACATACAACAGGCAGCAGAACTGCTCTTATACACGAAGCACCAGCTTGCTTACAAACCTGACTGACCACTCTTTTGTTAGCAGAGACATTGGGGGTCAACATATTCCTTTCTTTCCTGCCCTATCCACACTTCTAGAAAAGTTCTATGAGGTTTTAAAAATCTTCTTGGACAGTGATGAAATAGAGAACGAATTGAGGACTAAACTGTTATGAAGGACAGAAAGACAAAGCCTTTCTCTTGCTGGTTGGAAGGTAACCTCAGCACTGAGCTGAACTCAAGGTCCAGCTCCTAGGAACTCAGGAAGAGCAACACATGTTGTGGGGCTGTAAGAGCTTTTCTACTTGTTGGGAGGCACCTGGAGCATGATGAAATGGTTTAATTCTTCACTACTCCCAAGACCTGCAAGAAACTTTAGGGGATTATCCAGTCTTTTATTTTACTTTATTATTTTTCTCATCTAGCATTGGGGATCTGTCCTCTAAGCAGAAGGTGTGTGGCATGGGAAGCTCTCATAGAAGCCAGTATGTTCCCATTCCACAAGCTCTTTATCACAGGCAGATTAGTGGAAATTCAACAGAGACACCAGGACTCTGCAAAAACTGATCTACATCCCAAAGTTTCTGAAGAAACTCGTGCTGTTTACAGAGGGAAGGCAACTACATGAGTCCTAACAAAAGTTGACCAGATCGCTTCATCCATGAAACTTCAACCTTTAATGTCTCAAAGACAGAATGACAGTTAGTTTTCACAATTCTGAATTTAAATTTTAACTTTTGTATTAAAAAAAAGAGAATACTGTCCTATGAAAAGCTACATTTACACCACTGGGAGGGAACCAGAGGGGAATCTGGCTGCTGTGACTCCAGTTCTTCCGCAACTGAGAAGGTGTTAACAGGAGGGAATGTAGGCTGTCAAAACATGGAAATAGGTCAGCCCTCAATCCTATCAGAAAGTCGATTTCTTTTAGTAGCCAATACTAGAATCAGCAATTTCCTACCATTCCCCCCACAATCCCCATGACCAGTGATGAACTTGTCCAATTAAAAAAATAAGAAATATCTTCCTGACTCCAGCTATGGATGAGATTTGAAGCAGAAGAATATATAACTCTTCATTTCTTCCCACCTAACTGCAAAGTACACTTAGGAATCATTTCCTGCCACGTAGAAAACAATATGCTGGCAGCACATATGCCTATGTATGTTAGTGCGCTGTACAAAGATCTATTGTTTTGCATGTCAGTATGTTTGCGTACATAAATATTAATGAAATAGAGGCCAAACAGGAACTGAACTCTCTCTGGGAACTGCTCCTTCATGGCATACTCAGGGAAGCAGGGAATGAAACATTCAGCAACTGCGCAAAAACTGCTGAAAAACAAACACCGCTATCTTCTATTGTGTCTATCTTTTGTATAAAATAACTCTGAGAAACTAAACAAGTGTGTTTATGCTGCTCTCAAGTGGGGTTTCTTGATGTTGTTTTTGTTGATTTGTTTTGTTTTAAACTCTAATTTGATTTAAATAACAAGAACAACCCGAAAAGTTATTCTTCTTGAGGAACCTATAAAGGAAATTTGCCTTTCAATACCCAGGAAATTCACTGGTACAGTTTAGGTTCTTTCAGCAAATAGTTAGGAAATATTTCACAAAGTAACTGTAAAAGCCTTTTGTATTGCAGAAGAAACCTAGTCTTCTCACAATTTTCTTAAGGAAAAGCAACTATATATCAACAGGCAATATTTACAGGGGAAAATTGTATTTCTTCTGCTGTGCAACGAGACTGTATTTGTTCTGCTGTGTGATGGGCATCTTAACGCCACATGAAATTTTTTGTAACTTGCATTGGATAATTGTTGGAGCTCCAAAGTGACTGCTACACGCTACACAGACCGACTTTGCCGAACTCCTCCACTTTGCTATTATATCTTTTACTTCTGTTTCCCACTTCTGGCCTATATGTGTGCTACAAATAGTTGTGCAGCTGTTGCATGCATAGACATATCTCATATGTATTTAGGCAGCCATTGGTACTAATGCCTGAGAAACCACAGGAGCACATTTATTAGCCCTGAATGTCCAGGTCTGTCTTGGGAACTAGGTCCTTTCTCAAACATATAGCTGCTGCCTTTACACCAGAACATTAAACACACAGATGATGTTATTAATTGGAAGAGACTCCATTTCCCATGCCTCAGACAGGAAAAACGTGCTTTCTAGGGATTAAAAGAAGTCATTTATAAAGAAAATTCCTAAAGGGGAAGTGGGTTTTGTGGTTATTGTTTTATTTCTAAAAGGATTATTAAAATGATTAAATGCCGAGGCACCGATTTTGAGAGAACGGCCAACTCGCTGAATGTGAGGCCCTTTCTGAGATTTCTGGAAGAAGCCACCTTTTAAAAATCTTTCTTTAATTCTTGCTATGACTAGAAATTTTGTAACTATGACAGTACTGTACCATCTGTATAACAGGACCTTGTTATAGTATCCATCTGGTAAGTAAAGGATTACTTCATCAAACCTTACAGTTTAAAATCCATGAGAGTGGGAAACATGTTTACCCTATGTGGTTTGAATGGAAGGACACAAGACAGGAGAAGAGGTGGAAACTTCCCTGCCCAGATGGACAGACCATCAACATACACTAAGGTTTTGAGATGGTTCAATGGTTAAAACCGAGCCATTACTTCATCTTTTGTTACATTACACCTCCCTCCAGTCTGAAGCTCCTGCTGGAGAGACCCATGACTGCCAACAGCTTAATACAAAGCTGTGGTTTCAAAGAGCTGATAGGCAACACCTCCAGTAACAACAAAGCAGATGCAGGAAAATGCTGTGCTTCAAATATTATGTTATTAACTGTTTTGTATGAAATACAGAAACCTGAAAGCTGGCTTTGCCATTTTTTCTATTCCTATTTATTGCTTGAAAGATCAGGCTAATACTAACACAAAGGATTCATTAGTGAATTTTACAAGTGTATGAAAACACCCAGAACAAGGAAAGGAATTTATTACGCTTTGAAAACAAAGTCATGGGGGGAGGAAGAGAAGCAGAGAAAGAGGGAGAATGAGACAACTTTAAAGAGAGGCAATCATCTGGTGACTTTTTGTATTACTTCTGTGGAATTAAAATTAATTTTTAATGTTTCTCAAGGAAAAATGAGATGGGCTCTATCCAAGCAGCAGAAAGGTTTAAATCTGCCCCACAGCTGACTATTAGTTCATCTCTAGTAGAAGAGAAAAAGAGTGAACATCCATGACAGAGGAAAAGACAAATAAATCAGGAGAAAATGAAAAAAAACCACACAAAATTTTCAGAGAACATCATAGGCTAGTCACAGCACTGAACCAGCACCAACATCTCCCAAGGCTCATACACAAACCAGGAACAGCAAACAGCACTGTTTGGGGGCACATGAAAGTGAGACAAGTCAAAAGCAGCCTGATGACAAAGCGGAGTTGATCTGGAAGGCTTGGCGAGTTTCCCAGCCAACTCCTTCACAACCTTCAATCCAAATTAATCTGAAAATTCAAGCCTAAGAGAACTTCAGAGTTCAACAGGTTCATTCTATCTCAAATGCATAGGCTGAAAAAATAATAAATTTCTGCTAGCCAAGCTACTTGGAGTTGTAATCGCATCAGGTGGTACACACTTACCACCATGTATCCCCATTTTTTAATATAATTATTAGAAATGTTTTTCATCCAGATACAATGTCATAAATCTCCATTTTAACAAAAAGAAAAGAAGTTTAGTTTCATCCTTAATTAAATACATCTTTGTTATTGCCTGCCTCAAAAATATTTTTGTTCCCCAAACTTTTATAAGGAAAACATCTTCCATGTAGGAATAGTTCCCCGCATCTGCTGTTCTTTATAAAGTGAAGGAGAGGAATAAAAAAAATTGCTTGACCTGTGACCACCTTTGGATAAAGCTTTCTGGCACAAAAATCCTGGTGCCTAAAGGCATGTTCTCCACTGTTCTCTGGTGCAGGAGCTGATGAGTTAGTGCTTTAAGAGCAGAAATGATGTCGCGTTACTTCCAAGGCAGACTCAGACCCTATTCGTGAACAAATTCTGCAGTCAAGGTATATTCTTTTCACAATTTTCATGCACAGATGTTAAATTGAGTGCCATACATGTTCTTCGATCTTAAAAAGTAAATAAATACAGACTTTCTCAAAGTTTGTTGGTAGAAGGAATCTTGTCAGTTTTGTGGGATATAGCAGTTGCAGTGATATCTAAAAATAATGCATTGGTGCCATAAAGTTGGCTTCTCTGGTTTTCTCTTTGAAAAGCAATGAAATATCACCCTCCATTTAGGACAACGGCTTGAGTGCACCTCCTCTCGGCTACCTCTTCTTGTTTTCTCCAGCTGCATATCATAAACATTTTACATAATTGGTCATACTCCTGCCATTCAGTGAAGGGAAGATATAGTTTTACTTCACTTCCTTTCAACTCACCTCTTGACTAAGAAAGGCATCAAAAAGGAGACTTGGTTAGCGTGAATTAGCAGTGTTTTATATGTATTAAAACATTTAATCTATCACACATGCACCCAGAAGGAACTCTTATCTCTGAGTTGCTTGGACCTTGCCTTCTCCTCTAGCATCCCTTCCTCGTTCATCCTGCTGTACATACCAAACCTGAAGAGATGTATTTGTACCAATGATTTTAGAAGGAAGGCAGTGATAAGAGAAGGGGAGCCTCTCCCACTGCTGGCCTCGAGCATTTTACTTCAGTGTCAGAGAAGGAGATAAACTCTGTTTACATTCCTGTTCCCTAGAAAGATCATGGGATTATTTAGATGATGTCTGGACAGTGCTTTGAACATTTGGAAGACCCACATAATGCTAAGCATTATGATGAATAATCTCCCTTTTCTTTTTAATACCCTAATTTCCAAATACATACAGGCAGCCAAAATACAGAGTTGAGTATGTTAGCAATGCTGGTGTAAATCCCTGGCAACACACATCAATATGCTCTTTCATGTGAAATTAAAACCTCCTCTTTGAGCATCAGTGGAAACAAAAGACAGGCACTCAAACAGTCAAAGGAAAAACAGAAAGTGGGAAGAGAGGTGATTGGGACAAATTGGACTGAGTTAACCTGTCTGCTCAACTCTAACCAAAGGGCAGATGAAGAAAATAATTTTCTGTTCAGCTGCTATCATGTTAGCCACAAAATATCCCATGAGGCTTACTCGCAGGCCCTGACCAATTGCATGCCAAGTTTGATGCCCATCTTTCATTGCATGCAGTTTCTATAGGATGTCTTCCACCTAAAAATCCAGTGTTAAAAGGTTCTGTGACTCACCCTTATACAGCTCTCCTGGAGTGACCTGGGAGAAATGAGGAGCTGACAGAGAACTTATGGGTCAGGATTAAAGGGAGGGCAGGGACAGGTGACTTTATAGTGGGGGTCTGCTACAGGCCACCCAACCAGGAGGACCAAGCTGATGAGGCCATCTATAGACAGATAGGAGCAGCCTCATCTTCACAAGCCCTGGTCCTCATGGGGGACTTCAATCACCCCAATATCTGTTGGAGGGACAACAGCAGGGCATAAGCAATTCAGGAGGTTCCTGGAATGCACTGATGATAACTTCCTTCTTCAAGTGATAGAGGAGTCAACAAAGAGAGGTGCTATGCTGGACCTCGTTCTCACCAACAAGGAGGGGCTGGTGGGGAATGTGAAGTTCAAGGGCAGCCTTGGCTACAGTGACAGTGAAATTGTGGACTTCAAGATCCTTAGGGCAGCAAGGAGGGTGCACAGCAAGCTCGCTACCGTGGACTTCAGGAGAGCAGACTTTTGCCTCTTCAGGGATCTGCTTGTTAGAGTACCATGGAATACAGCCCTGGAGGGATGAGGGGCCCAAGAAAGCTGGTTAATATTCAAATAGCACCTCCTCCAAGCTCAGGAGTGATGCATCCCAACAAAGAGGAAGTCAGGCAAAAATGCCAGGAGGCCTGTGTGGATGAACAATTTGCTCCTGGACAATCTCAAACACAAAAAGGAAGCCTACAGAGGGTGGAAGCAAGGACAAGTAGCCTGGGAGGAATACAGAGAAATTGTCCAAGCAGCCAGGGATCAGGTTAGGAAAGTTAAGGCCCTGATAGAATTAAATCTGGCCAGGGACATCAGGGGCAACAAGAAAAGCTTCTATAGGTACATTGGTGATAAAAAGAAGACTAGGGAAAATGTGGGCCCTCTCTGGAAGGAAATGGGAGACCTGGTTACCCCGGACATGGAGAAGGCTGAGGTACTTAATGACTTTTTTGCCTCTGTCTTCACCAGCAAGTGCTCCAGCCACACCACTCAAGTAGCAGAAGACAAAGGCAAGGACTGGGAGAATGAAGAACTGCCCACTCTAAGAGAAGATCAGGTTCAAGACTATCTAAGGAGCCTGAAGGTGCACAAGTCCATGGGACCTGATGAGATGCATCCATGGGTCCCAAGGGAACTGGTGAATGAAGTGGCTAAGCCACTACCCATCATATTTGAGAAGTCGTGGCAGTCCGGGGAAGTTCCCGCTGACTGGAAAAGGGGAAACATAACACCCGTTTTTTAAAAAGGAAAAAAAGGAAGACCCAGGGAACTACAGGCCAGCCAGTCTCACCTCTGTGCCTGGCAAGATCATGCAGCAGATCCTCCTGGAAACTATGCTGGAAACATGATAAATAAGGAGATGATTCTTATTCATATGGCTTCACTAAGGGCAAATTGTGCCTGACAAATCTGGTGGCCTTCTACAACGGGGCTACAGAGTTGGTGGATAAGGGAAGAGCAACTGATGCCATCTACCTGGACTTGTGCAAAGCATTTGACACTGTCCCACAAAACATCCTTGTCTCTAAATTGGAGAGACATGGATTTGATGGATGGACTCTCGGTGGATAAGGAATTGGCTGGATGGTTGCGCTCAAAGAATTGCGGCCAATGGCTTGATGTCCAAGTGGAGACCAGTGATGAGTGACATTCCACAGGGGTTGATATTGGGACTGGTACTGTTTAACATCTTTGTGGCAACATGGACAGTGGAGTTGAGTGCAGCCTCAGCAAGTTTTCCAGCGACACCAAGCTGTGTGGTGCAGTCGACACACTGGAGGGAAGGGATGGCGACCAGAGGGACCTTGACAGGCTTGAGAGTTGGGCCCATGCGAACCTCATGAAGTTTAACAAGGCCAACTGCAAGGTTCTGCACATGGTTTGGGGCAATCCCAAGCACAAATACAGGCTGGGAGTTGAGTGGATTGAGAGCAGCCCTGCAGAGAAGGACTTGGGGGGGTTGGTTGATGAGAAGTTCAACATGACCCAGCAATGTGCATTTGCAGCCCAGAAAGTCAGTCATATCCTGGGCTGCATCAAAAGAAGCGTGACCAGCAGGTCGAGGGAGGTGATTCAGCCCCTCTACTCCACTTTCATGAGAACCCACCTAGAGTACTGCCTTAAGCTTTGGGGGCCCCAACATAAGAAGGACATGGACCTGTTGGAGCAAGTCCGGAGGAGGGCCACGAAGATGATCAGGGGGCTGGAGCACCTCTCCTATGAAGACAGGCTGAGAGAGTTGGAGTTGTTCAGCCTGGAGAAGAGAAGGCTCCGGGAAGATCTTATAGCAGCCTTCTAGTGCCTAAAGGGGGCCTACAAGAAAGCTGGAGAGGGACTATTTGCAAGGGCATGGAGTGATAGGACAAGGGGTAATGGCTTTAAACTGAAAGAGGGTAGATTTAGATTAGATGTAAGGAAGAAGTTCTTCACTGTGAGAGTGGTGAAACACTGGAACAGGTTGCCCAGAGAGGTTGTGGATGACCCATCCCTGGAAGTGTTCAAGGTCAGGTTGGATGGGGCTTTGAGCAACCTAGTCTAGTGGAAGGTGTTCCTGCCCATGGCAGGGGGGGGTGGAACTAGATAATCTTTAAGGTCCCTTCCAATCCAAACCATATGATTCTATGAAATCACCTTTATTCTGCTTTCCCCATACACAAAATCAGATAAAATACAATTATATACTGAGTTTTGCAATTTTTAAGTCAGTTTTGATGGTAAAGCAGCTTGAAATTTCAAACTAAAAGGTATTATAGAAATATTACCAATATTAAAATTAAATACTCAGTTTATTATTGGTTTTAATGAAATGTCCTGAATTCTACACCCATTAACATTCAAACTGCTTTGACTTGAGTGTAGCGCTGTTTCCAATTACAACCAGCTGATTTATCCAGTATGTAGGCTAGAGTCATAGCACTTTCACTTGGCTTAACAATCCACCCATTTTACAAAGTCAATAAAGTACTAATAGTCCTCAGTTATAGTCTAGTTCTATAGTTGTTCTTCTGTACCCAGGAAAAAAGAGGAAATTAGGTTCGAAATGGACCTCCCAGTTCATCAAATTCAGTGTCCTTTTGCCACAAACAGTGTTTCTGTGTAATTATTATATAATCCCTTTCTTAATGCATCAAGTTCCCTCACTCCTCCTACTAGGAAATCTTCTAAGAAAAGAACCTCATTACTCTGTTTAGAAGCCTCCATCCAATTTCCAGCTTATGCTTGGACAATTCATATCCTTTTGTTCTTATGTCAACAACTGCCTTCAGCTTTATAGCTTTTCGCCCTCTGGTACATACCCACCACTGCCCCGCTCTATCTGTAGACCGGAATGATTCCATGAACTCCCACAAGTCCCTGGGAAAGTACCAAAGGGCTGCTCTGCTCATTCAAATAGAAAAAACCGCAAAGTAAACCCAGCACCTCTAGAGACCCAAACAGACAAAAGCAGGAAAAACACAGTAGCCGAGTTTTGCTGCATGGGTACCTGGGACCTGCTGGTGCCACAGGCCACAAAAGACACAGGCACTGAGCAGGATTCACCTGATCCTGATCTGTCTCATTAATATTGAATCTGCTTGAACCCCTAAAGTACTTTTCTCCCTTTTCTGCCAGGGTTATGCCAGACATAAAGAAAACCCTTCCTGCCGCTGCTGTCTGTGCTTGGGAAGTGGAATCTGCAGGGCAGACAATGCTGTTGGCACTCCAGCAGACCTTCACCAGAACCATGATGGATTGCTGTGCATGTCTGCAACATCAGTTATGTCCTCAAAATAGTGTGACATGTCCTAGTCACATCTTGGTAACCTTCTGGCAGCCTCTTTTGACCGAAGGTGGAAAAAAAGATGAACATAATCAGGACAAATAGCAATGTAACTATGTGCTGGGGGTTGAGGGGGAGAGGTAATTATTTCCCACATGTTTGAAGAAAATAATCCCAGGGGACTGAAAAAATGTCACAACTTTTTTTTCTTCATAAAATCCACAATAAAAACAGACCATATTAAGCACAAATGAGCCTACCAGAACTTATGAATAACTTGCATTTTTCCACTGGAGCGCGGCCAGTTACCCTTGGAAAAAATTCCTGTTTACTTTGTAGTGAATGTGAGAGACACACAGTCTGCCAGAAGCTGTTACGACAGTAAAAACACAGCCAGAGGCTGTCACAAATGGGGAAATCACAGAGAAAGTTAATTTGTTAACTTCAAGGACAAAGATTAAAATAATATCTATTTGGTAAAAAGTTGTTTACTTTATCACATAGAAGACTTCAGTTGAGTTTACATGAAAGCTATTCTCGTTCAAAGGCAAATTTCAGATACTCCTTCAATAGTTAGCTTGTTTTAAAAATCTTATTAGGTTCACAAAGAAAACTTCTTTTCTTGTTGTTCTCAGTTTGGCTGAGATTAATATTTTGCTCTACAACTGCACCTTTCTCTCACAAAGCCTCAGCCAGGATGGTTGCATTAGGAGTTCAGATGACGATGTCCTTGCTCAAGGCACTTCCTAAAATCTGAGTATCTTGGGGAATGATTAGACATGCTTTCTCTTCTGGCTCTTTAGCAGTTCAATCCTAAAGTGACTCCTACATAAATTATGTCCTAAAATGTAGGCCTGTAATTTTAGAAATCCCAGAAAACACATATTTCCAGTACCCACAAGACTGAATTCTGAGGCCTGGTTAAGATGCCAAGTTCATTCAAGAGGAAAAAGAGGGTAATATATAGCCCTTACAGCTCATGTATTTTTGTATTGTAAGTTTAGATTTATTCCTTTCTGATCTTCAACAAAGGTGAATGCATTTTTTTTATCAGTTCCCATACTTCTGTATATAATATTTGTATTCCTTCTCTCTTGGTAAAGCTTAATGTGAACCATAAGATGTACATAAATGCACTTTCTCATGTTCATTTACATTCTTAATTCATCTTTTCATTCAATTTATCTGTCTTTCATAAGTAACTTTCCTCTTCTCCCACAAACTAATCAACGGCTCATGATCTACAGATGTTTGCTGTCTCAAATCAGTCACGTGCACCCCAGCTGTCATAACTTCTTTTTGTCTTTGATATACTTTCCTATTTTCTATCTCATTCCTTTAAAGCACATTTTCTAGTCTTTGTTGTTTTATTTTATACTTAAAACCAAGAATATGTTTAAGGCTTTTCCTGAACCAGAATCCAAGAACTGGTGACCTGATAACCTTGTAACGGTGGTAAAAACAGGATGCAAATATCACCTCAAAGAGATACTTGAACGTATTTGGCCTTGTCAGAAACAGGAAATACCAGGAGTCTTACATAAAAGATTTCTAACCTAAATTTGCAGACCCAAGGGGCTTAAATAAGGTTCAGATAAACATCCAAACTTTCTGATGATTATCCAAACTCTTTGAGAATCTGGAAGTATTGAGGTTCACTCATCAGCACTACCTTGAGTACATCCTGGAAGCAGCCTGCACCTTGAAGAGAGCAGTGATAAGGTTATGCTTTCCGGAAGCCAAATGCAAAAGCATTAATTAGATCACGTTGGTAGGAAGCTATGAAACAAGTGATGCTGAAGGGATTGCCAAGTGGCTCAAGAGAAATAAATCAGAGTTTATAAATATCTTCAGGGTAAGAATATTGGTAATTATTCACTGTCCTAGAAAATGAGGACAAGAAAGAAAACATTTTGAGCACCTGTAAAAATTTCTTAGCAAAAGGGGAAAATCCTCCCTCTTTAACCCACAAAGGAGGTGGCCAATGACTGTACAGCAAGAGAACAAGCTAGCACACCTCCAAACATGGGAATAACCAATGCTGGTGATTCAACCAAGTTAAGACAGGAGTAACTCTTTTTAAAGCTCCTGTATTTATCAAGAGCTTGTGTAAACAGGGACATTCAAGAAATTAAATTTTAAAGCAGATTAATAAAATCTCTATTCAGAAGTCAAGTAACTTTAATTTGACTTTGGAAATGAAGCCAGCTATGTCAAATTAAGGCCAGTTTAATTCTGACTATGATTAACCACCCAGAGGCTTAATGCAGTTTGACTAATCCATGTTAAAATCACATTTTTAGTTAATTTAGATTATTGCTTGAGTGTTCCTGCAAAGGCGAGTCCTAAATCTCACTAATATTAATTGGCCAAAAGAAAGGAAGCCTTGCATTTAAGTGGTCTTTCTCCACCTGTTTCATAACATCTTAACTTTTAAATCTGTCCGACATAGTGCATTAAAATGGCAAAGAAACCTTCTAGGCTGCAATGGGCAATAACCTGTTGTTTTTTGTAAAATTACTCAAAATAATAAAAAGGGAAGGTATTTTCAGATCTGGTTAGTACACACAGCTGGTTGAAGGACCTCTGCAGACAGCCTGAGGATTCAGAGGAGATTGATGAGTTGGGGGTACATACAAATGGACCAATTATGATCTGTAACAAGAGGGTGGAGGAAAATTCACTGTCTCCAGCTCCTCGCACAGCTTCTTACTTAAAAAAAAGAGCCAGAATTTCCATTCAGTCTCAACAACCGATTTACATAGATTGGTTTTTTTATCTTTAGAGGGCAAAAGCCTAGACACATACAAACTCAAGTCTTCCTCGGGCTAACTCTACTAGCAAGGGATTCCCACATTTTCTCCAAGAACCTGCTCTTCTCTTCTCTTCCATCTTACCAGTAGTAGCATTCATAAACGTCATGTACCACTGCCAGATCATAGATATACCAACCAATCTATTTATTTCCACTTATTTCATGGACTTCAGATAAGGCCTTTTGCATTAGCTAGATACTGTTTACAGGCCCAAACTGTCAAACCTGGCTAAAAAGTGCTCTACTCTGGAGCACCCCTTACCAGCTAATGCTTTTAATGAGCTAAAAGCAATCAGAGTGCTGCCTCATCAAAACCTCAAGAACTGCGTGTCTTACTACACCTTTGTCTATTTTTCCCCAGTTACAGTAATTGGTCTGCTAGGGGATATTGACTCTACCTTCACACCTGGCTTGCTTTTCCTTGCAGGCATGACAGCACTGCTACTAAATCATGAAGAGTCAGCTGTTGCAAAAAGGCTGGTACTTCCCTTTCTTCCTGCTGTGCTTTCTTTCCCATGCTGGACTCTCACAGTGTCATTCAAAACATGCAAACTGTCCATCACAACACATTACCTCTCATATCTCCCAGATCAGTGACCACCCTTAAGCAACCCTAATTACTGATTATGCCCCTTTCTAGCATCTCTTTAGAAAGAAACAGCATTTGTAGTTCTCATAAGTCAGGATTTTATATGCCAGCCCTGCTGGATTTAATATTTTCTCAAAGAAGATTGAGAGAAACAACACACTATTTATAGAAAAACTCTTACAGGGTTTTAACAGGGTCTCACGCAAAGCCATTGTTTTGCTTTCTTATGCGTTGTCCCTGTGGAACTATAACCCCCTGCTCTAAATTAGCCACTCATATCTATTCATATGCAGCAATGAATTTCAAGACACCACAGGCTGGCTGCTAGTGCCAAAATGCTGTAAGGACATTTACTGCCATTTAGAATATTTTTACTTCAAAGGAAAGGATTAATGAAGATTATGGAAATGATCCTCAGTCTCTGCATTTCCACTGACCTGTTTTTTCCCCAGATACCACATAATGATTTGTTAAACTATGTGTTAGTTATATGATAGAAAAGAAATTTTCAGTGCAATGCAGAGTGGGAAATAAAATCTTTCAGATGTATGTACTGCTTCCAACATAAAACTCCTTTAAAGCACCAGTCAAATGCCCTTGGCACTCAGACCCACTGTCCTGGACCAGTGTAGCACCGTTTGAGGCAATATAAGCTCCCCCAGCCTTTCACCATACCCAATAAATGTGTATCAACTCCAATGCAAAGCACAACTGCTAGCACTACATCTGCACTAGTTGAGGAAAACATTTGCTTGCAGACTTTACTCACTTCTGGCAGCTCTCTGAGCTGCAGATCCACCATGAATCCACTACGTTAGTGGCTTTGTATAACCATGGAGATAGTAGGAAATGATCAGAGAGAAAACAAGATAAGTGTACTATGATAATGCATCTAAACACATGAAAGAAAGACAATTTAACTATCAGATCAGCAATGATAATAATAATATGCAAACTTTTAATCTTATTTCAGTTCTTAAGAGTATCTTGAAGTTTTGTGCCACATTATCTATACTGATGCTACCTACCCTACCTATCTGTATTGACCTCACCTTGACCTATATTACCAAAACTTTTATTTAAAGACATGAAGTATGTGACAAATCCCAATTACCTGCAGAGTCTTGTCATGCTTGAGAGTAGTCAAACAGTGGCACAAGTCACCTGGAGAGGTTGTGGAGTCTCCATGCTTGGAGATATTAAGAACTCAACTGAGCCTTATCTAAGCTCACCTTGACCTCCAGAGATCCTTCCAAGTTGTAATTTTCATGTGATCATTCAGGTTGGAAGGAGCCTCATGATGTCTCTGGTCCAAGCTCCTACTCAAAGCAGGGTCAGCTCTGAGGTCAGACCAGACTGCTCAGGGCTTCATCCAGTAGGGTCTTGAAAATGTTGAAGGATGGAGATTGCACAGCCTCCAAGGTTTGATTATCTTCATGGTGGAAAAGTTACTCCTTATATCCAGTCTGAACCTCTCACATTGAAGTTATGCTCCTCCCACCCTGCACTACAGTGAAGAACTCCAATTTCTCAATAACCTCCTCATAGGTACTGGAGGCTGCTGTGACATGCCCCCCAAAGCTGTCTCTTCTCCAGGCTAAGCAACCTCAATTTCCTCAGCTTGTCCTCACACAGGAAGTGCTCTAGCCCTGAGCATCTTGGAGGTCCTCCAATGAACTCACTTCCGTTTACAGTCTTTCCTGTACTAGGAACCCAAAACTGGGCACACTATCTGGATGTGATCTACTGAGTGCTGAGCAGAATGGGGATAACCCCCACCTTGATCTGCTGGCTATGCTCCTGTTCACACTGCTGAGGATGCTGCTGCCCTCAGTGCTGCTAGGGAACTATGGGCTCCCCTCTCCTTGATGCCCCCAGGCCCCAGCACCTTTTCTGTAGAGCTGCCCCCAGCCAGGCAGGTTCAGGCTGGATCACTGCCAAAGACTGCTTTCCCAGGGCAGGGCTTTGCACTGACCTGAATTTCAGAAGCTTCATTTCATCCCACCCCTCCAGGCTGTCTAGCTTGCTCTGAGTGGCAGCCCTGCTCTCAGGCTGTCACCTGGTAACCCCCAGTTTGATGCCATTTGCAAACTTGATGAGACTGCTCTTCATAGCTTCCACCAGGTCATTGATAAAGATGTTAAACAGGACAGGTCCAAGGATGGTTATCTGTGGTACTCCACTTTTTATCAGCCTCCAGGTAGAGAACCATCTATTAACCATGTCCCTGTGAGCCTGATCATCTAACTAGTATGTCAGATGGATGGACAATCAGATGGGTAGACTGCAACTCCTATTCTGTGTTTCAATGAACAATTTACTGTTTCATGTAACACAGAAAGGTTTTCATTTCCTTTTTCACTGTGTTCTGGAGGATGCTGGTCAAAGGACGTTGGAATCATTCAAATGTGCAAATGTCCTCAGTATGCCCATTCAGTGAAGTAAAAAATCTCAGTACTGATTTCGACAGAGTATTTAATAAAATTAATGCAGCTGATTTTGTAACTGTGGTGATATGGAAGAGTTCAAGGCATTATGATGAAAAATCATTTGTCTGAGAAAATAATTCATAACTAGGTTTTGGGGTTTTGTTTGTTTGATTGATTGGGTTTTTTTAAAAAATCAGCTGTAAATAGAGCAAGCAGTGCTAGCACAATTGGTGGAAACCTAAAGAAAGCGTTGTGGGAAAGTCTGTGTCAGGACTGCCAGATACCCATATAATTTGGTTTATAACCAGTTTCTCAGATATGCTAAATTGTGAAGGAAAAGAGTAGAAAATGTTCCATCAGTCATTTCCCCCAAGGCCTGTTTATTTTCATCACAATATCAAACTTGAAAAACCAGATTGTTTGGCTTACCCAGTCAGGTACCAGACTGTGGTGATGTACTGTGGAAAGGGAAATTCCCCTCTCCCTTGCTTACTTACTAATAAGTTTGATTAGACAAACACAACAGGACTTATTCCAATACATTTGATATAATACTGTAACAAATACAGATAACATACTGTACAGAAGCACCTCACTTCCAAACTCATGGTATGCTATTTGAAAAACTACTTACCTTCCTTAAACAAACAGTTTTTAGATATCCAAAGAGGTACAAGTCATCTCATCCTTAAAACTAAAGTCGTCTTAATCAGTAGATGAGGTTACCTAGACTTTGCTGGGGTGACACTTTGGCTCTATTTTGTTTAAATGTAGATGTATTTGCATTTCAAAACAACTCATTAAGTCTTATCTCATTTTGCTGCAATTGAAAATACAGCAGACAAGTTTAAAAATAATTTTATGTGCTGACATCTGTTTTGGAGGGATTTTCAATGGCAGATGAATTTCATCTCAATGGAAAATGAGTTTCAGATGCCAGACAGTGTGCCCATATTTGGTGTTTCTCCTTTCATCTACCTGGTTTCAAATAATATTTTACCAGGATCTGTATGCAGTACCTTACTGATAGGAACAGTTGCAGATACACTATCACTGCCAGAGGAAAAAGATAATTCTGTTCGAGTATCTTAATAGCCTCATGTATAGGTAGGACGCACAACCGGTTATGTGCATAACCATTGCAAGGTGAAGATTTCATCTAGTGCAGAGGCAGCTACATTATATAGAGCTTCTTAAAAGTGCTCTGTGCCAGCCAGGGGGACTCAGAGCTTGACACTGCCCCATAGTTGTGATCACAAACTTGATAAACAAATGCAAGTTGGTTTTTAATTTCTGGTACATAAGAAACTGAAAGAGCAACTTTTTTGCCCCTGCTGATCAAGACTTATGTGCCCTACAATTATAATTGACAACAGATGGAAAATTGCAGTGACTAAACCCCAGAAGCTGGTGCTTTTCTACTTTTAAATCAGTAGTTTAGTGGCTTAAGGTAAAACATTTGCCTATTGCTGGATCACTCTGAAAGTATGTTAAACAGTGGGTTAGGGAACAACCCTGTGAGTAGGTAAGCAAACATGAAATCTGGAACTAAACCTTGATTTGCAGGTACAAAGAGATCAGAGACACTCAAACAAAACTCCTACACCCACAAATGATCTTCTCTGTGTTTTGTTAGAAGTACTGTGTGAGAGTGTGCAAAAAGAAGCACTTGTGAACATTGTGCACATGCAAATCCTGCCCAGATGAAGAGCTCACTTCTGATCTCCAGAGCAGACCTCTTGTGCAATGCACACGTCTACATCCCACTCGCTCTTGGAGCCACACAACCAGATTTGCCTTGGTTTCTGCCAGGGGTCCTTTGTGCTTTCGGCCCTTTGCCCAGCCTTTGCTGGAAGCCTTATTTCTACACCAGAAGCATAGCAAAAACTGGATTTTGGTATTCAAAGGCTGAGGAATGGTTCTTTTTCCACCATAAGATGGGGAGAGGGAGGTGGTATGGAAAGCCAAAAGGAAAGACTTAGAGTTGGCCTGTTGATCCTACTACCAGGAATAGATATAAAAGTGGAGGCAGATCCTGCTCTACACACCCCACTCCCTTCCTTCCCTTACAGCAGCCATCCTGTAAAGCAAACCATCAATGCCACAGCAATCATGCTGCTTACAGTCAGCTGCTGCCCTAAACAATGAAGTACTTTTCCAGTGATACAGCTTTCTGTGGGGAGACAAAAGCCACATACTTCTCAGGACTGTGTTGTTTCTCGTTCCTTGGTTTGACTTCTCCTTCAGCCTACAGTAGGAAGGCATCCAAGTGAAAGCCCAATTCAAAGTCCTTTGTGCAAAGTCTTTCCTCAACACACTGGCAGCCATTACATGCTACAGGCAATAGACATCCTCAATTCTCTTGCACCAGTATTAAGAGAAAGCACAGTTCAGAGAACATTTCTCCATTTGCACTTTAACTCTGTTCCTTTCCAATAAGCTAAAGCTGTCAAGACTCCAATTAACATTTTCTCTGCCCACTGTTTACCCTAGTCTGTTAGGGCAGAACAGAGATTCATGGCTGTTTGTTACTTACAACAAGTAGACTTATAAAAAAGTTGCCATGAGCTGCAGCATTTGAAAGCAGTACTGGTGGGCAGGACCATATCTGCTGTCTGGCAGCCTTCAGAACAGAGGGAAAGAGGAACCATTTTAGGTCAGGTCAGGGAGAGAAGAACTGAGGCAACGGGAGCAAGAGGAAAAGGTAACAAAGTCATATAGGCAATACAAGTCTAAAACTAGAAGTTCAAGGGCTTTTGTAATTCATATCATCATGACTTCTTTTGTCTTATGTGACTCTTAGCTGGATTTACAGGATCCAAGAGTGAAGTGTTGGGGAGGAGACAACCCTAGCTATAAATAACTGAAAAGCAACAGATTTTAAGGCTTTGCTGATTCAGCAAGAAGGCATGAAATTCCTCTCTTTCGCTATTTAAACACTTACTCAAAATAGAAATATTAAGAGCTAAAAGTAAGGATATTAGGGCAACTAGGATATGCTGACAGCCCTCATTGATCTAATACTCTCATTTAGTCTTTAAAAAGTGTAGGAGCAGGAATGTGCAAACCATAAATTGCAAAGCCAGCATCTGCAAACCTTCATTCAAATTTCCTAATTGCTCTGTGATTCAACAAGACATGTGGCTCATTTTATTTATTATTTGTGAGTATTCAGCCAAACTGACTGGTATTAGCACATGCTTGGGGAATGGCCTTTTTTCAGTGAGCTGTTGGCATATTTCCGTTTTGTTTTTAGGAGGTCAGTGGTTTGGGACCTGACTGAAACATTTCAAAGCCAGCATAAACATTTCTTTTCTTTCAAATTATCCTCAGGGAAAAATAACAGTCTGGCCATTGCACAATTTTAAGAGTTACAGCCTTACTTCTGCCAGTGCTTTTATCCGTTACTTACAGTAACAACAGTACACTTCCACAACCCTCAAGGCGCAGTTTACCACCTCAAAATGATCAGAGATGGCTTTGTAACTCCAAGACCAAAGGCAGGTGCTGTTTCAGAGCATGTACATGTAATACAAGGAGGACAATTAGTGCTACAGAAATAGTCTTCAGAGCCTGTAGATTCATTTTAAAGAGTACAGTAATGCTCCGTAATGCTCTAGGTCATTCACTTTATATACAAAGATGTACTGTGTTTTAATTGCACAATCCGTGGCAAGTACCTAACCAACACTCCCCAGGAAGACACTGCAAACACAAAGACAAAAGGGGATGAACCATGTTTATTTATCTCTCTTAAAACAAAGTGATATGCATTATTATTAGAAGATGCACTAAATAGCCTATATCCACCAAAAATACATATCCAGGTATGTCTCTATTTCACCTCAACAAAATGATACCCTAAAACATGAAAACTGGGACTAATTTCCCCTAGGCAGAAAACACACACCTCCATTCACACTGTACACAGTAACCTCAAGAGAAACTGAGCTAGGTGACCCTGGTACAGCTCTGACTTAAGCTACATCCTTCCATTTCTGTTAAAATGCCTTATTATAAGCACTATGCTAATAAAATCCTTTTGAGTTATCTGAACAAAACTCCTAATTTGTTATTAGGTCACTAAAAGGAGAGAATTAGACCACCGGGATATTTCTTACTCTAACTGACATCCAAGCAAATAATTCAGACAAATTACTTCATAGATGGGTGGAGAATGGCTTTAGGTCATCAGAAAGCCAAACACACCACAAGGAGCGATAGGTCTTTTGAGACCTTTGCAACCCTACATCCTGCACTCCACCCCATTGACATCATGCCAACATGCAAGGGCTCAAAGCCATGCCTTAAGCCATCATTACTCAGCCTTTGGCTCACAAAACCTCAGAAACCAGTGGCAGAACAGAGTGACTTTCTTAAGACAAGAACTGGGGAAGGTAGAAGGAACCAACTGCATCTCCCAAGGTTTTATGTATTTCACGCATGCAGCAATTTTGCAGTTAAGTTATTATTTTGTAAAAGCAATCAAGTTGTTCACCTAAGTGCTAAGCTCTTTATCAAACTTCTTTTTACAACCAGACTACAGTGGAATACAAGCATGTGCAATTACAAGAGATTGAGAGAAGTGGCCTTTTGCCACTCTGACAAGGTTGCTCTGAAGTGTTGGTTCTACTATATACCAGCCCTGTCCTCTTGCTTGCAGCAAGATCAAGTCTGTCTCTTCCACTTGGATGTCAACACCCTCCTCCTCACGCGTTACAAACAGCATTACAACACCCTAGTGTTAAAACATCCTAGCTACTGCAGTATTTCTTGCTTTTCACCTGCTCCCAGCTTTTTGAATACAGAATCTAAATTTTCATTGAAAAAAATTATTGGAGCCTCATTATTGGAAGACATAAGTTTGAAAATAGCAACATAAAAAGATATAGGACTTACACTGTTGTTGACTTAGCAGTTATAATGTGTTAACCATCAGCAATGGGCTGCAGAATTCCTTCTCCTCCATATAGGCAATAAACACAAGCTGATTTCTGAGTTAGGCATTGTGATTGCACCTGCAAGAAGACATTTTCTTATGGTCAATGTTTTCTTTAAAACAGGCAAAGTTATGAGTGAGAATAGGTGTGTTATTTATAAATGGTTTAAGCCAATTTAAATTCTGTGCTGCAAAAAAGGCATGTACCCACCTTTCCCTATTCCTGCCTTCAGAGCTGTCCCAAGTCAGTGGATCCATCTACTAATTAACAGAGGAAAAAAAAAAATAATTGCTTTCCAGTCAGATCAACTCCCACATCTGGCTGGCAATGAAGTCACATAACAGTCAGTGCTGCTGACTCAAGGAGAGGCATGACCAGCAATTTTAGAGAGAGCAAACTTCAGATCTATTTAGACAACTGTAACAATGAGTGTTCAGTGCATCCCAGAAGATAAGTGACTTACTTTGCTTGAGCTTTGCTTGAAGAGTCCAGAAAGAAACCCTTGGTGGCCCTACACTGAAAAGGAACCTGGAAAAAAAAAAAGACATATATTACTGAAGACCAGCATTAATGTTTGCAAGATACTACACGTCATCTGAAGATATAGAGCCAGGGAGTATATGGAAATGAGAAACTAAATGTGATATGAACTAGACAGAGAAGTGGGAGGAGAGGCCTTTGACCATAGTCACAAAAGAGCTATAAACAGAGTATGCTAGGAGAGAAAAACATCTGAAGCTGGGCCCAGTAAAGATAGAGCATACTGAATAGAAAAGTACTGTCCGTGTAAGGGTGTACCCCACCCCTCCCACACAGCCTAATTATTTACTCACTGTTTGAGAACAGCTAATTCAATTTGAAACTGGCCTTTACCTGTCATGGACTGAAATTATCCACTTGAGCAACTAAAACATATTTTATATTCTGTACAGTTCTATTCTATTTGTATTCTATAACAGGTCTTAGGACCTCTGATAGAAGGCCAGGTTTCAGAAAAACGCAAGCACAGCTCTGTATCCCTAGAAAAATAAGCTAACAGTATTTTCCAGCATATTCAGTGAATATTATTGCCAGCACTGTGAAGTCTGCTTTCTGCAACTTGGAAAAAAACAAACAGGCATAAAGCAAAATAGGAAGAAAAAAAGGAAGCCATAACCACACATAAACAGTCTGAACTTCCTCCTCCTTCCTTAGCATGGGGCTTTGTTTTTTCACTTCACAACTGTTTAGATGTTACAAGAGGTTGGAAAGTCAGCTATTAATCACCTGAGTTCTCAGGCCCTTGAAGCTGAAGTAACTCACTGCTCATCCCTGCATTAGGAAGTAGTAAACACCCTTTTTTCAAGCTGAGTTTCATGAACTGCAAAAAGTCAGATGCTGAGAACCTGAAGAGGTCTAGATACATCCTACTAGTGTCAGTAGCTAACCTCCAGTTGATTTCACTGGAGAAAGACTGTATTCAAAATACAGTTTTATATTTACTCCAGCCTTTCCTCACATGAGGAGTGGTTCAGCTCAGCCAAAGCATCCTGTTCCTCAGCAGATAATAGGGTAGACAACCATGGGCAGAGCAGAGCAAAGAAAACAGAAATCCTTTGGGGGCTGAGGGAAGGGCAGAAAGGAGAAGAAGGAGGAAAAAAAAAAAAAAAAGAAAAAAAAGGATTTGAGGTAACAAAATAGGGAGAGAGAAAGGAGTCCAGTGTATTACCTGTGCAGCAGTGACCACATCACATGTGATTTATAGCATACATTCCACATTTGACTAACAGGAGCTGTAGTTATTCTTCTCCTTTACTTTTGTTACTTCTGCACACAGTAAATCCAGCTCAGGAAGAGTGCTAGCTTATTTCAAAACACTTTGAAATAACAGGCAACAACATAAGCAAGAGATGTTGGTAAACCTGGAACAAAACCAGCTCTCTGTTGGAAAAAATTTCAAGCCCTGCCAAGGCTAGCATGTGTAACACTTGTCCTTCACTTACCATAGGCGCAAGGCATCAGTAAGAAGCAGCTGGTTAAAATAAATGACAGAAAATGCTACAGTCCCATGTGAGTCCATTTGGGAATTTGAAGCTTGCAGATGAGCAGCTTTGTTGGGAACCCAGATACACATCTGTGTGCAAGACTGGTATGTATGTGACAGAGGTAAGAGGTTGAGTGAGGACTGCCTGCAGTGTGACTTTGAACGAGTGGCTCAATGGTATGTTATGGATCAGTAAGACCAGCTGAAAGAAAAAAACAAGAAAATTATCCTCCAGCACTCTGGAAAATGGGATTTATATATACCTAGATACAGCCTTGCTAGTTCATAAGGATGTACCTGACTTGATCACAAACTTCTCCTTTCACATCAGATAATCTGTAAGACCCCAAACTCTGTCTACTCATGCCAAAGGGTTAACGAGTCCTCAGCTGTATCAGTTATATCTGTAGGACATGAAGCATTTCAAACACCAGTATAGTTTCACTGAAGTGGGTAGAAAGAAGTGGCTGTTCTTCAGAGCCTTGTGTTTTAATTGCTTGTAGAAGGTAGATTGTAGATTTAATTGCTTGTAGAAGAATATCATGCTAAAAATATTGAGCAATTCACCTACTTGTATATAAACACTTATTCCAGGTAAATAAATGCAGCAGGCAGGTAAGTAACAGTTTGATTTCATCAACATAACCCTTACCAAATTATTGAGCTCTTTACCTTAGAAATTGTATGGGTTTAGCTGGGCCTGATACACGACTGCAGAAGATGGATGTATGCCTCAATAGAAAGCAAGTCCACATGTTTGATGACTCCGTCATTTTTTCAGAAACCTTTCAACATATTATGAACCAATATTTCTAATTTTGCATGAGAGCAATGGGAGACTGGGTTTGCCTACAGCGACTGATGATCCACAGAGATTCCTCTTTATGCAGTGCATGTTCTTGCATTGTCTAAACACAGTGAGAAAACAGTCTAATGTGATTTCAGACCCCTGCCCCTTTCATCACTAACCTAGAGTTGTTTGTGTATCAAAAGGAAGAACATGCAACGTGCACTCAACCAGACAGAGCTGAACTGCCTGCAGCCAAAATACTGAAGATTGGATATGTAATTTTTTTTTTTTTTAGTATAATCATTCTGTCATGTATAATGGCTGCACAGGCATAGTTTGGGCTTTTGAAAACCTAAAGCAAAGCTTTACTTTATTCCTGTAAATCTCATGGGCTTCAAATTGAAACATTCCCTTCTGTCAGCAGCACAATGCTTAGCAATGAAATTCCATGGCCCAAATAGGACTTTGATGTCTTAACTACACTTTGAAAATAGATTGTTATTAATGATTTTGTTATTTGGGAGGGCATATGAGATACAAGTGCCTTAAAACATCTGTAACCCCGTAAGGAGTGTGGGAAGGAAGGGACCGAACAACAGATTACCCCCAAATTCTGTTTTCTTCAAATGCATTTAAGACTGGAAAATTCTGGAAGTCTGAGAGTGGAGGAGGCTAAAGGTGTTGGGGGTGTGTAGGGAAGGGTACAAAGTATCTGCGTGAGGAAGAAATTGTTTGGTATATTCTCCAACCCTAAGGAATTAATTAGGCAATGCTTATCAGTGTGCTTCAGGTGGAGAAGCCGTGAGAGCAATGGAGAGTTGGGGCTTTTTGCTTAGTTGTGGAGCTTGGAAGGCAGCAGGGTTGTAACACAGAGATTACAAGAAGAGATACTGTGAAGTCCCTCCCCAACCAAAGTGAACAGTCAGCTCAAAATAAATGAAGTTAATGGATAAGAATATTTCATATAAAAATTTTTGTTTCTCCGCCCGACAAGATTGTTTACGGCTCATAATGCCATATATCAAATTACCTCAAGTATGTGGCTTCATTTTCCTCAGAGGGTAACCAGAAATGTGGTCAGTCTTGTTTTACAGGAAGGGAATTACGGCAAAAAGAGACCAGATGACATGCCCAGAGTCAGCCAGGCAGTCTGTGGCAGAGGTAGGAAAGGGTCAAAGTCCTATCTTTTTTAGATGCTATAACTGCAAGATCACAGTTGTTTTCCTAAATGAAAATCATATTTTCACAGTGATTAGTCTGAGCTGCAGTGCCCAAATTGTGATCAAAGTTTTGGATGCCTGGCACCTAGGGCATTCAAAACACTGTTTCAGTGTGATTCATTACAAAGGAAGAGGTCAGCCACCATACTTGGATCCAGATTTTCGGTTTTTGAAGTGGTCAGTGCTAAAATGCTGGTTCTGACAGCACCTGCCTAAACTTGGTCAGGTCCCCTGTGTGCTACCATTACCTTCAAGACATACAAGCCTTCCAAACAAATGATAACAACCTATATGCTTGTGATCTGGTCATAAGACCTCCTAGAGGTCATAAGACCTAGGAGCTCATAGACCTCCTATTGCTTGCTGTGCTTGCTTGCTCCTCCTGTACTTGCTCCTATTTTTAGCAAGCACAGTCTAGTAACAGCACATATGCAGCCATAATTTCAGCCCTGATGAGTTTTTAGGCTCAGCAGATTAGGGAGGAAATTCCACTAGCACAGCCACTACAAGATTATCCAGAAGAGGGAGTGCATAGCATACATACATGTAAATCAGTATTTTGCTACACTATGTCCTCATTGCAGAGCATAGAGGCTCTGCAAACGTCCAGCATGATTTTAGACTCTGTCACATGTTCAGTGCTGCATACCACTCAGTGAAATACCTACTGCACAGCTCATCCAACAATATATCACTCCTCTTTATTGTATGTCTGTTTGAGATTTTCTTGGTTGTTTTTAAATTAAAAAAAAAATACTTATTTTTGCTTTTTGATAAGTTTGTTTTACATATTTGCTTGCTAGTCAAAATTAATTTCTCAAACTACAATTTAAGTAAGTTTGGTTCCAAGTCCCTTTTACATTTTTTCTTGCTCTCTGATTTGATAAGTAACTTGTAAGATTTTTTGCAGAATGCAAATTCAGAGTTAACTGCTCAGACTTATTCAAGAGTGAAGTTTATAAATACACTTTCTGTGAACAGCAGAGTTTTTCCAAGTAGAACTTCCACTTATGTTTATCTGGTTTTTTAACTACAGACCAAAACAGTACCTAGACAGCATTGTAGGTGCCCTTGACAATTAAAAAGGCAGCTGACCACAAGAACAAAGCCACAGGCAACCACCCTGTACAGTAATTAACCAGTTAGACCTAGATTATGAAAAGGAAGGAAGAAATGGGCAGGCATATTACAGCAAGTTTATAAAGAAAACAATTCTAATAAAATTTTCATGGTTTTCTTAATTTCTACATTGACACATGTACTCTCCCTCCCCCTCAATACACACTGTTCAATATCCTACTGAATTACACTCTTTTTATATTGGACTAAATCTCTGACCTTGGTTCGACTTTTTTCCATTTTGCTTATCTTTGTCCTTCTCTCTAGTTAAGAAAATAACCCACAAGACTTAATTTTGAAAGAAGGATTGAAAAGCTATATTAAGTTTGTTTAGCTCCCAGTAACAATATAAATAGTAATAACAGGATTCTTTAAATGACTATTACCTGGTTTTATGTGCCTTCCTTACCTAACCTCTCTCTCTTTTTTTTTTTTTAAATGTCTTTTACAGATTATCAAGAGCTACTATTCTGCTGACTTTCCTTATTCATTAAAAATGAAGTTCAAGGTCATTGTAGCTACAACTGATAAATACATGTTGTTATTATGGTTTCGAAAATAAACAACTTCCATTGTAGTGCAGTGAGTAAGATTTTGAAAAGAAAAAATTGGAAGATACTTCCTGCCTGTGCTGGACTATTAAGCAATTCTATACAAGTGGGCTAAAAAGAAAGTCACCACTGTAATTTAAATTATCAGTACAATATACTGCTTTATCTTGCTCAACTTACACCCTCTTTCTACAGAAGAACCAAAACACCAAGTTCAGGTAACAACTCCTGCTAATCTTCAGCAAGGTAACTGGGGAAGTAATCAGTGTTAACCTGCCAAGTTATTAACATTGTTTCAGCTCTGTTATAAAGCCCAGAAAAGTTTAAGGCTCAGGTCCAGACCAGATTCACCTGATCTCTGACTACATGAGGAGCAGAAGGAGCCTGAGGAAGGCACAGACTGACGTGCTGGGCAGCAACAAAGCAGAGACATGTCTTATAATGGGTCTCACTGCGGAAGGCGTTTATTTCTTTAGGAGACTGGGAGAAGAGGCAGCGATTGCTTCTCTTTTCACTGAGTGCAGTGGGCAGATTGCTGGCTGTACACATCAGGGGGTATGCGTTGCGATTCCTGGACAAGTGTCAGAGGGCAGGGAAGTGCCTGCTGGCTGGGAACCTGAAGGTCTTCTGACTCCCAGAGGCTATGCAGGGGAGCGATCACATCCAGCGCAGGTCGGTGCCGAGCACTTGGGTGAGCTCTAAGCGATAAGGGACGAAGCACCATGCAAGAGTTATTGCACAGCCCGGGCTCTGCTGTCTGACGCAAGAGCTAGCAGAATATCTATGAACATCTGGAGAGCAGGAGATAAATGCCACTTTGCGCATGTGTCTTTTCCTTTTTAGCATGCCTAAGTCAGTAGCATTGAAAGAGACCTTCCAAGGTGCTTTTTAGGAGAGAGAGACGGCAGTAGACTTTGCTTGCTGGTACAGGCAAAGTAATTCTGACTTGTTTCCATGAAACTCCCAACGTTTTTCCAGCATAAGGATGACTGGGCACACACAACAACTTGCACCACAATGCTTGGCAAAGATACTAGCTTTTGTTTAGTAGCATCCAAAGGACTAATAAACCACTTAATTATTTGCATTCAAACATACAGTAAAGTCATCTACAATAGCATTCAGCATATCAGCTTTGTCAGCTGACTCAACCCTTCACTGCAGTTGCTATGAATGGGATGGAAGTTCAAAGGCTTGCTGCTAACAAAGGCTGGGGAAAAAAAATCCTCCTCTGTTTATTTGTATCAGTTATTCAAAGAAAATAAGGGAATTGCAGTAAGTGGCACTAGTTGAATAACTAGTATCAATAACAACAGTCACAGAAAGTGGAAAATGACGACAAAACTAGAACCCAGTGTCACAGAGGGCTGGAATCCTGGTATAGAACAATGAATTACCCTCACCTGACTTTGATTTCTTCAAAAGATGAGGGTATGTTGTTTCTTTTACTACTTGCCCCAAGGATTGATTTGGTAATTTTCTAGAAGCTGAACCTGATTCCAAAAAGAAACAGTTGTTATTTTTGTTTTACTTAGTGGTTGAGCTAAGGTTCAGCTGAAAAAAAAAACCCAAACAAAATCTGCACCATGGTGGAATCCAGTGCAAGCTTTTCTACAGGAATTTCCCATGAGGAGAAAACAAGTCCCTACTTGTTGACCAAATTTCTGGACTGAAGTGTAGGAAAACAAAAAGCTACGGAACATCTTGTTACACAAAGCAGTTATTCTTAGCTTAATTTGGGAGCTGAAACTCTCTGTATAATCATTATAGTCTCCTGAGCTACCCGAAGCATCTAACTTAGAGACCTCACTCCTTCTATTAAGCCCAAAGGGTATTTTGGTTCATAGGTTACGGCAATACCTTCCACAAATACTTATGAAATAGTTCTTTGGAATACCTTGCAGTTTTGACCTCCTTCAGTTTCTTTACTCCTTGAGTTTTTGCAGGGATTTGCATACCCATGTTAAAATCTATTTACCTGTCTGATCTGCTAAGAAAATTCATTTCCTGCTAGAGTAGGATTTTTTTTTTTTTTTAAATATGAATACATGATGCTGGCAGAGTAGCTATCAAAGATAATGAAGTATTCCTAAGTCCTGGGCCCCTGATTTTAACCAGCCAGAAGGTACTAACGCTGACAGTCTGTATTTTATCTTTTGTTTTCAAAGTTGTCAGGTAAACTTAATGCTTCCAAGGAGATTCATAGCATATTTTAGGTCCTACAAGCTGTTTGAAAAAAGAACTACGAAGATTTCAATGTACCTTTCTCTCCCTTTATAGTGTCCAAACAAACAGTACACAGAAAGGTTAAAACGAGATAAGGAAGAAAGAAAATCAACAGAAATTTCCGTTGTACACTTGTTTGCACAAATTCCTATCTCACATGTTTGCAAAGACCACAAATATCAGATGTGCCAGTCTTCTTGAAGAGGGTTTGGAGGTCTTGGGGTTTTGTTTTCTTTTGTTTGGGTTTTTTTTAGGAGGCCTTAAGCCTTACCATCTGCCAGCGGGGACTCCACAAAAAAACCCTGAAGCAACAGTAACAACAAAACCCAACCTCACACCCCCCTGCTTGTTCTTTGGATTTCGGGGGGGGGGGGGCTTTTTTCATTTTTTAAATGGATGATTTGCTAATTTGCCAGAATGACACAAGGCATTCAGTGAAGTAGACCTGTGCCTTATCTGCAAAGCTTAGGCACCAGTGCAGTAAAATACAACAACTAGCATTTCAATTCTCCAAGCAATTTCCTTATTCCAAATCTGCAGTAGATTTTTGATTTTACAGAAAGCCTTCACTCATTGGATATCTACTTGAACCACCAGTTCAGCAATACTAACACATCTGCAGAACAGCAGCATAGGGAGCCCATGAAAAGGAGATATGTTTCCCGCCCCCCCAGTAATGCCTAAGACCCAGTTGAGTGTATTTCAGCTCAGAGCTGCTCTGCTGCAATGGCAGTAAACCTATACAAAGTCAGCATTCTTCCAGGAGTAAAAGCCAAAGTAAACACCACAGGTTTAAGGAAGGAGACAACATATACGTGGGTAAACTTGTTAAAAATAGAGAGAAAGGGCAGCTAACAGAGAAATACTTGCAGGTTTTGTGACAACTTGAGCACTGTACTGGAAATACAAAGCAAATGTTTATCCAAAAGGAATTCCAAGAGGAAGACATAAGAGAAAAAGGCATGGCCAGACAGACTAAGGGAAGTTGTTAAGCAGGCATCCTTCAAAAACCTGAGGTTGGGTACAAATGAAGACAACAGGAAGCACTGCAAACTCTGGCAGGTTAAACGTAAAAAAAAAAAAAAAAAAAAAAAAAAAAAAAAAGAAAAAAAAAAAAAAGACACGGCAAA
>NW_010973166.1:3532920-3592001 GCF_000737465.1 Haliaeetus leucocephalus | reverse complement strand
TAAAAAAAAAAAAAAAAAAAAAAAAAAAAAAAAAAAAAAAAAAAAAAGCAAAAAAAAAATTAAGGCAGGCCAAAATAAACTTTTTGAGGAACAATTTGTAAAAGGCAAAGAAAAGGTTACTGAACAAAGACAAAAATGAACTCTGACCTGACATCAGGATCAGATCATGTTCATCCAACAGACTGGTGACAGATTCTGAAGGATTTCAGTGATGTGATTGATGGATTATTAACTATGACCTGTAACATCCCTCTTGAAACTAGAAACTTGGCAAGTGGCAAGTAACACAACAACTTTTAACATGGGTATCAACAGAGGTCTGGAAAACTACAGAGTAGGATATCTGACATCTGAATCAGGCAAATTTTCAATTTCAAAAGCTTTTGATTTTAAGACTAATATCTTCTAGATGATCTAAAATCTGATAAAACTCAGTGTAAGGCACAGGGTTCCTGTGGTCACATTGCTCTTGTGCGCTTCTCAAATGTGGATCACTATGGATTGGAACAGACAGATTTTGTGTATTTTCCAAAGGTAACCCCCACCTGCAACAGTTTTACAGTAGTACAATCTTGAAGTGACAAAGGCATCAATTACTAAGACTAGCTTACTGGTCTCTGAAATAAAGAATAATTTCTTCTTCTCTTTTGACTTATCCTGGCAGTGTTGAAGGCATTGGTTTTAATGTTTGATTTTGGTAGTTTCAAGATGACCACATACCATAGCCATTCAGAAGATTCATGCATTCTGTCTCATAACGTTATTTGGAACTAGTTCTTCATGTTTTGTTACACGTAGAGCAATTAAATACACTTAAAGAACCAATGTATTTCATATTCTATTTTTTCTGGTTGGAGTCTTTTGCCCACAAGTTATAAGAAGGCTTCAGGTCTTGTTCTGCACTTTCTCCCAGCCATGACTAATGTTATCACCTAGGACAAAAGCTCAAAATCAGCTCGTACTTTTGCTAGTGAAAGTATCCATTGGAATGATTACTAGCACAGCATTAGACAGCTGCTCACAGGGATAAGAAATTGCTGGAAACAAGTCCACTCAATAGTTATACTGCAAACATCAGAGTAGTTAGGTGTAACCCCAAGCCGATGTAGGCTTGTTTTGTAAATCAAACTCTTACACAACAGAGATTGATTACACTTTATCAAGTCTTCTCTGGTGGCTGATTTAAAATTCATACCAAACTTGGTCCAAGAAGACAGGTCCATTTATAATTTTCTCCTCCTTATTAGTAGATCTTTGATATCAATATAAGATCACTCTCATTTGTTCTGTCTAGTTATACTTGAGTTCTCTTGATTTTATATGGATGAACTGCAATTAGTTGGGGGGAGGGGGAGGAGTATAAGCTTGTTCAACAAAAGATCAGTGTTGCTACATCCAGGATGTTGAGAACACCTGGGTCCCTTTATATTCCTTCCTATGACTATGTGTAAATGGTTTTAATGCCTGTTATAATTACACAGAATTAAAAGGCACTATAAATTTGTGTATGACTATGTATTTCATGTGCTATTTTGAACAAAATGGGTGTGGGAAGAAAAACACTGGGGAAGTTATTCCTGACATTTGGAGGGGGGGGGGAAGAGAGAGACTAATTAAAGTAAACACACAAACCCTTAGTCACATGAGTAATCCTTTCCTCTGCACATCATTTTACTGACGTCAGGTGACACTCCTTGTGTAAGGCAGGATTATTTATATGATCAAGGGCTTGCAGGATTAGGTCCAAACATTATTCCAGAAAGAGTCCTCATAGGTGTCCAAGATTTATCTTAATTATTTTGCCCTTTGTAAAGTACTCTTTCAACTGAAATTCTCTCTGGTAAATTCAATTTCTTCTCTAAGTTTTCTATTACCTTTCTATTGGTTTTTAGTTATTTTCTTGCAGACATAGTGATTGGAACAGTGACCTAAGGTTTAATTTGGCAACATAAGATAACATTGTTGCAAGAATAGCTTGCACTAAGCTCCTGATATAAGTCTGGTTTTAGTTCATCATTACGAAGGATCAGAGTTTATATGCTCTCACTGAGTTCAAGCGATGCCAGTATATCGCTACTTCCCTTGATAAGATTCCAGCGTTAGATTATTACATCATAAATGCAGAAATCTGGCTTGCACAAAGCTTTAAAGCTTTTAATATATAAATGACAAAAAAGAAAGTCTCCTTTTCTCATATACTTTCAGTCTTATTATGCCTCTATAGTAAAAAATGGTCTGTATTATAACAGTACTTAATACATATCAGTAATATATCACCATAATAAAGTCATATATCATATTCATCCCTTTTCTACTGAATTTTTAGCCTTGCTCCAATCTTACACGATTTTATTATGAATTACATAGCAGTATATTTAGAAGATCACTACCACAATCTTAGCTCACTAGTGTATATGATTTTAATTATGCACAATGGAAAAGAGACAACAGTTTTTTTAGTTTAGAAACTATATCTTCTTTGACACTTGTTGAAATAGTGTTGGCCCTTAAAATTGAGTGTATTAAATTATTCCTCTACCAGCATACCATAACAGAGTGAATGATAATAAATTGTTTACACTGTGGCACCTTGAACCCTCTCTCTTAAGCAATAAAAGGGAGCTGGACATATCCTTGTGTTCCCATCTGGACCTGGACATGGGACCCGTAGGTGTGTGCATGTTTATGTGCTTTTGTGCTGCGTGCTCAAGTGCACAAGTTTTCCCAGAAGTTGGGCAGTTTTTAGTTCTTCTGTCCCCTGCTGCACTTCCAGCACTCAACTCAGTTCCCCACTGCCAGGTTTAAGATGATGGAGAGAAAATGAGAACTCATGCTATTGTGAAAGAGTAGAGGTGTTCTCAAGGCCAGTTTTAAAGCATGGAAACAAGAACTTCTGCTCTGATAGATCTTGCAGAATACACCTTGCATGGCCTGAAAACAGAGAAGGCAGCAGAAGATGGCCTCCCAAGGGCCATTTTGTTTTAGTCTTGATACAAAAGAAACATATACACTGGCATCGCTTACCAATTAAGTCATCACCTGATGTCCATTATCCCCTGTGGCCACACAAAAAACTGTTGATCAAGTTCAAGATAGACACAAGTCTCATTGCTTTCCAGAATAGCACTGACTACAGGACTGATAAAATTTAGGCTTGCAACAGAGAAACTCAGAATCAAACTGTCGAATAGGTTTGAACCCCAGATTTGCAGCTAGAAGTAACCATCTCAGTTATTACACCATACCTAACATTGTTTCTAGATTTAACATGTATGCACACACTGAGCTTCAGGAAAATTCTACTGTTGTGGGAGTATTACAGTGAAGAGAACTCGGACTCCAGATTTTTGTAGTGTCCATTTTGAAGGGATAGAATTTGTTCTGTGGTTTTGGCTAATGACCCATCAATCACTTCCACAATGATTGAAAAAGCAGTAGATGCTACACAATCCTAACCAAGGGCAAGAAGGGATGAGTAACAAGGCATTTAACATCATCTTTCGAGGAATTTATATCTAGAAGGAACTCAGCTGGCACAAAATCTCATCACTACTAAAATGAGCTTCTAAATTTTAAGTTTCCACCATTGCAACACTGGATCCTAGCCTCAGCACAAGCAGAAGGAAAACCATTCTCAGTTAAGAATCCATTTTCATATCAGCTGGATTCCCTGTGCAATTTCAGGTTTACTCGTTGTCCTTAAACCAGATGCATATAGGGTAATTCTTTGACCTGCAGGAGTGACTTCTGGTATACCATTGGTATGTAAGAGTAAACAACATAAATGTTGGTTAATGTCATCAGAGTAAAATGTAGCAATGCTCTGTCCTTGCACCTGCAACCAAACACACCAACTTCTCTGTTAAAAACAGATGTGCAGAATGGAGTATTCAGCACACAGTCTTCTGTACCATGTAGCACTTAACATATTTCATATGATAACAAGGCTCCTTAAAACTAACCCTAACCAGATACAGGGGTTTCGTATTGTAACAGCTCAGGAAAATACAAAGGAGGTCTAACTGTAAAATTGGGACCCATAGCTAGACACAAAAGCTAGTTGCCTTTGTGTTCAGTGATGTTCAGATCCTGATTTTGATTTGTTTTAAAAGAGTCACTTGCTAAACACAGATTACACTCTAGATCAGAGTTTCATGTACCCACAATCTACCCATTTAAGAGCGGTGAACAGTGAAACATCGGGTTTAGTAGTAAAACTAAGATGTAAGTATATATGTGTCAGAGTGAGAAAGATGTACCTGAAAATGCAGGGCTTTTTAATGAGCTTAGAGGGGGAAAAGAAATTCATCTTGCACAGAATGCACCACCAAGGATCATAAAACACCTCATGGACAGACAATGAGCAACAGATGCAGAACTCCTGCAAAACAAGCATCTCTGCTGCAGCTCAGTCACTGCGTGCTTTACGATGTATTTCTCCTGAGAACAGTAAAGTCATCTTCCCCTGATGCTTTTCATTATAGAAACAGGTTGAAAGTGAGAGCTGCAGTCCTTCTAGTGAAGCATCCCAGATGTGCCTACTTGCCAGGAAGTGCTATTTTCTCTTGGATTCCTGTTACTTCCATCTTCTCCAAAGGTGGATAAGAGCATGAGTCGTGGCTTATATTTACACAAACCACTGTGAACCCTAAAATGAACACAGTCCTTTAGGTAATTTGATCAGTGTCACTGAATAAGCCTGCAAAAGATTCAAGAACAAGTATTCAGGAGTTTCACTTCCAATCTGTGTGGCATTTGATTTAATTTTTTATGTTGGGTTTTTGGGTTTGTTTTTTTTAAAGGGTTAAAAGCTGTAATTCTGCCCCAAACGGCAATACTCTATATGTAAATGAGAGGGGCAAAAACCCTACAAAAGATAAATGTGGAAAAATATTTCATAGCGCAAGTGGCAAAGTAAGTACCCTCTTTTTCATCAAAATCCAGGTTAATGAGCTATACCTATTTGCTACAGTTTAAAACAATACCATTGGTGATATCCTTGGGACTCAAGAAGCAGTGCAGCAGGTCCACCATACATACAGTAGCACTGCTTGAGCAGTCGGCCAAATGTTTGAAGTGAGCTATTGCGTTTTTGCATGAGTCATTTGTTTATTGTCAGCTTTAGCAGATGAATCAATGACCCTGTGTATCAAAGTCTCTAATGTTGATTTGTTTTGTTTTCTTTCTAAAATGTTAAATTAAAACATCTATTCCATTCACCAGGTAATCTTGCAAATTATTAACACTGCAATCCATAATAAAATAAATCATCAACAGCAAACCAGAAAGGTCTTACCAGGACAAAACCAATCATTTAATAAAACCCAAAGCATTAAACACTAAATTATTTCTTTCTAATTTGAGTTGCTTGTATTTCTAGTTAGGAAAATGTGATCCCAAATGAAAAGCTTTCCCAGAAAAGATCATCAGTAGCCCACATCTTTACAAGCTTGACTTTCTCTGAAAATTGCAAACAGCCTTACTGCAGGAAGAAGGAAGAAAAGCAGGACAACAAATCTCCCAAAATCTGTGACGTTTATGTCATTTCAGGTCAATGTAATTGATGGAAAACTGATCACGATGTTCCTTCCCTTTCTCACTCAGTAATATTGTTTAAATTCAGCTGACATCAGTTCAAAGAAACAGTTCATAGACTATTTTTCTGGACTTGTGCTTCAGCTGAACTAATAATTTCTTCACAAAGACAGCATGGCTTATCAGCAGAGTAACCCCATGAGAGATTTCAATGCACTATTCAAAAAGAAAGCATCAGACTCTGAAAATATTTTCCTTTGGGGATCAACACAGTCATTTATATCAATATAAGAAAGAAAATATTTGCTGTGAGAAAAAGCCTTCACTGTATTATGAACATAATAAATTATTGATGGTTGTTTGGAATTCTAGTCTCATTTAGGCCACTAAAACAAATCTGCAAACATTAAATTTGTCTGAACTCTGAGGACATTAATGCAGTAGGACCTAAAGCTCCCACACATACTTCTGTTTCTTTCTGTTTACCTTTTATAAATACAAAAGGGTCTGATCAGGAATGCCCTGTTGCAGGGCTTTCGGTGTTGGCCTTCCTCACTTTACCAAGCTTTCTAGGGACAGACAAAAATCCTTAAGATAAGGCTCCAAAGAGGATTTAAGTCAGTGGTAGCTTTGATATTGAATTCAGATCTACATCCAAGCCTCTTTCTCCTTTTTAACATAAGTGCAAGTCTTTTAATGAGATTTTCAACTGCCTCTGCTCAAAGTAGTTGCACAAATGCCACAAAGTAGTACCATTTCAGGAGCCCTACTTCCAGGCTTAGACTTAATTTTCAGGCTCAACAAATGCAAGTCAGAGTGGGCCCCATAACACTTCACTTGTGTTTTGTGAGAAATACACTTCCAGCATGGCCACTTCCACCCCGAGTACTCAGTCTGCAAGAGAAGACAGTTTGGCATTATCAGTGACTTGACACAAACTGAGCTCCCATTAGCTGTCTGTGCCTGACCCTCATTCCAGTCACCAGTCTGTCTCTATAGGCTTAGAGCCAGCAAATATGAGACAGTAGGTACAGAGAATAAATAGGAGTTTCAGCAACCAGACACAAACCTTTCAGGACATCCTACCTTACAAACACTGAAGAAACGGTCACCAAGGCTGGTTTTCTTTTGTAGAGCCATTGGCTATCAGGAAGTACCTACTGTCACGTTTTCAAACTCATGTCAAACCTTGCCTAAGAAGGGGAAACAGTGAAGAACACCTTTCAAAATGTGGTGTTAACATTGATTTACTACCCAATGTACTTGCATAACAGCTAAAAGAAGCAACATGTTAGAGGCTCCATCTGCAAATTAAGGGATTTCCTCTATAATCTTCAGATTGCTTTAGATTTATACTTTTGTAGTAAAACGAGTATCTTCATATAACTAATTAAATTTACATTTTTGCAACAGTCCACTTCCCCTCATGAAAAGAAGTTTTCTGAGTTATTTTTCTTTAACACAACAAATATTGATATATTTCCTAAGACTGAAAGCCTCATGTATTTTGTCTTTCTGCTTTATCTGACTCATACACGTGGCCTATATAGTGTGTCATGCCTTTTACAAAAGTAAATTTTTAATCAACTGCAGTCTTAGTGACCTCCTTTGGAGCATTCAAAGTACAATCCAGGCTTGGTTTACATATTGATAGGTCACTCCAGAACAAGATCAGTGAGCCATGGAAGTGTTTCCATATGAAACTGAGCCAAGAGCATAAGCTGCCAACAGTTGATCATATTGAAAAATATCCTGAGCATGCATGGTAACTACCTTTTCTAGCTGAGCCTGGTCTGGACCCCTTCCGGACAGTCATCACTCTGTTGCAGGTAGATCTAGCTGTGCCTCACATGATTCACATGATTCATATGATGCCTCACGTGAATCCAGTCGCTGTTTCTCCTCAGAGGTCTTTCAGGCAAGCCTGAACAGAGATCTCTTGTCCAAGAGCTTTCTATAGACATATGTACCTGTAGTCAACTTTGATTCCCCAAAAACAGGGACTCAAACACCTATGCTATAGAGTTACACATGCAAAAATGCTACTTAGCTCTTCAGGCATCTGGCAGCAGATGGTATCTTTGATACCACTGGGAACTACTTTGTCGATCATAGCAGACAATCAACTGCTGTACATGTGATACATGTAAAACTGTTGGTGGAGAGTCAGCCTCACTTCCTACCATCCTGACATGTAGGAAGTAGTAAGGAAAGGTGGTTAGGCTGTAGCACTGAAGGAAAGGAAGCAAGGCAGAGGACATGCCAGGCAGCAGTGACATGCAGTACCATCTCTCAGGCTGGGAGCAGCAGGAGGTTTCCACAACATTTGGAAATTGCTTCTTTTTGACAGCCTGGGAGCCAGAACTAAGCAGCCCTAAGGACACCCCATGTACCTCGTGGGGGAATGGCTGCCTGGTTTGCCCTTAGGTGGTTGTACTCTGGGGAGAAATGGAGAAGAACCCAGGCATACAAAAAACATATAATAAAACCCATAAAAACGCCTACATATTATAGCAAGAAGTGTTATTAAAACAAGCAACACAAGCATAAATAGATAGATCTACACAAAGGTAAGGGAAAATACAAGCACAGACTCCTCAAAGTAAATCAGAAGTTTGCTCTTTCTGCAGCTATCATAGATTATCCCATAGCTGTCCCTGGACGCTGTTGTAATATTTCTGTCTTGAATGCAGACTAAGCAGAAATATGCTTTCTTCTGTTTATTGGAAGAATTTCCCCAAACCACTAGCAAGTTTATTTTATTTTATAGAAGTTTATATAAGGCTTCTTGCATTTCCATGTCTTTAGCCAGCTTGCTGTTACCTACTTTCAAAGTGTCCTGAACATCTGATGAATGATAAAAATCCAGAGTACTAAATAAAATTAGATCTACTTCAATGCTAATTGAACTGTGCTACCTACCACCACTTGTTTTGTATACAACAGATAAATAGTACAAATAGTTTTGTGGAGTTACTATGGGAATAGTCTGTTTCTGTTACCCTTCTCAAGGCCGCACAGAGTGTTCCCTTGCTTCACACTTAACCTACTCCTTGTGCTAACATTGTGCTGATGTTTTTAATCACCTGAAATATATTTGTTTTAATGACCCATATCCTGATGTCAACCTGGTCACAAAATAAGCAAGTTCATAAAAAAACTGCTGGAAAATAGAAGGTACGAGTTCAAAGACGGGAATTTCTGTTTTGCCTGGTTTAAGGCCATGCTGGCAGGCATCCAGGGAGCAATGGTTGCATCTTGTTTACCCAAAGCTGAGCAGACAACCCTCTCCTGCCATACACATTTGAAAACCTGCTATGGAGTGGGCTACCCACCTGGGGAAACGAGCAAAGCAGGCAGAGACCTGTCAGCTGGAAAGGTCATTTTTCCCATGGTCAGGAGGACAGCTAAAAACTGCCCCTCCTCCTCGTGTTTTGTTTTCAATTTGAATCAGGATTACACTCTTGAAAGTGCTAGATCCACTCCTGGAACTTGTAAACACTCATATTTCCTTTTAAATATTTACAGCAGAGCAGAAAACAGCACCAGTTTTGGTCACCTTGCCCCAAAAGTGTGTACAACCACTGTGCAGTTACAACATGTGTGCAGTCTTTGACTTGCCTCACTCCCATCCAGGACATAGCTCTGTGCAGCACTTTCTGCAAAGAGCTGGGCTAAACCATTCCCTTACACAGATTTACACAGATCACTAAATGGGGCCTCTCCAATAAAGTACAATATGTGTTGTGTCCTTGCAGAGATACAGGCTGTTTACCTAAGCTTGCTAAAACAGGATTTGATCTGCAGCATGTTGAGCAAATACATCACTGTCTTTAAAAAAAGCATAAAAGGAAATCTGAGGTAATGTATCAGTCAGCCAAACTTTAATCCCTTGAAAACTCATGCACAAACAAATACAAAACAAGAAGACAGGTTGATTAAAGAAATGCAACATGTCAAAGCAGTGTACTTACTTTCTTGGATGGGCAAGTGGTCTAGTGGCAGAAGGGGAAGCCACAGATGTTTCTTTCCCTCACTTGGTAAGGCCCACTCCCACAGGACATTCTCATAAGGAGCTATTGCCCAGAGTGTAGTTACCAAATCACAGATATGCAACTCGCCGAAAAAAAATTCCTCTCCAAATGTAGCCACTGATGGAAGACTTATTATCAAACCTGAAAGGTATTGCAAGTGGGATCATATTGTTCAGTGTGAGTCTAGAAGTCGTATCTTAATGCAATGACTGGGATAAGAATAGAGAAAATTTGCTCACAAAATTTGCAAAGCAATTGCAGGTGCTTTGGAGGTCAAGATCAGAACTCAAAGTTATCTTGACAAATTGAAAAGTAAAGAAACAGGACCCTAAAGAGACTATCTTATCTACCCTCTGACCCACAGGATCAGTTCTCTCAATACAATTGCTTCCAGTTGTTTGTCAAACTTATTCTTAAAATCCTCTAGTGGTAAAATGATCCCATGTGTTCCCTATGTGTTTGTTTTGTTTTTTGTTTTTTTTTCCCAAGGCTTAATCACATTTACTGCTAGAAGAGCTTTTCCAAAAAACAATCCAAATCTCCCTTAATGTAATTAGAGTCTCTTTTTGCCTTGTCCACTGTGAACATAGAGGACATACCGTTTTCTTTTCTTTTTTGCAGCAGCCTTTTAAGCCTTTATATCCCACTCTCCTTCCTTCAGTTGTTTTTGAACTGAAAGAATCAGGATTGGTTTAATCTTTCCCTAAGAACTGTATTTCTTACATCTCTGACTATTCTTACTGCATCCCTCCCAATGCTCTCCAATCAGCTCATGTCTCTCCTGAAATGTAGCATCCAAAGCTGGACCCAGCTCTCCAGTCAAGGTCTTACTAATGCCAAGTAGGGCAGATACATTACTACACTTTTTCAAATAATGCTCCTTTTTTCACACTTTCATACAATATTTACCTTCTCAACCACGGTAGAGCATTGTTGATTAGCACTTGGTTTGTGATTCCCTCTATCAGCCTCAATTCCTTTGCTGCAGAACAGCTTCCTTGGTGCATGTGGTCAAACTAGACAATCTCTTGTAATCAAACTAAAAGTTGAGGGCTCTAAAGTCAGATGTCCACATCTCCATTTTTCCAGGGGAAGGCCAAAAGACACAGGTAGTTATGACCCTGGTTGGTGGTATAGTTGTGATGTTTTACACGATTGGCAAATACTGTTGCTTTTTGGGTACCAGTAGGCAGAAGGAGTTTGCGACATGGAGGTGATTTGCCAAAAGACAGACAGTGCAAAAATACCAAGATGCACATGCTTAGCACCTTGTATGTGACATTTCCTTTAAGCACCTGCATAAACCTGACTAATCTTGATCTTTTTTGAATCAAAGTGACACCCTGCTTACCAAGGAACTTGATTCAATCAGTACATGTCTTCTCACCGCAGTCAACAACCTCTCCTCTCCGGTCTTTCAGGAAGACCTTTGTACAGCTAGTGTCTCCTTTGATCCCTAAGCTCTCAGCTTTGGCAAAATGGCTACAACACCCAGGTCAAGTAAGGTAATCTGAATCTTTAGATCTATTACCTTGCTGTTGTTTTAAACAGCATTGTTTGGGAGGCTCCTTATTAGGCATTACACTGCACTGGCTGAGAGATTTCCTCCCTTTGCCCAGGCCTTAAGCATGCAAGTGAATGCACAAGATTTTTTTCCTCTTTGTTTTGTCTTCCTTTCCTGTACTTCCATTCCTTTTTTTTTGCCATCTATTCTTCTCTTTCACTCTCTTCCTCTTTCTCTCTTCCTTCTTATACATGCACACACCCTGCCCATGTCCACCATATATCTTACCAGCTATGGTTAATAATAATAAGCCCAGTACATTAAAGACTCAATTATTCAGACTTAGGTTCCATGAGCCACAGCAAGCAAGCATCCCATTTCCCATTTTCAGTGATGTCAAAAAGTCAATGCTTTAAAAGCCCACAGGCATTCTTGGCAAATATTATAATCCCATTACAGATGGGATTTCTATTCAAATAGAAATAAACAAGCATGCAAAATAGCACAACGCCCCCACCCTTATCCCCCAAGTTATGCTGCCACCTACCACTATTTCTGCTTAAAATCTGCATACATTATTAAAGATGATTTGCAAATGCAAACACACAAGACTGCAATCCTATACTTATCTATAGAAGGGTGATGTATATAAACATAACATTCCCACCTTGCCCTGTTTTTATGGTCCAAGGTTTTACAGGTAAAACAGCAATTCAGCTGCTGTCAGCTTGAGGTGACTAATAATTTGTCAGCCAGAGCACCAGTGCAGGAGAGGGAAGGCTGGAATAAGGTCAGCCTTCTAGTAATCCACCGTTGAGCTCCACTGGACTGACATCTCTAAGTCATGCTAAGTCACCAATGACTTAGGAGATGGAAAATCATGCTAAAACATCCATACGAATTTGAACTCTCTCCAGCTGCCAAAGTGGAGGAAAAAACACACAATGTAATCCACAGAAAGAGCTTCTGAAAGTTCTTCATCTGAAAGCTTTCCAACAGAAAAGCAGGCTTCCAGTCATTTCAAAATATACTGTTTCGCATCAAATAAGATTTTAGCAAAAACTGAAAGATATTCAGATTTCTATTTAAATCTTTTCTTGCCTTCAAATATAATGAAAATGTCAGCTTGCCACTTCTTCACCTCCCTCTCTTTTCCCAAAAGACCCTTTTCCAACTGTCTTTTCAAACCTGTAAAAGTAATGATGTCAAAAGGAAAACATGCAAAGGAAAACATGTACGAGACCTAAACATCATCTCACGAGCCTCATCCAAAAAAAAAAAAAAAAAAGTAGAGGGAAGGCAAGGAAGAATGCAAGGAAAATAATTTTTAAAAATTAAATTTACGAATGTAAGAACACCCAATTAACTTTCAAACAGTTGCTTTATCATAAAAATTCACACAGGAGAGTAAAAGTTTCCATCAAAAATTCTTCATTCATACTTCTGCAGAAGAAAATTGATTTTTCAGGGACACTTAGCCACAAACTGCAATGCCCAAGAAGAGAGTACATATAATAAAACCTATCCTCTCATCTTACTGCATCAGACACAAAAAAAGTTCAAATTTTTTCTTGAAAGCTTCCAAATCATGCATCACTGCTATTGCTAGTGTTTGATTACACAATCTTAAATCAATAGGAAACAACCAGAAATACTAATAGTTTCTTTAACTTTCTTTCTACTATAAGAAGACATGCAATAAATACAGCCTATAGAAATTGATCCAAGAGAGTGATCCAATTCTACTATTTCACTTGAAGAAAGTTAGGAGCATTGGATCACAGAGCATCTGTTGAAGAAAACTAAGGGAGAGCTGGGAGAGCAATCTGAAAGTGCAAATGTAGAAGTAGTTTTATAGCAACCCCCCCTCCATATCTTTCACTTCTACTTAAGTCTTTAGGCATTAGATCCTCTTTTCACCTATTTTATGATACTGTTTTGCAACACACCTTTTTTTTAAAGGAAAATAAGAACAGAAGCTGATCTTAGTCTAGGAACAGCCATTTAAAAAAAAAAGTCTATAAAGGGTTAAAAACAATCAAACAAGCAAACCCCATGAGATTATCTTAAAATACAGATCAGCAAGACCTTGCCAGTGGGATTTTAACTGGTGAAGTGCTCACAGAAGCTCCACTGCATCAATGGCAACATTTATATCAGCTTTTGGTATTTCTACTAACTTCCCATTAACCAAACAGGTGAGCTGATGTTAGCAAAAATGCAACTTTTTCCAAATACACCCTTTTGAGTACGAAAGCCAATCTGCTCACCAGGATTTGCAAATATGTGTATATATAAAAACTAAATAAGTAGTCTTAGCAGGGCCCTTATTACTGAGGTGAGGATTAAGCTACAACAGAAAGATCTTCTTCCCCAGCTTTTTGGTATTGTTTATTTCAGTTAGATCCTAAAATATTGTGAACCTGTCAAAAGACAAATATTTTTGGTAGACATTTGAATTGTTTATGAATATACTAAAACAACAAAACTGATATTCTGTTCAGTGCATCTAAATTCCCATGAGGACATAGTCCTTGTTCACAGTAAATACAAGACACCTTCCTCTGTGCTAGAAGTAAACTACTTAAGACATGATTAAGAGTATCCACATGGTAAATTATTTGACTTACTTCAGAGTAACTTTCCCACCTGGGCAAGTCCTAGGTTTCACTATATTTACTCTTCTTCATGTGTGTAGTTTCAGTGGGGTTTAAAAAGATAACTGCTATCTCTTTTGCTAGAGATATCTTCTTTTTTTGCTAGAAAATCTTTCTGATTTTACTAGAGCCATTTTCCCCTTGACTATGATGAACTAATTTTCTAAGCATGGCAGTTACTACTTTCCTTATCTGTGTTGCCTTGGAAACACAGGCAAAGATTAATTTTCTTAACCAGGCCGTTGATTTCCTCTCCTCTATATACTTATGCTATATTACAGCTGCAAGAGTTATGCTCCAATGAAACTGAAAGCTCGCTTTAATGTCATCAAAACAGTTGGTATCAGTAGGTGTTACTGATACGATACTTCCATTCCTATGCTTCATCCATGCTTGAAATACTAGCACAGAAAATAGATCAATATGCACATCCAAATCTTCAGAAATTTGGGGGAAATAATGCAGTTGGCAATTTTCAACTGCTTGACACCACAAGCACTTTTTTCATTTGCTAATTTACTTGCCTTTTGCAGTGTCCTTTCCTTCCTGTTAATAATATTATGAACATGAATAATTGGAAAACCCAACATTTAATCTTACACTCCACAGATTTTCACACTGGGTTGACTCTGAATTGGACACTGAATCTGACCCAGCACATGAAAGCAATTTGTGGATGACACTGACTATATTTCTATTTGAAGCAGAAAGAGTGAAAGACCTGGAAAATGCCAATATTTCTAGCTTCTCAAGTAGTTGCAAACAAAAGCTTTTTCTATGTTACCAGTTTAGTAAGCATGACTGAGCAACAGCTTAAGACTCCTTCCAAAATGCTGCATTTCAGAAACCTATTCTCTGACTTCTGTCAATTTGCCTAAAAATGATCATCTGTTCAGTGCAGAAGGCTACAGAGAAAAAACTCTGTGAATAATTTGAGCATCTACATCAGGTCCCCATAAAACAGTACAAATGTACAGAATTTGTACCTCATCAGTCCTAGCATGCCCAATGCCATTTAAGTCAGTAGAGTTAGCTGAAAATTTGCACCAAAGCTGAATTTGTCCCAAATATCACATCTTTAGTTTCATGGCTAGTGCTAGGACTTGTAACGATGAGTCACCAAATCCATTTATTATATGTTCACATTAAAAAACTGAGGACTAAAAAGGACAAAAAGGCATTAGGAAAATCTCTGAGATTTAGCCCTTATAGACCTACAGAATACACAGGGTACACAGAAACAAAATACAAATGCTTTGCTATTGATTTAGGGAGAGTAATGTATAGATGAGCATTTACATCAAGATATGTACGTAACCTTTGTCTGATGAGGGACAGCTGGAAGAACTAAGAGAAGCAAGGTAAACAAACATAAACGCCACTGCAAATCTAGTCCTATAATCTTGTAAAATGCAGGCATTAAGCACATCAGCGGAGCTCAAGAAGTTCAAAGTCAGTTAGCTATTTTTAACCAAGCAACATTAAACAGTAAGAGACATTATTCCAAGTAAAGGTTTATCTATTTTGACCTTTTCTAATGTAACAACTGATAATTCAGTGGGAAATAACAGTGAAGTAGATACCTATGTGTTCGCTTCTTGCACGTCAGTCTTACATCTTAAGAGCATGTAAGCAGAGACTCTAAGTGAAGCAAGGCAACTGGGAAGTTGCTTATCCTATCACTAGGAAATACTGTAGTCCAGATTTATAAATAAATTAAAAATTGAAAACCAATGTGAGGTTATTATTAAATAGAATCAAATGATTCTTTGATTTTTAAAACATAAGTAAACCCCCTATATTAGTGTGATATCTCTTTAATTGAAACTGGTGTTTAACCATAACGGCACACAGGGTAAAAGTGCTGCCTTTCAGGCAAATAGGATTTTAATCATCCAAATGAGTTTTTTATGAATGGTATTATGTACTTTGTGAAACAATCATACTACAGGATGATGTTCATACACTGAACACAGCACTTAGCGTACATGCCCCGCTCTTCATAACATTTCCCAATATAGTTACTGACATGACAATATCTCCGTGCCCTGCAATGCCCCAGGAAATAGAGACACAGAAAATACCAGTGCATTTTTATTGATTTAGAGACAGCAGTGGCAAACCAGCACTGACAGCTGGAGATGAATGTAACCTACATCTGGCAAGGGACACATTGGAAAAATAAGAGAAGTGGGGCTACAAAAACCCAATCTCAATCAGCTTTTATTGACCCTGTTGCATAAACAGACCAGTTTAGTAACATTAGTGTAGAGCTCTAGATGCATTTTGTCCTTTGTTTTCCAAAATGTCCAAGGGAGCAAAGGTACCAAGAATATTACATCCCAGCTACATGTGCAGCACAGCACAGGGCCAACCTTAACACAGTTAGAACACACAACAAGACTAGAGAGTAGCTGAATAATAGTCCAGGCATAGGGCTGAGCAACTTCTGGGGCAAAAAAAAAAAAAAAAAAAAATAAATACTCAAAAATTAATCTCAGGAAAAGAGCTTTCATCAGCTTCCACAATATTTTCAAATGCAAATTCTGTTTTTACCATGTGTTCCCTTATTACTTTTACCAAAGCTAGAGTCCATCATCAGTTTTGCTGTCAATAAAAATGGCATTTCTAAGCAGTTCTGTATGGTATAAGAGGTATTTCCTTCAAAAGGAGACCAGTAAAAAAAGCTTTTAAGAAGTATTGAGTTTACAAATGGGCATTTGGATAAGAAGAGGCTAACATTCCTAATTTAAAATGGCATGAAAGGAGATACAAACACAGATTGCATTATCTGAGGAGCAAGTTTATGACCAGTGCGGAGAGACTATCAATTAATTTTGTCTACTGCGGGAACGCTCATTGATCCAAAATCATACCAAACTGTAGTTAAGACACTCATATGGCCAGGTGTTAGTGAAAAGCCAAGAGCAGAAGTGGTAGTGATATTTATTGTTCTAGATAGTGACTATAACAGATACTAAAAAAAAAAATAATCTTAACATGCGGTCCAGCAAGTGGAGTTTGGAAGAGTCACTGCCACTATCTTACTAAGAGTAATGGGAGTTAACTCCTGACTAGCTGTAGCCAGCATGTTGCTGCAAGTAGGTAAGATGTTTGAAAATGGGCAGTGGAGGAGTTACATACAACAGTGCTGTGCATTATCCCCTGTTGGTAAGGAAATTAGCAGGAACACATCAGTAGCCATACAATTTATTTGATCAATCATGCATGCAAACTAGTTTAGACCTAATGTAAACATGGAAGAGATGCTCACCAGGCAGCTGCAGCAGGGAAAGGGGAGCACAAAGGCTGAGTTTTGCTCTTGCAGAGAGCAACAAAGTTTTTAATCTTAGCAGAAATTTGAACTGCAATGAACTGGCTGAACCTGATACAGAAATTACCCTTGTTTTCTGTGGACTTGGGTATATGCTGTCTTTATTTGTTAGAGACACAAAAGGTCTCAGACAGGAGAAGTGATTTTTTGCTTTATGACTGGAGAGAGCAGTGCTTTTCACCTTGTCCAGAAGTTCTTTGAGGAAGCTGAATATCACCTTTTTTAAAAGCATTCTTTTCATTACTTTCCCCTCATATTTCCCAGTGTTTTCGCCCTCCTGGTGGGACATGCATTCCTACTGACATCCATTCTGACTCATCCATCCACGACTGTTACAACACTGGCCACGTTTCACCTCAAGCACAAAGCTTAAGGTATGGATAAGTGTACTACAGCTTTTCATCATGAAAAAACAGCATGGGATGAAGCATTTCTAATGCATTTATTAAAAGGCACCTCTTTTTCCAACCCTGCAAGGACTACTACTGCTACTTTGAAGCAGGGTTTTAAAGCAAACATTCAGAGGCAGATTTTAGCCACATGACTATGGAAAATAAACATGGTTTTTAACCATTTAACCACAGCGCAATAATCTTAGAAAGAAAGAAAAAAAAAGCTATAAAAATATTTTCTCTGCTGGAAGGCTGTGGGTTAAAAAAGCAACACAGTGTCTTCCTGCTGAGAAATGAAGTTGTCTTCACGCTGCAGTTCATCTTTTTATTTCAACTTTTTTTTTCAGACTGGAAAGGCTGTTTATCCTTTCCACTGTTCGAAGGTGTGTTAAACATGCCAACTTACCTTTCTTTGTAGCTGCTGCACCTGCAGCCACTGTCAGAATTTTGCCTCAAACAAAAGCTGGCAAATTCTATTTCCTTAATCATCTTGCTGAGATACTTTAAGCATAAAGCACCAATTTCTTGGCAATATTATCATTTTCAAGAAATTACAGTAATGATTATTTGGAAATCAAATATAGATCACTTTACCTAGAAAGCAATCCTTGAGCCTGATTCTGATATTGTACTAATAAAAATTACCCTGGTAATAGCTCTTTAATGCTACTGACTGCTGGAGATCTGTAATTGACTCACACAAAGCACAAGATCATAATTAGGAATTTAAATCAATGTCACGACCAACTATCAGAGGATCACTTGTATATAACAGGTAGGCAATGTTTCGGCTTTTCAAGGTGCTTGGCATACACATTAGATAACACAAACAATAATCCTGTAAGGTGTAAGGAGCATTACTTACATATTACAAAGTGGAAAACAAATGCAGCAGTAAGAGCTAAAGTTTATGCACACTGAAGCACTATAGACAAGCCATGGTTCAGTCCCATCCTCTACAAACAATTTTAACTGTGCCCTCAACTGACAATTTCAAATAAATTTAGGCCAGCAGTAGGATGAAAACTCACCAAATTTCTAGGGTTTTGTCCTATTCTCATGTCACTCAACCATATAATTACTGCCACTGAATCTCTGGTGCTGATTCTTGTACAGAAAGAAAGGTAAGAGCTCAAAAAGCAAAATGGGAAAGGAGAAGGGAATCCACTATTTTATATTTGTGATCATTTAATACTGGAATACACAGCTCTTCTAAATAAGGGCAATTAAAGAAACTGAAAAGATTCAGAAACAGAATGGTGAAATTAGGAAGCCTTCCTGCCTGCAGTGCTAATGAGCTTGCCAAACAACTTTTCAACAGACCAAAACCAGCTAATTCCTCATTTGTGCTGACAGGAGCAAGCTCTTTGCATGCAAGCTCAAGCAGTCAACACAATGAGAAGCATGAGATTCTTTGCTTGCCATACCCCCTTTTTTTTCTTTCAGCAAGCAGCTGTAGGGTAAAAAGTCCATCAGCATTCATATCCTAGGATCAAGCCTGGCCCACCAGCATGGCTTCTCTTTCTGTGTTGCTGCACCTTTCAGGACTTGAGAAGAATTCCCCGCAACTTCCATCTTTGCTGAAATCCCCAAGAGAAGGACCATTCCTCCACCTTGCAACTCCCCCTGCACCAGTTGCCATCACTGCTCACAGCTTTTGCCACTGCAAGCCTTCCCCTTAGATTAGGCTTAGTTTATGGCACCTTCTCGCTGGCACAGTATGCTCCTGCAGTCATAATATCTCTTCCATACACTTCAAATAACTGCACTGACCCCTTCTCAGGGACTTTCTCCAATTTTTTTAAAGGCTTCCCTACCTGTAGCACACACGAGTATCTACCACTGCTTTGATGTCTTACAAAGTGACCAACAGCCCTGGCTTGCATTTGCTGTAAGTCATGAGACCAGCATTATAACCTCCCATCAAGCTGTGGCATTGACCGTTTGTAATAATTCATCCTACCATTTCCTCAGCTGCATCAAAATTCTTGTCTGTCAAATTTTAGAGGTTTTTGTATTTTCTTTAATTCTGTTTCTGGAATGAAAAAAGGCTACCCAAGAAACGACCTCAGATCCTACACCCTGTGGCAATCCTATGCCAGCATTCAACATATAATTCAGGCAGGTACACTGGCCAACAGACAACCTCAAAACAGAAGCTGCTGTGTATTTTACCTTTAATTTTCTTCTATTCTGTAGTGCCAAAGAGTTTTATGGGGTGCCTGTGGCTACAAATGCTGGAAGTAATTAGAACCCAGCTCTACAACTCCAAAAAGTTTTTACTTCTCTGGTCTTGAGCAAAGATGTAAAAATGAACATGCTAAAAAAATCAAATGAACATGGTCCTAAAAATAAGTATCAAAAAAAATCAGGTTCCTCACAAGTACTGTTGTTTGTAATTAGGTGGTATATTGTCATTGGGCACCCACTTACACTTTGGGAAAAGTCTTCCTGACTACACTGACTGCACAAATTTCAGAAGGATCTTATCTGAAAAACTAATACAAGAGCCAGAGCATGGAAGAACTTTGTGGAATTTACACCGATTCTTACTGTATTTTCATTTTTTTAGCATGCATTTCAGATAAGGTTGTCTTAAGATTTATGCATGTATTTTTACATTCATTGTAGCAAGACATCAAATTAACATGTGCATAAGTCTTTGCATTATTACAGCCTGACAGGAAGTGATACTTGCTGCCATACATTTTCTGGTGTGTGTATCTGCCATAGAATTAGATGGGTTCATTAAAAAGCCTATTTAAAAGCACATCACTTTCCATTAAGCTCTTTAACTGCTTTGATTATCACAGAGGTTGCGATTGTTTCATCCTTATTAAATTCTTGAGAACTTGTTCATGAGAGTATTTTAACAGAGGCTGACAAACTGTGAAGATTTCAAAGATACTCTAAGCATTAGATTATTTACATCCTTAAGAACACTGTGCTCCAGACAGTGAAATTAATTTGAACTGGCTTGCCTTAATTTTTTTTCCAGCTTCTCAAGAGATTTTGTTACTGGGTTTAACAATATCAAGCTGGTGAAGAACAAAGTACCACAAGATTTGTAGAACAATCTGTAAATCACATATAGAATAAAAGTTCAGGGAATTAGATCCATTTCAAATAAAGGGATTATAATGTGAATAAAGTGAAAAAAAACCTGCCAAAAATAGTGATGTTCTTACCAGACAGTAAGTCCAGACATGTAATTTGTTTTTGTTTCGTGAAATGTCATTGTAAACTATTATTTGACTACTTTTGCCAGCTATAGGTAGGGCTGGGAAGAATCTAAGAAGGTACACTCCTATACTCAAAATTGGATCAACTTCACCTAGCATTTGATATTGAAAGTCTGCAGAAGCATGCCATAATATCATATACATTTTAAAATTGTTCCTCTCCCACTAGGAAGAGTGTATCAAAGCTCTTTTACAGTGAGAGCTTCACCCGGAGCAGCAGCAGCAGCAGTCCTGGAGCCCTCATTTCCACTGCATTCCTTCATGCATTACGAATGGGGACTCAGCTCTTCAAGCTGCAAGAAACTTCTGACAATCAGCTCACCCCTTGCCTTTCACATAAGCAAGACACAATGGATCAATAGTGGCAAGGGACTCCTCTTCCCTAAGCGGCAAGGACTGAGGGACTGCACACATTCCTGTTGAGTGCAAGGATCAGCAGGGTCTTACTTGGTCTTATTTCTGGGAGAGGCAGGTATTCTTGACTCCCAGGTGCTGCTGAGGTTGTAACTACATTCCTTGCTCTTCAGCTGCTGACTGGCCGCATAACAGGAATAACAGACCTTTGTTTCAAGACCTCTGTGGTGGAGACATGGCAGTTTCCCAGAAAATCTGCTGCAAACTCATTTTTTCTTGATGTATTCTAGATTTCATGGACATGGAAAACAGAGTAGCACCTTTGCCTTTACAGCAGCTTTTTAGTCCTTGAAATTTCATGTTCTTTTTCGGTCTCCTTTTCTTTAAGCAACACAATCCTCATGTTTTTAGATTGCCTCTTACACCTTATTTTCCATATCCCTGATAACTCTCGTCACTCGCCTCTGGACTGTTTGCATTGGTCCACCTCATTCTTGTAATGCACACTTCAAACACTGAAAACTGAACATCTCTTAAGGCCTTGCCAAAGGCAAAAGCTTCTTCCCTGAGACCACTAAGCAAGTTTTTGCTATGCGAAAAAGAGAGCCAGACCTTGGGTTAGTTAGTTAGACTGAAGGAAAACAAAGTTATGATCAATCCTGTAGTGACAGAATGACAAAAAAAGAAATGCTAATATTGCTTTTCAGTTTCAGATTTCTATGATTAATCATAAGCGTATGAACATATTTTCAATAACTTGAAAGTATCTCATTAATTATCCATTACAAAGCATGTGTAATTGCAGATGGCATAGCTCAGTTTCACATATTCTGTGTTACATAACTATGATTATGGCGACCCCAAACTGCCACAACAAGATATTTACCACTCATTTCAGGCCAAATGTAAAAAAAGATATTGAGGCCTAAAGATGCAGATGGAAATCACTCAAATTATTAAAGCTAATTGAATTCAGCATGCACATACAAGTATGATCTTGTAAATAGCTGTAATGAAAAATACTATTCATTAGTTTTGGAATTATTAAATCAACTTTTTGAACAGCTACAGGAAAACAGGCACAGCAAGAACCAGGATTCACATGAAGACTTTCATAAAATCATCAACTCGGTGATTGGCAGTTGTCAAAAAGGATAGCCAAGTCTCGGGAGTTATTATGAAAGTAATACAGCATGAAACAGAAAATAACATTATGCCATTACATACATCCATGTTTTTTTCACACCAACTACTCTGTGAAGCTTTGGTGAAACATAAAACATTAAAAGTGGAAAAGGTTTATAAGAGAGCAATGAGGATGATCAAATGTATGAAACAACTTCCATATGAGAAATGGTCGAGTGGAAACTCTACAGCACAGAAAAGATTTGACTTACAGGGGATATTTTAGCTGATTATGTATTCTTGAATAGCCTGGAGGCAGTGAATAAGAATCAACTATTCATCTCATGCACTGGTTCTTGTGTTGGAAGAGAAACTGAAGCTAGCAGAAGTCAGGTTCAGAACAAACCCAAGGTTGTTCGTTCTTTCCAAAGCACTTGGTCAAACGTCTTTCAAACTTATGTAAATTTTGTGCATCTACAGCATCCTTTAGTGAAGAGCTGTACAGGTCTACCACAAGCTGTGTAACTAACTGCCTCCTTTTGTGTTTTGGCTGTAGAGTACTACTCAATCAAACCTCACATGAATGTTTTTCTGTACCTTTGTTGCCCTTTCCATTTGTTGCCTTTTCCATTTAATGGAAAACAAGCAAAAAGTTTACATGAGATAGCAAGGCAACTGGACAAATGCTTAGGAAAGAGCTGCAGTTGGGATAACAAAATTGACAAATCCCATCAGCCTTGCCTGAAAATGGCTGGGGGGGTGGGAGAGTACACAGGGATAGGCAGGAGGAAGAGAGGGAGAGGGAAAATTATGATATATACTTACCCTATTTTTACTTTTTTCTTGTCATCCAGCAGCTTCTGGATTCTGTCCAATATGAGAGTCAAAGTAGTGGGCCACACAATACCTTAATCTGAATCAGCATGTCCATTCTCATGACACCTAAAATCAGAGGCATCTGATTTTAAATTATTTTAAAAATAACAATTTAATGTACTTTTACCCAAAAAAAGTGTGCAGCATTTACTGTTCTGTCTTAAGGTGATATGCTTGGAGCACCATGCTTAGTGGTAGCTAGTAATTAATAATTAGTAATTGGTAAACAATTATTGATAGCATTGGGAATCTTGCTGTACACTTTATAATTTATCAAGATGTTTTGTGAAGATGCGTTCTCATGACTAAGTTTTCCAGGCTAATTTTTTCCTTCAGGACGCCTGTAAGTTTGCCATGATGACTCACTCCTGTTATTTATTCTTCATGCTAAGGGTAGAGCTGTTTTGTGAGAACAGTTGACCAGACTGATGGATTATCATCAAGATCAAAGCAAAAGGGGATGGAATGCTCCAAACTTTCACACAGTTTTAATGCTATTAGACAAACTGCCCATAAACTGATCTAAAAGACAGAAACCAAGTCACTCCAGATTTTGGGGTATGTCCAATATTCTGCCAGACAGATGTTGTTAAGAGACATCTTGCTCCCTATCTTTGATATAGCAAAGGCCAGAAATGTGTGATTTTGTGTTGTAAAAAAACTGATAAGCACACACAGATGCTTCCTGCTTTATATTGCCAGGGTTTGAAAGAGCCCGCAGTATCAGCAGTAAGACCTGACATTGGCAAATAAACTCTTTTATCTTTGCTGATATTTTGATTCCTTTGATCCTCTTATTTCAAATCTGGATCCAAAAATTCCCAATTTATCTTTATTTTAGGCTCCATTGAGAGAAACCAATCTTTTAAAATCCATGAAACTTCTGAGCAGTGATGAAACATTGTATTCTGAAAACACTTTTTCAAACCCAGCAGCATTCAGAGGGCAAGGCTGGGCTCAAGAAAAGGACTACTGTCTGTGCTAGCATTTTTAAACAAAACGTCATTCCCCATTGTAGCAATATAGGCTCAAAGCGTGTTGACCTTTTTTGCCTCTAGCCCTGCACAAAACAGGTTCATTTCAATTACTGGACAAGCCTTATGGATCTTAGTACTCTCCTGTTCAGATTTACTCTGCCATTTTCACACCAAGAATTTCCATATTCAAAAAGGAGTGTGAACCAATGTTTCAGTGGTTTTCTATCAGGAAATCAAACACTTTTGCTCAGTTCTTACATTTGCAAAGCCATTTGCTACATTAGATTACATGCCTATCTGCTGCATTTATAAATTCCTTCACATGGCAATATTTGGGGACCAGCAGGATGAAAACTTTCTGTAGACAAACAAGCTCCCTATAATCAGGAAGCTAGTAAAACTTTGCTGTGGAACAACAACATAAGCTCTATAAACACTTTTACATTTCAAGACTGTGATAAACAAACAACAGAATTTCTAGATTTAAAAAAAGGAACAACTAACAGGTCAAAGTTAATGAAAAATATATTTACTGAATGCCCTTTGGAAACTTCCTTCCTGTGAGACTGCACACAGAGTCACCACCAATCATTCACAGTAAGCCAATTGCCATTATATACAAGTCAATGGTAGCAGCATGCACCTCATAAAACAGAGGCTGTAAATTAAATTCTTACAAGGTTTCATCAGATTCCTTTATTTATAAGGAGACTAAAACAAGTGCACCAAGCTTAAAACCCTGAGAAGCAAGACCTTATTTCTAGTATAAACATCAGCAAGTGACATCACAGAGGAGAGGCTTCACCGCAAATCCAATTTACACTGTCTGATCTTCTGCAGAGACAAGCACTCTTAATTCCTGGAGAGGTAACCTCAAAGCAGTTTACGAGGCCGATCACCTTGTCTTTGTAGGCCAGCCCATCTTTACTAGCCCCAAGAATTGTGATACTAACCTTATGTGTAAATTTGGGTCACTTGTATTTTGTCTTTGTGATTACACACACTTCATTTATTCCACTTCATGGAAAAGCAAAGTGTGCATGGAGACCAAGAGCACCTCTCTCAAAGTAGAGAAGTAGGAAAGGGCTGCTGAGAACAGCAGAGGAAAAGAGATTTACCTGTAAAGATCATTTAGTAATGAAGTAACAGAATAACGTAGTCTGGCAACAGAGCAGATGTTAGCAGGAAAATAGATTGTATGGTATAATACTTTTTCACAGAATGCATGATGTTTTACATAGCCTTTTTATGCAAGTGTTGTGCATTATTATAGCAAACTTAAAAGCTTAAAATCTGATTTTTTTTCTGAGCTGCAAACACAATATTTTGCCACACTATTTATTTAAACTACTGTAACCAAAACTGTTGCTTGCTGTGGCCAGACACTTAGGAAACACAGCAGTTCCCAAAAGTCTGCAGAAAGGTTTATTTTTTCCTTTGACTACTCAGACAGTATTTCCTTTTAGCCCTGTCATACTGCTCTTTCCACCAGATGGTTTGCTGGTTCTTATTCTAGCTAAGAAGGATTTAACCAGCTTGAATTAATCCTTACAGTTGTCATCAACTAAGTGTTAATGCTCTGACACTGATCTAATCCTTTGGGATTTCTTTCCTCTCTGCACCCACCATGCCTTTTGGAAAGGGAGGGAGAAGAACACTTGTGGTGTTGAGCTGACAGAGAACAATGCAACTGTGCTCCATTTCAGCAACAAGGTTACAGGTATGCACCAGGCACTGCCTGGGTAACCTAACCAGGTACATTCATATGGTAGATATGAATGACTGGGAAAGAGCTTATCTTACATTAGGAAAACTCAATAACTTAAGCGATTATATGTGAAGCAGAAGCCAATACAAGTGTAAAATCTTGCTAATTTTTTTAGTTTACTGAGGCTATTTAGTGTCTTTCACAATATCCTAGTCTTTTTGTTTTCCTTTTTTAATATATTCCTTTTCAACTTTCAAAACTAGAGTCTCTTTTAAAATTGCTTTATCTCTGTTCTCTTTCCTTCTAGAATCCGAATTTCCTATTGTACTGCTGAGATTATGAATCCAATACACCTGCATGCCCTCTGTATGCATTAAGAACAACTCTTTGAATTTGGGTCATTAACGTATCACTAATCTCTGGAAACTAATTATAAAGCACATGCCCAATTTACACTGACCTTTTCACCATGTGACTTAGAATCCAACTAAACAACTGACAGGCTCTTCCTTTTCGCTTCCCACTGTCCCTTGGGGAAGGCAGGATTACTAGGTGTTTCCAGTAACTACAGGTATCATTTGGTGGGCATTTAACATTCTGTAAGAGATGGTAACATTTGTCACTTGTTTATCAAGAGAAGTTAATATTCAGGAAAAAAACCCAAAAGATTAGAAGAAGCCTCTTTGCTACTGATGGAGCCCCTTTATGGTAAACGTTGCCCCCAGAAAACATTTTAGCTCCTTCGGCAGGGTGCAGCATTTCAGCTACAGATAGCAATCTGGGAAGCATCTATGTATAAGCAAGATGATTATTCAGGGCCAATGTTCCTGCTATCCTTGCAGGAAAGCTATGCCTAACAGAGAAATTATTTGGACTATTATGTTTATATCAGAAACCGTTTTCTGGAGGAGTGATTTTAAACCACGTGGTGTCAGATCTGCTTAATTGTGACAAAATCTCAGCAAAAATGGGCAGTCTGCCACCCCCAGATTTGAAAGCAGTTGTATTTGAAATTTTTTGCAAATGCTTTGATTGATAGGTTTATAATCTTCCCTAGGTAAAATGCCTCAACAGCAATCAGACAACCTTAGACATGCTAGCTTTAGTAAACTAAACATGAAGTAACTTAGCAGAATTTAGGCTGTGATCTCACATGCACTGAATTTAATAACCATCCACAAGTATGAAATTAATACTTTTAGATGTTTGCAGGCTGAAGTTTTTAAATAAACATTAACAGGTATGGAATGAGCAATTTCAAAAGAAAATATAAGCCTTCTCTGATTATGGCTGGGCTCCTGAAAGAGTCATTCACATTTCCAATTTTATCTTTTATGTCAGTTGTTTTTTTACTTTTTGCATTAGCATTTTAAGGAGCATAACCAAAGTGTTTTTACAATAGAAGTATATGTTTATTCTACATTCCTGCAATGTTTTCAAGAAGAGGCAAAGGAATTTTTGCTCAGGTTTTCTAACACTAGTTTTCAAGCAGCAACAGGTCATGCAGGACTTCTGCCCAAAAATGAAGCGGGTGAAAACATGTTGGTATAATGGAAACTTTAGCAAGACTGCAGCTGCTATGACCAGCTTCAAGTATTAGGGTTTAGGTTATATTTATATTTCTATAAGTATATGATTTCCAAAGTCCTCTCCTATCCCTCCACATGTTTATACATGTTGGATAGTCCCTCTTTGTTGTATGCCCTGCTTTAACTGGACCACTTTTTTCCCCACTGCAATGCTTGGGCTCTGGCCTCTCATTCCTCCCACAAAGGACAACACAAACAAACACAACTTTTCAATCCAATTCTGCGAACTATGGCTCCTGAATTTATGTAGCATAGTTAATTTTAAGCACACTCTTGAACAGGGATACTAGAAGATAAAAAGGTAACACAGTCACAAATGGGGGGAAGGTTTAGTGTGCTAGTACCGGTTTTGTTATCCATTTTCACATTACACAGAAGTTTGTTGTGTACTTTTAGCTCAGACTGACTTTTTTTCCTCCTGCTGCTCTATTCCAAATATACCTTATGATGCAAAGATCCTCATTCAACTGGGGTTAGGCTGAGACCAATTTTGGTGGCTGGAATCAGGCTGGAACTGTTAAGACTGAACATTTTTAGGTCTGAAATCCCTTTTTCCTTCCTCATGTAATAGAAAGTTTGTTTGAAGTCTGGAATTGGCTCTCCCATCCTAGTTTGTGCATTCAAGGGCCTTTTATTAGTGAGCAGAAGCTCAGGCAGGGTTTGCCAGGGCCCCAGTAGGCCCAGTTTAAGAGAAATGATTATTCACATCGTTATGGGTATGTCTGCGGTATCTGCATGAGATACACAAATGCATGAGCTGCAAGCACAGCCTTTCCTCTCATGCTACTGATCCCTTTTTCCTAAAAGTTGAAAGTATAAATTGAAGCATTAAAAGGAAAATTGGGGTTTTGGTCTGCCCTCCAATTTTCATTCCCCCTACTGTAATGGAGATATGAATGGCCGTTGCAGCACTACCTCTTCTGAAACACCTGCAGCAAGAAACGTGGTTTGACTAAAGCTACATGACCTTTCATAAAAAAAGCCCAGTGATGATGCTTAATTTACCCCAAAATTAACAACAGGCTGTTCTTGGGTGGGAAACCCCAGAAACTCCAACTCTGGCGCCCTTTTCAGCACTGCAGCCCCCATGCAGCAGTTAAACCCACCTCCAGCCCCGTGTCTGCTGTGTTTTTGCATTTCTATCATCCAGTGTCAACTGCATTGCAGATTTGCCCCAAATTTGCCTTGCCTTGGCCACCTGGGCATGTGGCTGTCCTTCTGTCACCTACCTTCTTCCCTCAGGTAACTGTGTCTGCCATGGCCGATGAGCTGTTAGACTTTGGCCCCTGAGCAGCCAAAATGGCTCCAACCAGGCTGTCTCCTGAGGTGGGGACAGGCGGGGCTGAGGACAACACGGACACCACAGGGCCTGTGGGGAAACAGCCCTGGGCAAAGAGGAGGGATGGCACGGTGATGCAGCCGGTGCTGGGGGAGGAAGAAGCTCTGCCATTGTGCAGACTCTGAAGGGGGCTAAAACGGATGAGGGAAAAACTACCCTAAGCCAGAAAGGATGGGAGTGACTGTTGATGAAAGGCCATTTGGTTCCCTGTGGGGAGCAACCAGAGATTGCGGCCTGAAGGAAGATGAAGAGAGACTTTATGTTTTAAAATGGCACCTTTCAGGTGCCCTTTCTAACCCAAATCTCCTCCCAGTCTGAGGAGGCAGAATCGCTTTGGGAGGCCCCCCCAACACCCCACCCCAACAGCATTGCCCCCTCCCCTCAGCAGGGCTGGCCGCCTGGGGCGAGGGCCGTGGGGGGCCATGGTGCTGGGGAGGGGCTCCACAGGGCACACGTGATGGAGGAGCTTCTCCAGAGAAGGGAAACACGTCCCCGGCATCAAGGCAACCAGGCAAAGGATTCACACTCTGGCTAAGTTTAAAAACATTGGCAATTTGCTCAGATGAAGACACAGGTCCTTGCAGGAATGTGAGTTTCACAGGAAAGCAGACATGCTTCAGGCTGTCCTGTCTGCCGGGTTTTAATTAACGATGTCTTCCTTCCACATTTCCCTGTGAGTGATGTGTTGATCGAGTGCTGCCATGGCAGTTCCTGGGAGGGAAGCTCCCTGCACAGCCTCCATACAGACACGGCAGAGCAACTGATCGATAAGGCTGCTCTGCCCCCCTCAGCCTCTGTGCCATGGCCCCGAACCCTCCCACCACATGCGTGTCTCTATGTGCAGATGGTGTGCCTGCTGCTGACTGATGGGTGCTGATACCAACCTGTCCTAAAACGAGTGCATTTTCCCCCTTATTCCAATGAATGATAGAGTAGATGATGGGTCTCGTTCAATGTCAACAGTAGGGACAGTTCTACCTAATCTATAATTAAAAGCATTTCCAGTCCTTAACAGTTGTTCAACAGATATGATTAGTTACCTACTACCTCTAGTTTAATCATCCATAATGTCAATCGCTGTCAACTTATTTTATTCATGTGAATAGGCTTATGTAGATATTCGCTGTACCTCTTGCCACTGAATTCCCCCTGTGTGCATTAAATATTGTAAGCCTATAAAGAAAAACTAAACAGTAGCAAATAATCACATTGCAAATAATCACAAGAATTGATGCTGCATCGAAGTTATTTCATCCAGCACTGCAGAAAGCCTGGGCCAAACAGCTCGAGTCTTTGTGGCAATAGCTTTGTCTGATAAAATGTTGTTGACTGACTGATTGATGTACAGTGATCTAACATTTATGATTTCTCCGAGGTAGTGATGGAAATAGCATTCCCGCTTAGGAATATTACCTTTTTGTGGTAATGCCCCGTCTCCTTAGACTGAGTTCCTAACACTTGTTTGTCTCTGCTGTGCTCCAGATGTTGAGCAGATTTACTTTGGTTAAGTACAGTACATAAAGTTATGGCCTTGATTCTTATACCCTAAAGACTGTTAATTAAAAAAATCTACTCATTAACATTGCAGCATTATTTTGCATGATGTCTATGATTACCTCTGCTATTACTCAGGACAAGATCTTGTGTAAACCTGTGTCCCACAATTAATAAGATAGTAACTCCTGGTCAAGAAAGAGAGCCAACAATTATTTTGTTCATATTCTTCACTGAATGCCCTGACATGTACACCTGCTCATGTTAAATACCACTACAGTTATGGTCTTTTATTCAAAGTAAGTATAAGTGTATATTTTTTTAACTAAACATGGAGATGTGGCTAGAACATGTAGTTACTAAGATTCTTGGTCTTGTTGTAACCTGTAACAATCACCATACTTTCCAACAGTCTGGTTTAATGTTTGCTTTTATGAATATTTTCCCTTCTGCTCACTAGTTAAAATAGAAACAGAGTTCACCGGTGCTAGTGGGTGCATGTTGCGCTACACACTGCCTCATCTTCTGTGGCAAGAGGTAAGAAAGGGGACAAAGGAGCACACGTGCAGGATTGTACACTAAGGAAAAAAAAGCACACAAACATGGAAAAAGATATGTCCTCATGCTGCAGCCTCCCTACTTAAGCAGCCTCTGACAAAAAGCAGAAGAAAAGACTTGACAGAGCAGTTTGCTTCCCTGCAGGGGGGACAAAGATAAAGCAAAAAGAAGCAGTGGAGCTATTTCTGCACTGATGAGAGTTAAAGATTGTTTCTCTCAACCGTCCCTCATCAGAGGAAGTTTTGGAGAAGACAAGAGACAGTAGACGTCTTCTCCATTAAAACCACCAACTTGATCTTTACATATTGATTTAATGGATGCTAGCATAAAGGAAACAGAAATCCTGCACTCTGTATCATAACTCCCCTGTCTGAAAAATCTCTGTGCCTGGCATAGCCGGCAGAGCTCCAGGACAGCACAGCACTTCATACTCTTCTGTTCAAAAAAATCCAGTGGACTCAATAAATATTGTTTGATTTAAACATTTTCCCAGACCTCTGTCCTTTCTCCCCTCACTAAGGCTTGAAATAGTCTCACAACCTCAGTGTCTGTTCAGGTTGGTAAGTCCCACGTGGCTCTGGACTAACCAGCTACCTGCAGGACCAGAGCTACCTAAAGCCCTTTTTAGAGGTTCTCGGCCAAAAAAATCCCAGGTAAATTAAAACATATGTTTATTCTATATCCCACTGCAGGTTCTATTAGGAAATTGCAAATTTATTCTGGTGAAATGTGCTGTAACTTAACCGGGTCAGATACCTTGTTTTCTGAAGTTAACAACAGGCTTTTACATCCATGGCTTTATTACAGGAATCTAGAGCTCTGCTTTCAAAGGAAATAGCTTTAGGCTGCATCACATGTTATACCTCCATATGGTGATAGTTATAAAACCCTTTTCTTAGACATATCCAGGAAAACTCAGAGTTGCTGTCAAGGCTGACATAACAGTCTGCTTTATCTCCTTGGTGGATGAACAGACTAAAATAGCCTTTTTCTTACAGAATGCTAACACAGTTCTGTTTCTATATATAAGCCTATGGATTTATTGCAAATCTGCTGATAAAACTAGCACTACAATAACTTCTGCAGACTACTTAGTGACTTTTTTCCCCTTTAGAAAATTTGAATATACTGCTAGTACTCCTCATTTTAAATCTTTTTAAAAGTTGCTTTGGAAAACAACTTTTTTTCAGTACACTCTGACATTTCCTAATTTCACAAGCATCTCAGAAAACAGACACTAACCAGACAATGCTAAATCACGTATCTGGGTTGAACCTGTCAACTAGAGAAGTGAAATTAAAGTTATATATATGCCTTAACTTATCAAATGTCCATCTAATAATACTGTGCCCAAATCAATTGCCAGCTTTGTTAGCAGTGGCAATGTCTAACCCTGCCTGGCCAGAATTTAATCTGGTGACCAGCTTTCAGAAGGCTGCATACCACTGCCAGTCACATGAGCTATGCTGGTTCCCAAACACCTTCCTGTCCTTTATGGCTTTGCCTGAAGCATTAGTAAATCTTCCTTTTAGACACATATTCTGCATACTGTTAATAACTGATGGTATGCCAGCACCCTTCTCCTCACCTATTTCCAGTTCTCCAAACAAACCTTTATGCAAATCTTTTTTTGTAACCTGAAAATGATCTTAAGGGTCTCTTCCAAGCTAAATGATTCTATGAAAAAAGGAAAAAAGGGGGGTTATTTATGGTAAGATTTCAGCAGGTTTTCTTCTACTTTCTCTTTCCAAATTTCTTCTTTCACTCTGCTATAGTTACTGGCAGGTTCTAACTACTTCTTCACTGTGGATGCAAGTTTGAGATCTGATGTAATTCTGACAACAATAGACCACACCTTTCTGTGGAAAGTTTCTAAGGTGTGGTAACAATTACTGTGTCTTGTGCTTGGAGGGACGGGTAAATAGGTAAAATGCAGCTGGATTGGTAAATGCTATTGTATAATGCACCCAGTCTGAGCTCCAATGATCTAGTAATGCAATTTTTTTTGGTTTTTCTTAAAGTTCTTCTGAGTAAGCTTTTTTTTCTGGAGCACATTAGATTAACATAGGCTTTAAATGTGAGAATCTTCCTTTAACACTGTTCAGCAACTGTTTTCCATTTCGTCGTGATTAGTAAATGCTGGCCTAGATATGCCAAAACTAGAGCAAAACAAAGGCGAAAGAAGCCTTCGATAAAGACAGAGGGGACAGGTACTGTGTCTTGTTTTCTCTCTCAACAACTTGTTTTCTGGTGCTCCTTTCTTTTTGGATTTTTATGTGGGTTTTAGGGGTTGTGGGGTTATTTTAAATGACTTAATTTTCCCTAAATACAGAAGATCATACAATGATATCACATTCACAGGCAGTTGTGCTGGCCATCACCTCTACATGCTTAGATGAGATGTAAGTCTGCACAGAAAAACCTTGGTTAGCCAGACATCCGAATCAGACTGAAATTCAGGAGGAGGTGGGGTGGGTGTTTGCGTGTCAGATCTGGTATAGTGACACTTGCATTCTCCTTTATTACTCATGCACTGACTACCTAGAAATCACTTTTAATTCAGATAATTATACTGCTGTTCAGCTCTGATATTTTGCTTTTAATGCTCCTGTATCTTGCTCACCTCCATTTACTAAGGTGGCATTGCTTTTTAGGAAGGGCAGTTTAAAAACTGTCACAGAAACTGCAGCTGAGCTATCCAGGAAAGTGCAGGATGGTCCCTTCCCTAAAAACATCAAGCAGAATAAAAATAAAGAACAGATCTGGCAGCACAGTTTGCATTTCCCATTATTATTTGCACTGTCTGCATGTTGGAGATGGCAAGAGAAAATAAGGCTGCTCTGAAATCTCTTTCCATTGCTCCTGAGTAGTCTAGTTTGTCTGTATATCCAAATCTCTCATTATTCAGACAGACGCTCCTACTATTCTCACCTCCTTGCTTTGTTTATCCATGTAGCATGATTGAGTACATTTCTCCCTTACCATGCAAGTAGGTGTTATGATTTATGCTTTGTTTTCTTAAATAACCTCCTACGACAGACTCCTTATTCAAAACACAATCATCTGCACTGCACTTTTATTTTTTTCACAGGCATTAGATTAGGTACCATTCACATTGTCATTTCTCTAACCCCAGAAGAGAGGCAGCCCGGGTAGAACTGAGCAGTACTTACTCAGTACTTACTGAGAGCTGCCTGTGAGCCACAACCTCGATGTAAAAAGCTGACTGAGGGGCCTTGAAGAGAAAGGAAGAGTTCAGCCTTCAAACATCTTCACTCCTTGTCCTTTTTACTGAAACACTTCGGAGTAGAAATACTTGTCCCTCTGGAATAGAACAGAAATCACATTTCCACCTGGCCAGCACAAATCATACATTTTTAGCCCACGCCAACCTGAGTGTGAACTGACAACTTTATAGGTGAAAGTAATAAAATCTCATCTTTCAAACCAATGATTCTTTACCATCGAACATTATATTTTCAACTACTGGATAGAACTAAATCATTGTGTTTCGCACATGTCTGCCCATAGCCATTTCAAGTTGTAAGTACTAGTGCTGATCTGTGACTTTGCTGTTTTACAAGTCAAAATGAGAGAAATCTTCCATGATATGGTACAAGAATTTCCAAACCAGCTAAAAAATATGTACCTTTGTAGATGAAAAAAAGTATTACGTAACTTCAGAGAAAAAAAGAATACTTACTTGACAGGTACTGCTGAAATAAAGCAGAGTAAATACAGGAGGACTAGTACACTGTACTTACGATTGGACACACTCCTCGATTAGATCTGCTGTTTCCCAAATATATGGATAGTATTTACATTACAGATTAATTATACTTGCAGTGAAAACATTCTGAAAACTTCGTCACTAAGTAAATATCTTAAGCTAAATGTTTAAATTAAATTTCAAATTCTTTTGTCCAGTTATATTTCATCATGCCCTACTGGGAAATATTTTTCTATTAAACATCTTTCTGAATTGGTTTTGTTCTGCTTCATTATTCTTAAACAATCTCTAGAGGAAGTTCACCAGATAGGGATTTATCATGTCTTTCCAAATAAAAATGCCTCTCCTAATCTCTGCTGTCATAACAGTCACAAGGTCTCCCAGCCCAGTTAGAGTGCATGTTGTAAGAAACAAGAAAAATATTGTACTTACAAGCTTATGAACTTATAAATTTATGAGCACAAAGAGACAAAACTAATCTTAATTCAAATACCCCATACAGCTTTCCTAAAAAAGATACACTCTGCCACAGGTCAGTGCAGAGCTGTATGTGGGAAGCAGACATTGAGATAAAGTACTTTTATTTCCCTGCTCTTCATCTTCGGGTGAAGCCACTTGATCTCCTTTATAGGAGGCCACTTTATACTCTCGTGTATAAAATAGGGAAGACTCAAGTTTACTCTGAGTTTGCCATATGTAGAGGCTGTTTTGTAACACAACCTCGTCCAAGCCCTCTGGATTCGAGGAATGACAAGAAAAGGTTGTAGTAATAAGGCAGAAATTTTTCTTCTGATAGAAAGACCCAGCAAGTTTATATTGCTTCATCAGTATGAGACAGCTTCTACTTAACTAAAACATTTCTAACCCAAGCTACATTCATGTTTTTTATTTGTCCTGGAATCTGGACCCTTCAGCCTATCGCAGATCTGTTTTTTCAACATATAATGCCATTAAGTTAGACACCTCTGTTCTCTGACCATGTGAATTAAATTATATGTAGCACATAACATCCTGCTTGCTTCAAAAATCTAAGAGCTCTTCATCTCTGTGTTAGTTATATTTAAGTCACTGTTATTATAAAAATGGATATGTAGTTGAAAATGGCTCATGCAAAAAAAAGAAAAAAAAAGGCCTTCCAGAAATGATGCCCAAAGACATAATCAGAGCCCTTAAATATCTATATTTCAGTGGGTTCAGTGGAGCTATAGTGACTTAGATCTTAGGCAATTCTTTTTATGGTAGTCAATGATCAGAAAATATTTCTGCATGTTCACTAATGCTTCATCACTCATTCTTTACAGACTATAATAGTTTATTTTTCAATTTATACTTACGAGTTTGGTCTCAGGAGGTTAGTGGTATTTTCTACATATTCATATAAGCTCTTAGTTTCATAAATGTAGTATCATGAATAATTGTCATCACCCAAGAGGGATGTAAAGTCTACAAAGTTCTTTTTAAAAAGATTGAATAAACCCTTTCTTACACCAGGGATTTCTTGGTTTTAAGTGTTTCCAATTAATTACTGTTGCCTAGTAGATTCATAAGCTATCCAACATTTCCTGGAGAGATGTAGAGGCAGAATTCTTTCAGACAAGCACATCCAGAAAATAACACTTGCTTACTACAGATAATGCGTCCCACTGACTGTGTTAACAACTAATGTTTCTTACATCTTGAACAATTATAGTCCTGAAAATATTTACAACTTTTTTTATCTCACCTTCTTTTCCCCCTTCTCCCATGGTGTCATATGAGATCTGACTGTGTATCACTAACTTTTTGAAATGTCCTGGATATAATTTGGAACCAGGCTGTTTTCACATGAAATTATTTTAATGGATTTTAAGTAAGAAGCTCTTACTCCATCTACTAAATATGGTTTATGTTAGCTTCACCTTTCAAACTGCCTGAATGCATGAAGTGTCCTGAAAATTTACAATGTATGTACTATGAGGTGATACCTAATTTAGTTTATGCTATGAAAGTCTGATCCAGTTCCCATAGAAATAAACAAAAAACATTGTGCTGACTTAATGAAAATTGGATTCAACTCTAAAAGGGTAGGCCTCTGCTTATATGAACAGAAAGGAGAATATGGTATTTCTTTCAGTGTTTAAAGTGAGAATGAATATTCAGGAATCTCTTATCAGAGAGAAGGAGAGGGATCAAGACATAATACCAGTGAAGTCAGTAGAGATAAACCAATATAAATGCTTTCAGATGAACTGTACCATTCTGACAAATGATGCAAAACCATAGTAGCTGTTACAGCCTCAGGTTAACATCAAGACACAAAATAAAAATGTTTCACGTGATAGAGATTCTACTGGATTTATGAACACAACAACATATATTTAGCTCAGCATTTTCACTTTTTCATTTTATACTTGCATTTATGATCTCATCTAGGTTTCCTACCCCTGTTTTCTTAGCGTCATAAACCTGCTATACTCCTTGCTGAGGGACTTTGTGCGCTGTTACAGATTCTGCTTGGAGAATATATGTTTCAATCCCCATGGAGCACTGCATCAGTGCTATAAGCTGGCTTTTTGTTTAACTCCTATGCTACAGCTTTTGTATTTTGCAAATAGTACTTCATGTAGGGATAAAGAGCTCCCTGAAAAAACCCTTGGTGACCTCAGTAGAGGTGCAGAGGTCTTCCTGTGCTCTGCATACAATGCATTGGAGAAAACAGTCTTCCTGAAGTTTCTGGCATGCTGTTCTTGCTCCCTTGGATCTTCCAGAGGGAAGTATAGCAGCTGAGAAAGTTGAATTATTCTGTGCCATTAAGACTGTGTGTGACTGAGCATTTGGGGCTACCTGTAATTAGCTATGAAACTCTTTCTGATAGCTTCCACATAGCATGGACCAGACTGAAGCTGTTACCACTTGGTGAGTGTGAAATGAGGTGGCACCCATTTGTTTCCTCCTTATATAAAACTCCCTGCAGCATTAATCTCTAATAGGATAATTACTGTGTATCTAGATCAACCCTGTAATAAAGCTGGTCCTTAGAATGTGAATAATCATCACCGATGAAACACTGATGCAGAATCTATTAAGGCTTCAAATGCTTTTACACTTACAAGACAGAGCAGTAAACTTATCCAGCATCAGGATTTTTGGAAAATCCTGCTTAAAGACTAGTAGCCACTACTGAAGAAAATAACGTTGCTGAGCCTACAGTCAGATTATATGCTTTCTCTAGTTAATCAATCTGGTTTTGCAAGTGAAAGAGTGTATCAGATGTTAAGTCCAGCTGTTCTTTGGTGGGACAATTCCCATAACTGGGAACTACAAAGAGAGAAATAAATCACATGTTCAACGTTGAGGTTCTTCATTAAAAAGGCTATACATTAAGCATGGAATATAATTATTAATTTTAGAAGAAAGGCAAATGAGACACTATTAGTAAAGACAGTGAATAACATAGCTGAGATGTATTTGATTAATACATTAGCAGTAACAAAATAATCCAAGTCATGTTGATTTTCCCAGCACTAAGTAACCTTAATTAGATTCTACTTCTCTAATACAAATATATGTGTTTACCACAGGGCAGCTATCCATTATGTTGAACAGTAAATTTATGTGTTTATTTATCTAATTCTTAGTATTTTAAAAATAAAAGTTAAGGTAAAGTAATGTTTTGTATTTAGGGTCTGTTCCGCAGCCCATTGGAGTAAGATGCAGTCTCCCACTGAATCCCCAGCACTAAACTGAACCTTATTAATGTGAGATGTTTCGTACTGGGCAGCATAATTGCTCTCAGGTCTGTCTGCCATCCACTGCAATATTGTATTTACCACCTTTCCATAGGTGAGAAAGTGAGTACCAAAATTATGACTCAAGCTCTCTACCATGTTTTACAGCTCCATATTGCCAGGAGGTTGTGGAGAGCAGCAGTGACCAGGAAAGATTTGCTGCTGCCCAACATTCAGCAGCCCTATCTCAGCAAAACCTGAAGCAAAGGCAAATTGCTCTGAATTCTCCTACTTGCATAAGGCCAGTAACGAATTTTTTGCCCACGGATGTTGTGTGCGGTCGAGCCAGGGACTCTACTGGTGCTTCCCAGCTGTACTGTGTCTTTTTCCTCGTCAAGGGGAGAAGGGTGGCCAGCCTGATACTGCTGACTGTGCAGCTCCAAGCATCTTCCATCTCTCTTTAGCAATGGCGTGCTGCCACTTGACTGAAGACCCAAACACCAAATAAACTGTTATAGGGTAAAGAGGGACAAGGTAAGAGTTAACATGAAACATTTGAAATCATATTCTCCTATTTGCAAATTCTTCATATATTTTGCTCAATAAAAATGATTTGTGAAGGGAAAGACCTAATAGCTGTTTGTAAAAGTGGCAGTATTTGTTATCACTGTGAAATAAAAGCAAATCCCGAAAAAAGTAAAATTATCTAAATTATGAGAGACGTGGTTGAACCCCACAGTGGACATTTAAAATAGTAAATATTGGAATGAAGCAACCAAATGAATAATGCCTTTCTACAAAACACTGCTCATAATAACTGACATTTTCAGTCTCTATTTTAACGCCTCGTTATATGTTGAAAACTACTGCCACATTAAAATATAAATTTCAAATTTGAAATGTTACAGAAATAATTCCTCACTACCTTGAGGAAAGATGTTAACATCAAACAAAATTAACCCACCAGCAAAAACCAGCTTGTCTTCTATTATGGATGGACTGCAAAGAAATAAAGAGACATTTGTACAGAGGTAAACACGTTTGGAATGAGGGGTTAGAGTACCCTTCTGGAGGAATCTGCATGTATTATTATTATTATACATTATATTTTATCTGTGTTGTACCGAGCCCATCAACTGCTGTGCATCCAGTTTTGGGCAGTAAACGTCTGAGTTTTATTAATAAGAAGTACTTTTGATATTTACTCTGCTACAACCAAAGCCAGATTTTCATTTCAAAGGGAATCATTGTATTTATTCCCTCATTAAAAAATCTATTTTTCAGCTGGAGACAGGTTTCGTATTTTGAAGTGTTAATATTTAAAACTAATATCTTCTTATGCTGAGGATGTTACTTACTGACTAAAACAGGGATCCAGCTCAACTGGTCAAGTTACTTCACATCTCTGCGAGATGTCAGTACGCATAAGATGAGATTGATAATACCTGCCTCCTTCATGCAAAGATGGGGCAAGTTGTATTAGCTCTTTATAATGTTTAAATGAGGGATATTAATCCTGTGATGCGAGGAAGATTTTGTTCTTCCTCCCAACCTAGCATAAGATTTGTGTTTCACAGTCTGAAGCTGGGGTGGTTGAGCTTTAGCCTATTGACCCACTGATTCACTCAGACATTAAAGTAAAATAAGCAGCACGTAGCTGAGCATTTAAACATCAAAACCTCTACTGTAAAGGGTAAGTTGATGCCAGATTAAGTAGCTCCCATGAAGTTTAGCTTTCACACTGAATAATACAATTCACATGTGAGGCAGACCAGCTCTTTCTGGGTTTTGCTGTTACGTATGACTTTTCTCAGTCTGTCACCACCCTAAGGTGAAGGTCCTGCTAGCGTGACCATTTTAGGACTTAGAGCAGAATTTTTTATTTTATATTCATTCTCAGGAAGTATTTGCACAAGACTTTACAAGCATGTTGTTTTCAGCAAAGGGGGTGTGTTTGTTTATTCTCAGATTGCTTTTGGACTTACAGACTTTTCCATCTGAACAGTTATATCTGAATTACATTCCTGATTCCAAGCGTAAGCAGAACAAGCGAATTGCTGAGAGACTTCATGTAGACAGAGATATTAATTGCAATTAGAGTATAATACACAAGAAGGCTGACAGATTAGATTTTGTTATCTGGCCTCAATCAACTCACGTGGACTGAGGTTGTAAACTTTATTTCCCATCACATGACTTCTCTGTATATTCCTTGGTAGTCAGCCTTGAAAGACACCAGTTATAATCTACAAGTCCTATTAAATTTTCATAAATATTCAACTTCAATGGTGATTTGCTGAGCACCTTGTACTTGATGTTCTCTTTCACCCTGGAGTAATTTCCCTTGAAAAACTTTGATGAAAATGCAACCAAAGTTAATTGACACAATTTCCCTATTTCATTCTGAGTGTAGTTGCTCTCAGTTTTACTCTGTTTGCACATGCCAAGTATCAGTTTCTTAGAGAAGGACTTACTCTGCCTGAGAGAGAAGGCTCCCTGTTAACCACAACATCTTTCCACAGGCATTTCTGTGACAATCTCCTCCACTCATCCAGAAGTCTTTTGCCAGCCATTTTCATACTCAAGGATAGCATTAATCTTGTGGTGGAAAACCTTATAAAAATGAAAGCTGTTGTCACTGTTAGCAATCAAGAAGCCCTCCTTAGCTTTCACGCAACCCTGCAACTTCCCCCTGAAACAATGCTTCCCAGAAAGCAGGTATTTCTAACTCTGTTTTAACCAGGAATAGTTAGGAGTCATTTTTTGAAAGGTCCTTTTTAGAGGTTTAGTTTATCTCTAAGAACCGTGATATCAGGGGCATCATCATGAAGTTTGGCAGTGTTTCATGTTTCCTAAACAGAATTAATAGCACTGATCTGTCTCTAATCAAAGCCCACCCAATATTTAGTGATGATACCAGCTTCACTTGCTTAAAAATAACAGCACCAATTGCTACATTCCTGAAGGTTTTTACAAAGATAACTGGGAAATATAAATGTATTTTTGTAACGCTTGACTTTGTTTATGATAGCATTATGTACACAGAATGCTTTCTACAGACAGGCCTCCAGCTTACATATTATTTTCTTGCTCAAAGCCCTCCAAAGATTAGTGAGTATGTCAATGTTGGTTTATACAAAAGCAGACTCCAGGGCCAAAACGTGACACTCGTAAGGTTGGAAATTCTACAGTAAAAACATCTTAAACATATGTGCGTGTCACTTTATTCTTAGTGTAAGTTAAAAAGCATCATCATTATATTAATAATGTCAAATGTTTTCTGTTCCCTTCTGTTTTACAGGACACCTGTCACTGAGCTCCTAAGGATTCCTGGGTTTCAGCAATTTTCAAAAGTTTCTCTGCAAAAATTTCCAGTTTTGTTCCCTTCCATCTGCCAGGCAGTATTCCTGTTTTCCTTCTTTGCTGTTGCGGCAGGAACCAACCTGGTTTGCATCAGTTTGCATGAGCAAGACTGTGCAGAGGTAATCAATCAGACAAACGAACCTGCCAAGGAATCGACAGAGTCAAAGAGCATCAAGAAAATTTGAGCATTCAGGTCTCTCTGATCTCATCTTTCAGCTCAGTGATCGCTGGAACTCCACTGAGTTCCTCCTGCTTGTCACGGTTTAACCCCAGCCAGCAACTAAGCACCACGCAGCCGCTCACTCACTCCCCACCCACCCAGTGGGATGGGGGAGAAAATCAGGAAAAGAAGTAAAACTCGTGGGTTGAGATAAGAACGGTTTAGTAGAACAGAAAAGAAGAAACTAATAATGATAATGATAACACTAATAAAATGACAACAGTAGTAATAAAAGGATTGGAATGTACAAATGATGCGCAGGGCAATTGCTCACCACCCGCCGACCGACACCCAGCCAGTCCCTGAGCGGCGATTCCCTGCCCCCACTTCCCAGTTCCTATACTAGACCTAACGTCCCATGGTATGGAATACACTGTTGGCCAGTTTGGGTCAGGTGCCCTGGCTGTGTCCTGTGCCAACTTCTTGTGCCCCTCCAGCTTTCTCACTGGCTGGGCATGAGAAGCTGAAAAATCCTTGACTTTAGACTAAACACTACTTAGCAACAACTGAAAACATCAGTGTTATCAACATTCTTCACATACTGAACTCAAAACATAGCACCGTACCAGCTACTAGGAAGACAATTAACTCTATCCCAGCTGAAACCAGGACACTGCTACAGGAACTAAGATGTCTGGGCACCTTGCAACACTGGGCTTATCATTTGTAGGTTACCTGTGATCAAACTGTAAGGGAAGCCAGCACTGAGGCATTTTTGAGGGGAAAAAAATTACAATTTCCTTTTTTGTTTTGTTTTGTTACTGGAATTGTATAGCAAACTAATCCATTCCCTATTGATTTGATTTTCACAATTTTAGCATCCAAGGTTCTTTTTCTTTAACATTAAATCCTTAATACCAGGTCTTTGGAAGTGTTTAAGCCCTAAAGGAAAGGAAAACCTTCAGGTGCTTTTGAAAATATAAGCAGACCTCTGTATTTTTCACTTGTTAACCAGCAGCCTTTTTTGTTGGGAAAGGCACAGGGGTCAGTCTCTTTTCCCCAAAGGTCAGGAGATAAAGGAAACAGTGGCCTTGCTTGTCTTGTTCATCATTTGAGGAGTTTATGCTTCTTTAGACAGGTGTTGGGCCACGATTAGGTGTATTGCAGTTAAAAAAGAGAGAGAGACGCATACAGATGCACACAAAGATCAGTCCATGGGGATTTACTCTACAGACAGACTGGGAAGTGAGATGTGAGAGAAGCATTTGTCCAGAGAAGTTTTTTTTTTCTGCAGACTGTAAAACTTCCACATTACAAAGCAGACCCAGAAAAGGAAGTAGAAACCATGTCTTGGGTAGCATGTATTCACAGGTGAGCAGATTCTTTACATCTGTGGGATGATACAGGACAGGGGAGATGAATGGAAGTGGTCAAATGGCTGTTTGTGTAACTGGGAGATGGTCTGTGCCAGACCAGGGTGTGCGGGCATCGCTCTCCAAAAGGATCAGTTCCCTTCAGCCTCTCCGTACCGTTGTCTCCAGATCACAAACCAAGAGGCTCAGCCGCTTGTAGCTGCTTGTGCTCAAGGACTATTATTTCTGTATCATATAAACGAATGTAGAGTAAGAAATTACCTGATTAGTTACCCTGCCATGGGCTCCAGTCTGAGCTGATACTTGAGGGTGGGCATCCTTCTTCCACGCAGCAGCTATAGGATTACTAGTTGCTGTTCAGAGATATGAAACTGGGACAATATAACAACGAAACTTGTACAAAGTAATAGCCTAATGCAAAACCTCCTGAAGTTAGTGGGGCGACTCCCATAGATTTCAAGGGGATTTTGCTCAGCCTCAGAGGACCAGATTTTTCTGAAGATATTTAGATGTCTAATGGGATTTTCAAAAGTACCTTAATAGATTAAGCACCTAGTTGCCCTGAGATTTAGGCACCTAATTTTCTTTTCATTAGATTTTCTTTTGAAAATGTGATGTCTGGGTGCCAGCTGCATTTCTAAGGATGCAAAGATCTCTGAAAATTGGACTCTTAGTGATTTGCCAGAGAGCACGTGGAATGTCAGTAAGCGAACTCAAGAGCACCAGCTCTGCAGTCTGCTGGCTGTGGCTCCCTTTTTGGTCAGCCTTGGGCACTAATGAAATTTCAGTGCATAAATACGTCTGGCTGACATGATTAAAAATAACTGTAAATAAAGATATCAAAAGTAACTCCTTGTCCTCTCCATTCCACATTAAGTTTTATGGAAGAAATAACACATATTTGTAATTATTCCTTGTGGAGGAAAGACAGGAAAATTTTAAAGCTACTTTAAATTTTGGCTTTAAAAGACTGAATTCATTTATTTTTTACCTCCTCTGGAGGTCTTTTTTTATTTTCCATAGTGGCTGAAAGCTTCTTGTGCATCATATTTATTTCCTATTTATTTATTTTTTAAATCCTTCCTTTAAAGCTCTGTGTCCTATACTACTTGTTATTTTTCATGGAAATTTTTACCATGAAAAAAGAGGAGCAGACAGAGTTAGGGTAAGGGATACCACTTTATTTAACTTGGCCTCTGCATGGACCTACATATTTGTTTATGATTTGCAAGGTTTCTGCTTTCATCCAGGCAGAAAATGGTTGCTATGCAGCAGCACTGCTTTTTAAAAGGCAGAGCCAGGGCCCGATCCTGCATTGACTTGTGCATGTGGTATTCACAGGGTTATGCCCAAGGAAGGTATCTTACACATACCTCCCATCTAGGCACTAATATATGTCTCTGTATAACTCACATAGTTATGTACATGTGCATATATATATATGTATGTACAGAGATAAAAAGAAATGTTTGTGTTCTTGTGTTTATTTCTGCGTGCATCGGTACAAATTGACTTAAAACCTAGTATCTGTCCTCTTAAATGAATTGATAATTACCTAAACTGTGGTGGTGGTACGAAGCTGGCTCACCAATTTTTGCCTTAGAAAAATCCATCATAAAACCCTTGCATCAGGTTTGGGTTTTTTTGAGTTTCTCGCCAGACTTCAAACATAAAAGTGCAAAGCTTTGAAGCAAACCAGAGACGTTTGTAATATATAAAAGAACTATCAAGTAATATCTCAGCCTTTCTTGCATTGTCATGCCTCTGCCATTATTTTTACTAAAAATTGCTCATTTGTTGAAATTTATGCAAGTGTGCAAGATGCATAAAACTGTAAAAACATTTGGAGATTTTGCTCATTAACTCTTTGCTGAGTTCTTACATTTGATGTTGAACACAGGAGTCCGGAGGATGCGTGCTGCTGTCTTCTCAGCTCATAAAACAGACCAAAAGCCTTAGAGGGCATGAGTGCAAATATATAAAGATTTCATACATTTATCATAAGAATAGAATATTATATGATATATGGATATAATATAATTTTAGATGTGCAGGTGATGTGACTTCAGCAAATCCAATCTACACTGCTGGAAAGCCACTGTTCCCACATAGTATCTAGGACTGGTGTGCTTTTAATCTTCAGAGTGCTTTAGACACTTTACCTAGCTCTCAGTATTGCTCTCTAGAGACATGTCAAATATCTGGGTGCTGCTACAGCACCTGGGAAGCCAGTCAAAGCACTGCAGTGGCTTTTCTAAACCCATAAGAGGGAGTTAGGTTGAGGAGAGGTATCATAAATTCCTTGCTTCACGAGCCTTGCGGTAAATAGGCTGGACTGCAACACATAAAACTAACACATAAAATTCCCTGGATGTGGCACAGATTGCCGGGTGACTGGGGAGGGATCACACAGTTTATCCACATCTTGTTTTCTTTGTGTGTATAATGCAGTGGTCTGGCTCGGCTCTGTAGGCACTTGGGACATACTGTGATAACAGGGTGACACGCACGTGCCAGACCACTCCATCTTGGGATCGCGTCAGGACTAGACACACTTAGATAACCCTGTTTTCAGATCACTGTGCTCTCTCTTTCCTCTACCACCATCTGCATCTTTATGGCAAATCACACAGTCACTAGTATTAAATGTCAGGGAGCTGAAAATTTTGAAGTGTAGCCACAATGTCTGACAAGGAATAAGGTAATTTTTAAAACAAGCTTCTGCTGTGCTGTCTTTCCCTGTTATTTTTATAAAAACAAGAGACTAAGTGAACGGTCAAGAGGACTGCAGCTTCTTGGTATCACCGGAGAAGTTTTGGGCATCAAAGACTGTGGCCACAGCCTTGTCCAAGTGAGCCCCTGCATGCGATCCCAGGGACCCAGAAGAGGAATGAGATGATGTTACTTCAGAAGGGCACGAAGAGTTCCCTTTAGAGGTACATCCAGGTCAGGTTAGATCCCTGGCACAAAAGCTGTAGCAAAACAAAACAAGTTTCAAAAGCAAATGCTCTCACATTGCTGTGGCATGAAGACCAGGTTGTTATACCTCTGCTTGAAATACTACAGAAAGTGGACAAGGAAAAACTGATCTTAATCATCAGTTGTTGTTTTGCTAATACAGATGGGATTACACAAGATACTTCAATGAGAATTTCAGTCTCACCCTGTACATGTGTTTATTATTTTTTCAGTCTACCCGCCTTCATAGGCTTCAATACTTAATTAACTATATATGAACACATTGCCACACAAGTAGGAGTGTAGCCTAAACTTCTCAATTTTTCCCACTACTGCTAACATTAATTTGCTTCTACAGGCTGTTCTAGCAACCAACATTTTAACCACTCTGATGCCTAATGTGGTCAGAGAAGGTCTAGACTGCCTGGTTTTCTAAAATAGCCCCAGCAGCCCTCCAGCAGCTGTGGTTTACTATTGCTTAAGTAAGACAGTTCTCCAATCTGAATTTTAGATGTATGTAATCATATATATTAAATTTCCTGTATTCTATAACATTGTGTCAATGTCAGAGTTTAAAACAACTTCAAAATACAACCTTCTTAGCCTATGAAAACTTAATGTTTTGCCCAAATCTCCAGTTCTTGGGAGAATTTATTGCTGTTTCTATTTGGTGTTGCAAAGCAAAACTGATGTAAAGTATATTTTTAAAAAGCCAGTGGGAAGTTAAAAAGAGAAGTCATACACATGACTCATGGTCCTGGAAACAGCTGTACTGCTTTTGGTGACAAAGGGCTGGTTTTATGCCTTATGTAACTCCAGGAAAATCAATATGCAGCAAATGTACTCAGCCAGAAAGGAATCTGACCCAAAATTTTAAAAATAATGCAAGCTGTTTCATCTTATATCTTTAAATTGGGGTTCTTTGTGCCTCCAAATATCTTACTTTCTGTCCTGTCCTAGGAAAAGGATGAGTGATGTGTTTGCATTAGATTGGGTCACTTGGGAAGATCATAGATCAGGACAGGTTCAAAGTTAATTGCTGCTATATTGTGAATGTTTAACAACATAGAGAGTATGTTGGTCAATAAAAAAATGCCAAAACTCCAAGTTGCACCCAGCCTAACTGCAGGCATCTTCATGAGAGCTAAAAAGGACTAGATGGTACAACTGCATCTGTACAGCAGCTACCTTCCTCTGGACTTCAGTGTCCATAGAACTCTGTAAGTACTCTCAAAACTGCTCATTTCCACACCTCCAAAGTACTAAGGAAACCAGAGCAGGAATGCTGGTTGTCTCTCTTGGGCACAAATTCTATTTGATACCAAAAATGTTGGATCATGAAAGAATAACCTCTTCTTTAGTACATATTTGAGATGGTTATTTTTGTGCCTGGCTGTAGTTTGTTTCCCAAGATCCCTAAAAATGGTTTATTTTGTCTTTATTGTTACTGTATTCTGTTCACATACTATTGGGTACTGTACTACTCAAAACTAAAGCAAATCCAAATATCTGAGATACATATTTAGCAACCCCAGGCCTATTCATACAGTGAGTATAAGAAATGCTAATGGTCCATCTCACCCAGGTTTCTGCCTCCAAGAGTGACAGAAAATGCTGTTTCGGGAGAGCCCATGAGCCTGACCACTTTCTGTGGTCCCTCCTACTGCCCAACCCCCGCAACTGTGTTAGGGTTGTTAGAGGATACATCTCTGCCTATTCCCTGTAGTAGCTATGAAGCTGGCATCTATAAATTTATCTAATCCCATTTTAAACTGGCTTCCCTCACCTCCTGCGGATACAAATTCCCGAAGCTCATTACACACCATTTAAAGAAGTATTTTCTTCAATCAAAGTTTTAAATCTACCTCTTACTTGTTTCAACATATGCTCCCTACTACTGAAGGATTTAGTGAATAAAAGTTTGTCATGCACCCACAGCCTTCATTACTTTGTACTTATTTTGCCCTACTGACAATGAAAGGACTACGAGTGGCCACTTTCTAAATGGCACTGCTTGTGCCTTGTCCTGGTCTTCTTAAATATCAAGCCAGTCATATCTAGGGATACACCATACACAGTACTGCTATCTGACACCATAGCCCATTGTACGTTGGCTATAGTAGCAAAAAAGTTAGTGTAAGAATTGCCAGCCAGCTGCCCATTCCCATGCAAACTCAATCTGTTGAATGTTTCAGTTTGAAAAAGAGAAAAAAGTCCTCAGGAAAAAAGTTGTTTCTTAGTTTAGGTAATTTCATTCTCCTGCGTTACAGCATGTCCCAGCAAATTGCATCAGTGTCATGGGGGGGTGATAAAAAACAATGGTGAAGCCATAGGGGTTGCTTTTCCCACCCCTTTGTTTCTTCAGCTGGATTTGCAGAACTACAGCAACAGTGGTAACACATATTGAAGGGAAACATGTTTGCCATATTTCTATTTTGTTAGAAACAGATCCAGATCATCATGAAAAACTCTCTCCTTTCTTCATTATGAATGGAAGTACAGATGACTGTTGAATACGTCCCCTTTGTTCCTTTTTTAATTTCCTAATTCGCAGAACCCCGTAACTCTGTGTCTAACAGAGGCATGTGCTGAAGTGCTTGTCCTATCAAACCTCTCAAAGTTGCTGCAGTTTTTGGATTTGCTCCTGAAAAACAAAAAGTCATTCCAAGTAATCCAACAGGCTGTGCAATAAACTATTGTACATAACCTCTGCTGTTGTGCAGGGGAGTCCTGTACAGCAGCAAGAAAGGGATCCCTTCTTGTGACAGCTGATATTCTCATCCTTTCCCATTCTCCTGAAGGGAAAGTTAATGCAGCTGCAGCTTGTATCTCTTCCTCTTTAGATCATTTTCTGTATTTCATCCGTTTGAATCATGTATCCACCACCGAATTTATAATGCCCTGAGAATGAAGCACTCCACCTATCCAAAAGCGCACAGCAATGCCATGCTAGTCCCTGAAATCTGCAGCACATCTGATTCTCATCCAGTACTCCCAGTCCCACAGCACGAAGAGGAGGCAGAAGGTGAAGGATGCAGGATTTTTCCGCAGAGCTGACTTTCTTCAACCACACAGACTCAGAACACATTTTCCATATCTAGGAATAGTCTTCTCACCACCTGATCTCCTGTTCCTCTAGATATGGCAGCAGCTGCATGCACAGCGCAGGTGGTCTGAGATAGGAGAGCAAATGTTTCTGCATCTGTCAGTGGGTTTGTGGAGGACTAACATCGAACTTCACCAGCTGCTTCTCTGACCTAAACGCTGAGTAAGGGAGGGAGGCAGCAAGGAGCTTGGGAGGATGCAGAGAGGGTTCAGAATTGAGTGGTGTTGAGAGGATGGTAATAAATGAAGCATGTTCAGGCAGAGGAGCTAGAGGTGTGCCTGGGAACGTGAATGGAGACTGGAAAAAATGGCTGTGGATAATAATGAGCTAAGCAAGTCCTAAGGTAAGGAGGAGCCAGGACTTGCAAAGTCGAATTCGTCAAGAGAGTTAGTTTGTGGATGAAGATGAATTGAGTCTGTAGATGGAGATGGGTAAAGGAAAATCGTGGGAGGGCTACAGCTGAAAGGAAAAATGTCACAAAGTGTCAGATAATATCTCCTTCATTCTGCCTTTTTGTTTGTTTGGTTTTTTTGTTTTTTGTTTTTTTTTTTTAATTCTGAAATTCAGAAATCCTGGAAAGCTTGAGAGTGTTTCCTTCTTTTATTTCCTCCACCAGACTTTTCACTGCGATCACGCCATTATACATTCTTTCACCAAATATACAGTTTCCCAGTCTCAACATTTAATTTTTCAAAGAGGTACCTAGGAAATACAGGAAGATACTACAGCAATACCTGCAGCTAGCTAGATATTCTGGCCATCAGCCTTCACTGATGACTGAAAAAATCTCAAGTTTTTAATCTTATCAAAATGATAACACAACTTTTTGGATATTTCCTCCTTAAAATCATGCTGGGTTATTCATATTCCTAGGGTGGTCCTCTTCTAAATGGTTACATAAAAAAGGAGCATATATGCATGAGTCACTTATATTATTCTTTGCATCACAACAGAACAATAGCTTTAGGGTGAAAGTGTTGATACAGGACTTGGGTGATTCAAATTTAACTCACAATTTTCTTACATTCTCCCTTTGTAACTTGAACCAATGGCTTAATCATTTTGAGCCTCAGTTTCTTAAACCTTGAAATTAATCTCTTCGAGTTGTTGTGAGACTACAATCATTAATCTTGGTGATGGGATCAGATATTACAGTGGGAAAACTTCAAGAAAATTAACTATGGTAGAATTCCAAATAAAGATGGGGCATAATCTTGATTTGTTCATAAAAAGGGAACGACTACGAAATCAAAAGGGATCCAGCTTTCACTTACAGATTTTAAACTTGTTTTCCTTCTCAACATTGTGGCTGTGACTTTATAAATGGTTATGCCTCTTTCCCATCAAACACATTTCAGATCTCATTCATTTATAAGCAAAAGGAAAAGATAACGCATCCCATAAAAGTACCACAAGAGTAAAGCCACTGGTGATTGTTCTCACTAATGAAGAGTCTGTAATTTATCACCTTGGTTTTTGCCAAGTCACATAAAAGCAGACAATGAAAATTACTAAAGAAAGGACATTCAGAAGACAGACCATAAATGAACCAGAGAATACAGGAGAAATGAACAAGAGGCAAAAATTAAGGCATGAAGATAGATTATCAGTTAATTTATTTTGGGGAAAAGCAAGACTACATTCTCAGTTTCTTTTCAGAACTTCAGGTCTCAGTGATACAAAGTGAAAACATTTCTTTGGACTGATATAAAATGAGCATCTGCTTTGTTTGCTCTAGTAACTGCTAGAATTCACAAAAGCTGAATACACGCTATATATTTTGGATTGGCTGTGTGGGTTTTTTTCGTCTGTGTGTATTATCTGAACACCGCTTGTAGAAAATCACTAATACCTTTTTCTCTTTTTCCTAAATACATATCATTCCTAAGGTTAGAGACTTGCATGATAATTAAAAATGTAAAACTGTAAGCAAACCGTGCTGCAGCTACCTGAGTAATTTTGTTCAAATCAACTCACAGGGCTGATCAGATGAGTGAAGTAAATATTACTGAAGTCTATTATTTCACACAGTTACCCACGGGGCCAGTTCTTATTCCCACAGAGTTCAAAGGTAAACATGCTTTTAACTATAATAGGAGTAGGAACTTGATGTTGACTGGTAGGGATGGCTCAAGAGCTTTGAAGCTGGAACAAAATACACGTGGCTATCACATCACATCAGTAATTACCTTGGCACCATAAACATTTATATATCAGCATGTTACAAACTTTTCATCTTACGTATGATAATAAAATAACTGAGTCTTAATGTGAGGGGCAAACCACAGTATTTCATCTTAATACAAATTAAGTTTATTGTTTAACTTCCTCTCCTGAGTATCCTGGTATGTAAACATGCAACACATAAGAATGGCAGTATGTAATGCACATATACATATATATATATTTAAAGAAATAAACTGGTCATTTCGCCACAGCATTTGGCCAGATAACAACACTATTAATACTCTAGTGTAACACGAGGCAGCCTGTAGCAGTTATCATCCTCTGTGCTAAAAGGATGGAGCCAAAAAGTGAAATGTATGACCTTATAATGGAATCTGCAGTCCTCGGGAGAGTAGATATACATGACACTGACTGTACGTTACATACTCTTGTTGCATTTAGTTCACTGCCATTGGCAGCCATCATGTTGGAATTTTAAATCTCTGCAGCCTTTTTGTCTCCTCTCAAGGCTGTGTGGTAATTCAGATTCTTGAAGGGACACTGGTGCTGCAGGAAAAGTATTTCTTGCTCCCAAAGTGCTCCTTTACAATTTCCCCCTATGCTGCTCTATCTTCCATAAACCTTTCAGTGCTTGTCCCATTTACGTTTGTGTGCATGTCTTCAAAGTGCATGTTATTTTGATTATGCAGATTTTCTATGACTGCATTACAAAGTGTTGGCAACCTAAGTTTGCTTCTGTGCATGAACTGATTCCTGGTTAAATCAGTATGTGGGCTGACTAGCTCTAAAATAAGTCCACTTTTTTTCTGTTTACTTGTATTTAAATTGAATATTCTTGTTAAGGAGAAACTTGCAGTTACTTGTGTCCCTTTATTTTAATTGTGACAATTTCCTTAAGTATAAACAGGTCACACTACAGGTATTAAATATGAACATCTCCCATTTAAATTGTCAGAGATTTGCTCGTATTAGCATTGCAGTCAGAAGCTACCAGCCGAATATAAAAAACATAAAAGCTGCAAACAGTGACCTGCTCAGTTTTCAAAGGCACCATGCAAGCAGAGGGGCTTTTACCCTTTCAGCCCAACCATTAAAGTGAATCCCACTGCAATAAGGAGTATAAGAAAGCCCTTCTAGCCCCAAGCTATTGAAACATTCCTTACACAGCCCCTGTCCTCCATATCCCTTCCAGTGAGCCCTAGCCTCTCCAAGGCTCCAAGGAGAGGAGAGCCGCTTGAGACGCAGGTAGTTATTGCCCCTGCAGAACAGAGGAGTTCCAGGCAGCAAAGATCCAGCCCACGCGCAGATCTCGGGAGGGAGCACTTGCGTTGATATGTTGGAATTACCAATGCTCCGGTCAGGGCTGCGCTGGAAGCAGTTCAGCATGGCTCAGCAAACCAGCTGTTAAAATCACAGGCAGTTCTCCAACCTGCTCTTAAATATCATTCCCATAATTTGCTTTCAGCTGCAGCTCCCTCTCTTTATTCCCTCCCAGGTATTTCAGGTCATCCCTAGAATAGCGTGCCACACATCGGGCACACACCATACGCTGCACTTGCGTAAGTCCCACAAAAATTCTGATGAGTGCAGACTGCCTTGATTTTAATTTTATTGTATTCCCCCTAGATTCACGAGTTGGGAAACTTAGTTTCTATCAGTGTTGCCAGTTCTTGCATTTTTGTGATCTGAGGCAAATCAGACAGTTCTCTTCATGCAGTCCACTCATCTGTGAAAACAAACAATCAACAACAAAAAGCAAAGCATAAACATAAAATAGTTATCTCCTCCTATGCATTTCTATGCTGCTGAATTAATTTACATACAGTTCTGAGGTCTTCAAACAGAAAGCGTTACAGAATTGCAAAATACCATGAGTCATGTGAAAGAAAGCATTTCAACACAGACTCTGATGGCTAAACTCTACCTTTGGTTCAAAGAGATCTCATTTCCGTGGAAGCATTCTTCAGCCCTATCAAAACCTACAATCTATGGCAGGCTGGTCGTAGCACTTATCAATGTTTTTGGAAACAAATCAGACCAATAAGAGAGACCTGTCCCAAATGTTAAACAAATAACCCCCATGTCAGATGAACTCATGACATTGATGAAATCAAAGAGGAACTACGTGTAAGAGGGTTATTTTTTCAGACACTGTCAAGTGTCTGCATAATGCAGAGGGAGGACACAGTTATAATAAATTTCTGTGTTCTTTGGAATTATTTATGAGTTTTTAAGATTCATTCATTGCTCTTGATCAAGAAACAATAAAGCTTGTCTTTTGCTTGTTCCTGTGCACATCTGAAAAACAACCCTAAAGGAGGCTTTCTCATTAACCTTCTGCCTTCCAGCTAGCATGGATATACAATGGGAATAGCTTTCCTTTCACAGGACATAAAGGTTTTTCTACATATTTATTCTTTTTTTTTTTTTTAATTAAGTTAGTCATAGCATTATTGTGGCTAAAACATATAAGCTATAAGCAGAGTTAAAGTGACTTCAGAAATAACGCTACTCTTGTGCTTGTGCAGAGATTACAAATGCACAGTCCAACTCTTAAATCAATTTTGTTCTTGTTAACTTTAGATGTTGGCATTAATTAAAAAAAAACCCAAAAAACAAAACCTGAAGGATGCTGGATTCTTCTGCAAAAGCTGAAAAAAAGAGCTTTGCTTGAAAAAAACCCACCAAAACAGGAGCTTTGGACCTACTAGAATAAATCTTTGGTCATTGCCTGGAACATTTTCTGAGCTCACAATAGAACAGGATGTTTAATTCTCTTTTACTTTCCCAGAAAAGCAGATAAATCACTACCTGGTCATTCCTGCACTCACAGCCTTTATGTTATTTTAAAAGCTAACCTGTCTTGGAGATGGAGATGACAGAGAGTGTATTCCTCACAGCCACAGGAATAAAAACGGTCTGTCTTGGAGCACAGACATGATCTCCCAATCTGTCAGGGTGGCACTGTGCCTGCTACCCATGTTGTATTCCAGTGTTTCTAATTACAGTCATCACTTAATGACCAGATTAGGGATGTAAAAGTCTGCAGAACCGTGACACACCACTGGCAATAAGCAGCCTTTTCCAGCTGCGGTGGCATAACAGGAGTCACCGATTCTTTGGCACAAGAGGCAGCTGCTGGGACTTATACATCACCCTCTCTTTCACCTGCATGACCCCACGCTAACATAGCTTTTCTCTGGGTTAGAGGCAATTAGGTGTTTGTTTGTTTGTTTTCCAGAGAGTTCCCAGTGCTACCATTCTTAATATTTGAAGAAACATTCTTATAACTGAAAATTTCTAAATTATTTTTCTTGATGTTCTGATTTTTCATTAGGACCATGAGTGAAAGTAATGATGTAGTTTCGGGGGCAGGGGGGGAGAAGGCAAAGCAAATTGGGAGCTACCAGACTGCAACAGAGCCAACAAACATATTTTGTTAATGCAACACCAAGGACAAATAGTACAAAGCTCTTACTTGCATGCACAGTCAGAAGCTGGCAGAAAGCTTAAGGGTCATGAAGGCAAACAATTTAAGAGCAAACTGTTTTACAGCCCTTTATTGTAAGACTCCAAACAGGGTGTTTCAGCCAAAGAAACTATTGTTCTTATGGAAGCAAGAAAGACATACAGGTGTATGGAACAAGTCAGCGTTTTTATAATGAACAAGTAGAATATATTTGCAAATATCACCACACAACTACCATGAATTAATACAGCCGGAAAGCATGAGAGAGTTCATTTAATTTTAACTAGGCTTCCAGTCCTAAAGGATCAATAACGAAATTTCAGGTTCTACAGGAAAGCCATAGACTAGAGATTTTTTAAAAGGTTCACAATTCCTGATTCAGCCCTTGAGAAGCTCTTGAACATGCACGGTCCAAAGGACCAGACTTGAAGCAAGTCTCCTTAATATGTCCCACCACATTTGCTGGGGAATCAGATTTGAATATCAAATTTTGATTTCTTTGCTCAGAGAATGATGACAGGACAGATAGATACTGCTTTGTGAACAGTTTACATAAGCATATTCATACTTCCAAATTGGTGTTACATCTGAGTTAAATACTGTGATGACTGTCCCAGGCCAAGCAAGAATAACTTCTAACACAAATAAAGGTTGTATCTCCATGCACAGAATGGATCTGCTGACAGTTGCCTGATGAGAATTGTCTTCAAAGAGCTATAAAACCTTTAATTTTTCAAAAACTGCAGCTATTTTCTCTATGCAAGATATATTTGAAGCTGGGAGCTCCCATGATGCTTCATCCTAAACCCGTGTTTTGAGATCACAGGATTGATCCTTCAAGGACAGGTAGTCAGAAGAAGAGGGGTTTTATTAAGACATTAACTAGTGTCTCTGTCAGAATCCTCTGTATGTCTCCTATGGACTTAATCCAATGGAATTAATTAAAAAGACTTCTGTTTGCTTAATGCAAATGAGACAATACATAATTTATAGCCTTGGTGCGGAAGACAGTCTCTAGTTTTCCGTCCAACACAAAACCACCTGAAATCAAGGAAGGTCGCTGTGGTGGAAGAATGGTGGCTCCTGAAATGAAGAAGGAAAGTTGTTTACATTGTTTAAGAAAGATGAACAGAGACTTGATAGAGAACTTGCCTTTAAAATTTAAGACCACAGCTATTAAAACTGGGTCTTTTAATACTCTTTCATACTGCACCTACATTTCCTACAATCTTTGCTCCTAAGTAAAGAATTCATCCAAGATGATCATTGCTTTGCCTAAGAATAGGGAAAGGAAAGGAGATGAACTGCCCTCCTTGGAGTAGCTGTTACCAGACAGCCAGATGGCAAATGATGTGCCAGAATTTACAGGAAAGAGTCCAATGCAGATCATTAATTCCAACACAGCCTCTACACCCCAAACACCATTAAAATGTCACTGCTAAGGACTCTGAGAGCCAAAGCACCAACAAACCATGTTCTACACAAGGATTTCTGCAATCAGTCTTTCAAAAATGCAGCAAGGAAAAGTTATGGAACAAGTAGATTGGTATATATGATAATTATGGAGAACGCAAGTAACCTTCAATTGCAATACATATTTCTATATATTTTAAATATATACATAATGAATGATGTTTCATCAAACTGTATTTGGTTTCACAAAACATTTTGTTCGTTCATAAAAACAATTTTCTTTTTAAAAGAAAACCATGGACCAGATCCTTGGCTGGTAGCATACCTCGCTCAGGTGGTGTGCGTCACTGAGCTATATACTAATCTGTGTCCAAAGAGAAATGCTACGTGATGATAGATTTAAAGACATAGTGTAGAGCAGCTTACGTGAAAAAAGGTCTTGCTCTTACTTCTAGGACTAACATTTTTTCTACATTTTCTCCATTTTTAGTGCAGCAATCCAAGCCACATATTTTGCTCTCAGCAAATATAGTATCTTCCCTTCTCAGGTGGTCTTCATGACTAAGCTTCGGTGGAAACAGGGTTTAATGTTATGACATTAAGCCCTTGCAATATCCAGAGTTAACAAATTCAGCCTTTCCTGTAGACATTAGATCTTTAGATGAGACATCTGGAGGCCATTATAATGAGACAGGGACAAGCAGAAGAGCCAATTCAGAGCCAGGGACACCTACAAACTACCTGACTTAGGAGTAACACACCATTTGGAAGAAAAGCAAGAGGGCTTGCCATTCATTAGTGAGGAAGGCTGTACCTTCTGTGGCAGGAAATAACAGGTATGCAGAACATCCAGAGCCTCCACAAGCATAACTTTATTCTTTTTTTTTTAAATAAGGTGTTAGAGAAGTGGTTTTGTTAAAGAAGTGTTCTCAACATCTTACGAACACTGTTCCAGGGAAGGACAGTTGTCAAACCAGGAGATCTAAGACCCTAATGCACATCACTGCTCTGGTGGTTGCACGTGTGTGCTCACTAGTTTTTCTGATTCAGCTCCCAGTAACTCCATTGTCTGGTATCAACTCGATCCCCCTAGTCCCTTTCAATAAAGAGTTCTTCAGAAATAATTAAGATTTAGCATAGGTTTCATTGGAAAGGATTGCAAAGTATATAGCAAATTGAAATTAAGGTATCTGCGTGTTATAGAAGTCTTTTCCATTGTCACAGGAAATACCATAAAATCACAGAATGGTTTGGGTTGGAAGGGACCATCTAGTTCCAACCCCCCTGCTACGGTCAGGGACACCTATATAGTCACATCTCAGCTGGAACAATGGCATTTTAATGATGTAAACTAATTTCATGTTGATTACAAAGCAAGAAGCAGAGAAAAACCCATTTTCTTCTGTGAGAGGTGAGTTTGGGTGATCAGAATGCAACTGGCCCAAAGGAGATGCTGCTTGAGCTCCCAACTGGAAACACCCATCTGTTAACTCTGTGCTGTCAGGAGGATGCTACAGTTGCCCTTTGACGTCACTTGTGGTGGCTGATAATGAAAATTGATGTTGATTCATAAAGACATCTCCTTCCTAAGAATACCGGAACAGCAGCTTGCGTAATCCTGAGATTTACTTAATTAAGGAACATCCCCAGCACCGTTTTATTTGATCATAGCTCCTTTCTCTTGTCTTCACCTTACTCTCCCTCCCAGCTTTACCACAAGTACCTGGGATTAGCATGGCCCTCATAAAAGGCTTCATTCAAAAAAAAAAAAGCAGAGTGGGAAGGTAGGCACTGAGGTGTGGCTGGTGATTTAAAAACTGAAAGGAGGAGGGAGTGGAAACGCATTAGCAAGAGGTGAGAAGTGGAGACGGTCCTGTTTGCTGCAGGCAAAATGAGAAGCTGAAGAGTGGGCCCAGCTGCAGCATGGGCACTGTGCTACCATATATGTCTCCGGAGGGATTCGTGTAGGTGAGGAATATACCTATAGCTTGATGCCTCTGCTTGCTTCTGATGAGATGAGACCATTACTTTCAGTATTTTGAAGCACTTTCTGCTTGAAACCTCAGAATCATCCAACTTCAGCGTTTTGAAATGTTTCTCCACTGAGATTCTTGAAGAATGTTAGAGAAATGGGCATTATCATATACGTCATACACATTTGACAGCCGAGGCACTGAAGCTGTATCTAACATAATCTCTTACAGGTTTCCTAGTTTCTGACCAAGGTGGCCTCTGAATGAGGAGAAAGCACACAGGGAAGTAGCATGGGGAAGTGTATTGCTGCCTTCCAGGTGACCTTGGTGCTTTAAATCAGAAAGCAAGCAAGGAACCTCAGACTTCATCCAGCTCCATGTTTTATTTATGATAATATTGCAGCAGCACTCAAGGCCCCAGCCATGAATCAGAAACCCATTACCCTATCTAGCATGCAAACACCTAACAAACAGACAAGACTTCAAACACCCCTTATTTATCAGCACTGATGTTTTAAAACTACTGCACCTAGCAAGATAGGATTTATCATGAAAAGTGTGTGTGTGCCTATTTCTCATCCAGATGGGAAAATGCCTTTCCCAGACCGGTCCAGGGGTGCTGGAGCCAGAGCGGGAAGGACAGCCTGCCCTCCCCCCTCCCATACCCCACAGGCTGCCAGGGAGAGCTTCCAGCATTAAAGATGGTATTTTTCGGTTAAGCAGACATGACGCCTTGAACTAGAGGTCCGAGCTGAGGAGAAGAGGCAACACCGGATTTGAAAAATAAAACTATGGCACCAGGTGGGCTTGTGGCCGAGAGCTACGACTAACGAACGCGGCGGCGGTTACTCGTAGAGACGCGGCCCAGCGCGGCGCGGCCGGCCCAGCCCCGGCTTCTCCCGGGCCTGCGTACCCCTCCCTCCC
>NW_010973166.1:3532556-3532795 GCF_000737465.1 Haliaeetus leucocephalus | reverse complement strand
TCCCGCCCCGCCGTCGCCTTCCCCCCGCCCACGCCGGGAGCGGAGGGAGGGGCGCGGCCGGACTCGTTTCTCGGCGGAGCGATGCCGGTCGCCTCAGCTGCGCGTCCCGCCCGCCCCGCCGGAGGCGGAGGGTTACGGGGCGCAGTGCCGCGCCCGCGCAGGCGGTGTAGCGATCTTCCAGCTGCCGCGGCGGACGCGTTGGCGCCGTGCCCCGGCTCGGCTCGGCCTCCGCCCCCTCC